>NC_141072.1:35445022-35771687 GCF_041138505.1 Cibotium barometz
AAATGTTACGAAATCGCGTTTTCTGGCAAAACTCTTCCTTTGACATGCTATCTTGTGGAGAAGGCGGATTCCGATCTATTCCATATCTTACTTGATTCTAATGACATATTGAATTTCCTGTTCTCCTCTTCCATTTTTTGTTCCATGATAGTTCCTATTATTGTACCTATTTATGAGTGGAAACTTACCTTATGGATGTCATCTTTAACACTAGTTTTGTAATTGGACACTAAACACTTTAGTGTCCTGTTTCTCACCAAAACTTTGGAATTTTTTGGGGAACCTAGAAACAACATTTCTACACCTTGTTTCAACCATAGGTTGGTTAAAAATCAAAAAATAAAGGGGATTTTTCATGATATCAAAACACAAGCTATATTAGAAATTTGACAAAAAAACTCTAACTTGAAATTTTCATTGAAATTTGAAGCTATTTTGTCAAAAATCCCATAAAATGCCTATAACTTCTTGAATAAATCATGTTTTTCATGTTTGTAAAAGTCAATTGGTAGAACTTGGGGTTTTAAAACAACACAATCTCCTTTAGGTCCTAGTTCCTAATCTACTTGTGAACTATAACAAAAATCTCATACTTACCAAGATGCTGAAAAAGAGGAAAATTTTGGCCTTCCAAAGGTACTTGAACCATAAAACTAGGGTTATGTTAGTGCAAATTGGCAATCGGAAATGATTATATAGTTCAAAACCAAGTTAATACATATTTTTTGGGGTCCCAAGCTCAAGTAAATCTTGCTACTTGAGCGCTATCTTAGTTTTTCAATCGTGCTACATTTTTCAAAATTTCTAAATTCTCTCTCAACAACCATGAAACAAAGGTTTTAGGTGCCCAAATTATGTTTGTACAATGTACCTTAGCGGAATTATTCTATACAAACAAAATGTTGCAAGTTTAGTAAGGAATGTAATGCGTATGACTCAAGAATCTAAATCCAAAATTTTTGTTGTGTGCAGTTTTGACATTTTGAAACAATTAATATTTGTAGCTTACTAAGGGGCTTTTACATATAACTTTAAGATCTCAATGGATAGACTAAGCATTGTATCACCTTAAAAAACTTGCAAACACATGAAAACCATGTATTGGTTTGGATACAAATGGATGCTAAAAAGTGGTGTATCAAACACACACAACTTCCTACTATTTTAGACACTCTCAATTGAAAACCATGTATTGGTTTGGATACAAATGGATGCTAAAAAGTGGTGTATCAAACACACACAACTTCCTACTATTTTAGACACTCTCAATTGAACTTTATTTCATGTGAAACTTGGCAAAATCTTTGATACAAATATGAAATAATTACTTGGAATTTTTCACGGGGCTTAGTGATTTTTTTCTCTAAGCTTATAAGGCGGTTTTCTCAAAATTGAGTTGCAGTCTCATGCAAGTCCTATTTATGGGTGTAATTCCTTATCGTGCCAGCATCCAAATTGCAAGGTTACATTTTTTAAAGACACACTTTGTCACATATTCAAACTCCTCAAGAGGGATTTTGAATATGTCTTTCCTAGCGCAGTAGCATTTTATTTGCATCGTCCGAAAAGGGACACTTAATTGTCCTTTTTTGGTACCAAACTAGTGTTAAAGTTAATTAAATATTTTGCTTATTACTCTTTCAGTTCTGATGGCAAGAACAAATGATGAGGTGAAGATAGAAGAGGTCACACAACTATGAGACTAGAGGGAAGTTAGCCTATGAGGATTTAATGAAACAACAAGTGGAGGATTCATCTTCGGACCTAGAGTCAGAAACACTTATTAAGGAGTTGAAGATATAGGAGAGGCTTCTGGAATCGGGGCCCAAAATTAAAATAAAATTAGAGACCACTGATTTTGATATGGCTGATTTGGAGTTCAGGCTCACTAGAGATTGTATAAAAGCTCTTTCCCAGAGGAAGTCGTACCTGATAGATACTCTCATCCTGGCTACTCTCTAGTACGTGTTTTCCAAGATTAATTTTTCTACAAAAGTATCAATCCTTTTGAATATCAAACTGAGTCTTTGTCTTTTCTTGTGCAGCATGTTCAAGATTCTGGCATCTTTCTTTGTCAAAAGAAGTATACTTTAAGGTTGCTTGAGAAATATGGCATGCATGATTGTGCATCACTCACTTGTCCCATGGATCCTAATTCAAAATTATCCAAAGATGATGATTCTCCTGAGGTTGATTCTACAGAGTATCGCCAACTTATTGGTTCTCTACTTTATTTGGTTAACACTCCGCTAGATCTCTCCTATGGTATGAGTATTCTCAGCCAATTCGCTTCACAGCCTCGTCGATCTCATTGGCAGGCAGCTTTGAGGGTTCTTCGATATCTTCATGGAACTCTTGAGTATGGCATTTCTTATGCAGGTGGAGATACACTTATTGGTTACTCAGATTCTGATTGGGCAGGGTGTATTGATACTAGGTGTTCCATGTCAAGCTATTGTTTTATGCTTGGTAAAGGACTTTTTTCTTGGAAATGTCAAAAGCAACGAATTACTTCTTTTTCATCGACCGAAGCAGAGTACAAGTCATATCTTGATGCCGCTTTTGAAGCACTTTGGCTTCAGCAAATTCTGAATCACCTTGGATGTTCATCTACTCCGACACTCATCTACTTAGATTCACAGAGTGCTATTGCTTTAGCCAAAAATCCAGTTATTCGAGGACGATCCAAACACATTGATGTTCATTTTCATTTTGTTCGTGATTGGATTTCTGAAGGTCGCATTCAACTTGAGTATTGTCCTACCAAAGATAATGTTGCTGATTTGTTTACTAAGCCTCTTCCTCGATCTACCTTGGATTATCTTCTTCAGCGCGTTGGCATTGGTCCTCCCATCTGGACCTGAAGAGGAGGTGTTGGATAGGTGTCATCTCCAGATGGTGTCACACTAGTGGCACACTCTTTAGCCTCTAGGCATTTTTGGGATTTATAGCATTCATTTCCATTTTTTCCTATTTACACACATTTTTGGGTGGAGGCACTTTCCTATATATATGAGGCATTGTAGTTCATTTCTAATCAAGTTGGCTAGTGGTTCATTGATGAGTTCTTGAGTACATTGTCTCTTCTCTCATCTCTTCTTTCTCACATTTTTTGTAGATTTTCTACGTTACGTTGGCCTTCTCCTGATTGGTTGCGAGACATTTTCTCCAAACCCTAAAAGGCCCCAAAATGAGCTCCGAATTCTTCTAATGAGAACATAATTCCACAACAAATCAAGGTGAGGACAATAATAAAGCAAGCAACCAAGTGTAGGCTAGCCAGATCCATGCCAACAATGCTAATTGCTGAGGATGCCAGCATAAGTAACCGCAAGCAACCAAGTGTATGCTAGCCAAATCCACATGAGCAATGCTAATTGCCACGATGTCAGCATAAGTAACCGCATGAAGGATAGCTGTCACAACATCATTAAAATTCTACATGCAATGGTAAGAGGGGGAGGCGGCCAGCAAACTTTAATGCCTTTATGCTAGGATGGCGGGGATGTTACGAATTAGGAGTCAAATCACATTGAGAAGTGGGAAGTCAAAAATGATAATGCCCCAAGAAAGGAAGGAAAAAAAAGCATCATAAAAAAGAGAACAAGGAGTCAAAACAAGCACACTCTCAACTCGCTTTCTTGCTCATAGCTTTCTCACCAATTCGTAATGCTCTCTTAGAATACAAAGCCATGCCAAAGGTCAGCAAGAATATAAGGCCAAATAAGAGGCCAGACATAAGCCTCTACATGCCTATGATGATTCTTGACATGTGGAAGAAAGAACACCAGGAGTGGGCAAGGAAGTGCATCTTTGAAAAGCTGCTCGATCGCCCCTGAGAGGAACTTCAGGACCCCGAGGATGGGGGCAAACACATAAACCAATTTCTTGAAACAAAAATTGTGCATGTGGAGGGAAAGGAACCCATACAGATCTCAGAGGTGGCGATGCATCCACGCACTAGGGTTGCTGATGGACGGAGCACTGGACACAAGCATGAAGCCCAGAGTGGAGGAGGAGGAGATTACCAAAAATAGGAAACATGAATCCAGTTAAGGATGTGGCAGATGAGACCCAGCGAGAATAGTTTTTCTTCTTCTTACATAATGTAATGTTCATGGGGAAGCCATAAGTTATGTCAAACAAAAACTAAAAGCCTCTTAGAGCACCAGAAGTAGGAGAAAAAATGAACTGGGCTACCATATACAAGGAGAATTTAGCAAAGTGAGTAGCCACATGGGCCAAGGAAAAACAACCAATGGTGGTGCATGCATGCACACCTAAGAGCCATTGCATAGGCTGCCAGGTCTGTGGATCTCAGGTCTGGAGAATCCTATGCAGGTTGACCACACCGCAAAGTTGGAGGATCCTCAAAACCCACCAGGGTGACCTTTAGCTCCTTTGAAGATGACCGCGAAGCTGGAGGATCCTCAAAACCCACCAGGGTGACCTTTAGCTCCTTTGAAGATGATGTGGATGATGAAGAAGAGTGGAAAAAAATCACCTAGAGGGCTAGGAAGAAGAGAAATTATAGAGTAGATGAAGAGATGTTGCCTGACCCGGACGAGATAAACAAATAGAAAGTAGAAGAATAAAGAAAAGACAACTGGAAGAGAGACAAAAGTAGGAAGCCATGGAAGAAGAAAAAGAGATTGAAGGAGGAGGAGAAGAGAGAAAAAGGAAAGAAGGGGAACAATAGAAAAAGAGAGAATAAGAATTTCAAAAGGGGAAGCTATCCGCTAGGGGATTAGCTGTCCATTTCACTGGAACTACAGCCTTGGGTAGCAGCTTTGGCATAGAAGATGTAGGAAGGAACAAGCCATAGCCCCAAGCTACTTGGAGAGCTGGAGGCACAAGTCCCTACCCAGCAACTACACCTACCAAGCAACTACACCTAAACAAAGGGCTGATGACCGTGGTGTAGAGTATCTTCTCTCATGTCATTGCTTTTATAGAGGAATATGAGTCAAAGGCCCAAAGCACCATCAATTAGATGTGCGCCCTGAATCAGCAAAACAACATGGATTGCTCACAAATGCTGCCAATAACAAAAGCTAGTAACCTAGAGAGAAAAGCACATGTAATGGCTCAGCATAACGTAGAAATGCAAAACAAGCTCACGCTGGCAAAAAAGGCCTTAGTCCACTTGAAAGAGCTTAGTAAAGGGAAGATCAAAACTCTCACCAGTGAGAAAAACATGCTCAAAGCTCAGGTGGACAGGCTTAGAGCAGAGTTATTGAAGTGCAAAAGCAAGCCAAGGTCTAGAGTGACGCCATCCAAGGGCTAAAAGAAGAAGAGCTGGAGAGCACAATAGAATTGGTGATCTCCTAGATAAAGGTCCAAGCCCCCAAGACTGAGTAAGAAAATGAGATCATGTGCCTTCTGCTCGATGCCAAAGCTGCCAATCATTAAAGTGAAAACCAGACTCAGCAAGGTCTAGGGCCAAGTCCTGGAATCCCTACTAAAAATTCAGGAGAACAGATGGCTTGCAAGGCTCAAAAGGTCATCCATGACTTAGATGAAGATCATGGCTTAGATGAAGATCATGACACAGACAAAGAGTAGTAGCAGTGCACCACCACCACCACCAACAACAACAACAACAACAACAACAACAACAACAACAACAACATTAGCACAACAACCTGTAGGCCAAGAGTCCCATAAACAAAGCACTTCCAAAAAGGACAAGCAAGTAGGAGATTAGGACCATAACCTAGTTCTAGCCCTAAAGGTCACTACTTGGAATGCAACTCACTGGGAGAAGGAGGCTAAAAATCTAGCAAAAATAAAGAAGGAATTACAAGATGCCACACCCGCCCAGGAGTATGTAGATATTTTGAGAGAAGCAATGCAAGATAGAGACAAGGCCGAGACATAGGTAGAAGAATACAAAGAAAAACTTGGGAGGAGCACAAAGTTTGAAATTAACACAATCAATGAGCTGAATGCGCTAGCATTAGAGAAGTAGCACTGTCTAGAAAATGAAGCTCAACTCAAAAGAGAAAGGCTCAGAGATTGGACAGAGTACAAGACAGCACTCTAGAAGAAAATAGAGGAGGCATGTCTAGTGGCGGAAAGGGTACGTCAAACCCAGAAAACCAGACTACAATGGAAGCTGGAGATGCATGAAACAAAAGAAGAGGCCACAAGGCTACAAGCAGAACTTGCAGCGGCGGTGGAGGCTGATGCTGAATTAGCCACTGACAACCCAAAGATGTTGTCGGCCGGTGGTGAAGGCTGATGCTGAATTAGCCACTGACAACCCAAAGATGTTGTCGGCCTGCCAGTGTGCCAAGGAAAGAGCACAGAGAACTACTAGTTGAGATTTGGAAGTTGTAGGATGCCAATCAATCTATAAACAAATAAAATGAGCCCCTAAAGGACAGGCTAGCAAACAATTCAGCAATCCCATGGGCCAACACAGATAATCCATTCTTTGAAGGCTCCCATGTAATGTTCTCAGATATCTTGAAGGCTAACAAAGAATTGCCAACATACTTTCAAAACGGAGATAGAATAAGGTCTATGCTGACCAGGAAACACCTTCCTCCAGAGCATTCATGCTCTCAATACTTGTTCTCTCAGACTCCAGAGGGAAGGAAGATGTTGCCACCAAGGATGCAATCACCAACTTAGCGCGTCAATGTCTGGAAATGGAGCACTGGAGATCTAGATGTGGAAAAGACACAAAGCCCACTTCAAGAACATCCGACAGAATACAAAGAAGCTGCACAAGTTGAGTGGAGGCCTATCCCCATAGTAGAAAAAGAAATTCTAAGGCAGACCCCACTTCAAGCGGTGGTAAGAATTTTTGAGCTATAGACTCTGCAGACAAACAACAGAGGTCTTGGGTGTTCATAAGAATATGCAACGAGACAGAAGAGAATACAAAAGCATGCCACCTACTTAGGTAATGTATACATTCCGGATTGTACTCCTCCAAAAATGTTCATAAAGTTTAAAGATAAATTTGTCAGGGGAACAGGCTCGGGAGCACAAGATCCAACACTGAGCGTTCTAGGTGATGCACCTAGTGGCTCAGTGGGTGACAGAGCACTCAGTCGGACCACCTCCCACATCGTGAGCACTACCTCGGTACTGCGTATGTGAAGGTGGTGGGCTGTAACCACTAGAATAGCCATTGCCAAGATCAAGAAGATAAAACTTAAAAGGATGGTTGATCACTACTGCAAGGTTGCAAGGCATGCACGAGTTGAAGATAAAACTTAAAAGGATGGTTGATCACTACTGCAAGGTTGCAAGGCATGCACGAGTTGAAGGTTGCAAGAGGTTTCATGCTACAAATAGCTCACACAGCTAGTAGTTGAGAGCGAGTAATGTGAAGTCTAACATGTTCGTAGATCTTAAGAAGTAGTAGCCTTTGTGTTGAGCAGTTTCTCTATAATGAGAAATGTTGTCATTCAATATGTCTCTATGTTACTCCCTACAATGTGTTGGATAAGAGTGCTGTGTCTTTGTTTTAATAAACATGTTGTGCACTAGAGAGAGTGTGATAGTTATTTAGTAGAGTGAGATCAGAGTGAGAGTGTGTGGAGTTCTAAAGAGGAGTGTCTAAGTGTCCCCATGACCACTGTAGAGTTGGTGTTCGAATCTAGAAGCTCTAGTGGTGGGGTGGCTAAACGCCTCCCACGGCATTGCCTAACTAGTATGTTACTTCAACCCACTATCTTGCCATTTCACCAAGAGGGAAATCGGCTAGAAACAGTGACTCATTCAAGGAGAACCAAAGTCCTTTAACCTGTAAAGACAACTTCTTCTTGTACACCTATGGCAACAATCTAGAAGGTGTTGGTGTTAATGACCTAAAGAACTGAACTGTCAAAGTACATGTCATAGCCTTTATCTACAATCAAAAACACTGAGAGAAGATTTCTAGAGAGCTTGGGAACATAAAGCACATCTCAAATGGAAGAAAGCTAGCCAAGAGAAGAGTTAAGTCCCACATTACCCACATAAGAGGCCTTAAGGTTGGAATCATCAGGTGGCACATTACCCATAGAAGAGGCCTCAAGGTTGGAAGAGTTGAGTGGCACATTAACCACAAAAGAGGCCTTAAGGTTGTAGGTTAAATATCATGCATAATGGAGAGGTTTGATTGGTGGGCTTCTTTGTAGAACCGCCTTTCTTCCTATGATAGTCAAGCTAAATATGACCTTTGTGACGATCCATAATAATAGCAAGTAAGATCCTTATGAGCATGATTTTTGGCAAGTTTAGAGTCAACTTTGTTGCTAGTGGAACCCTTAGACTACCATTTTCCTTTGCTCTTGGCCTAAAGAAGGGTCTCGCAACAAGCACCCTCCCTTGTTTTCTTCCTCGTAGCTCTATTATTAAGCATGCAAATCGAGAGAGTAGAGGGAAGACATAGTTGGCCGCCCCAGTTTTAACAATACCCCATAGCCCCGATGATACCAAAATAAAGTGTTCATCTACAAAGACTAATCAAGGTAGTTGGCCGTGTCTCCTTGGGGGGTGCTACCTAGAAACACTATGTATCACATGTGTTCAAGGGGTATTTAAAAAACCCCTTCCCTTTGAATTTCTCATGAAAAAAATGCCCCTTTTTCTTTATGGGCTCATGGGTTTTTTTTAAATCGATAAAAAACCTCTTCTATAAATGTATTTGAACTCATGTTGTATACTTACATATTTTTAGTTGAACCCCCTAAGGTCCCATCGAGGAAGGATTCCTTGGGAAACCAGGAAACACATGAAGAGATGATAGGTCAATGTAGAATCCACGAAATCCTCCTCTTAAATCTATAGCGAAAAGAATGTAAGTAGCTATCTCAGGGCTACCCACTCCTCCCTAGATATTAGGTGAGGTGAGGTGAAAGAAAGATATAGAATTGTACTCCTTCCAGAGATCAAGGTAGATGGGGGAAGATGGAAGCTGACTCGATGCAGCGATGAAGTAAGGGAGGGAGAGGCTAATGGAGCAAGTGCACAATGTTTTTAATGCTACCACTAGTTCAAGTTAGGGATAAAAAAATTTGTGTGAAATTGAAGGGAGGGAGGACTACAAAAAAAGAAAACACTTGATAATAGTCTTCATGTAGATTGTAGAAGCAAGGGCGTGAGAACCACAATGCTCTGATACAATGACAGAATGGTTGACAGTAGAAGTAAGAGGAAATAGAGGAGAGACTTGGAGCAGCCAACAATGATCCAACACTTGCGAAAAATGATAAATTAATTAAATGGCAAAAAGCATGTTCTTATATATAACACAAATAGCCAAGTTGGCTAATAGAAGAAACCCACGACTCGTGAAAATACCTATGATTGAGTAAAATA
Organism: Cibotium barometz; assembly: GCF_041138505.1. NCBI lineage: Eukaryota > Viridiplantae > Streptophyta > Polypodiopsida > Cyatheales > Cibotiaceae > Cibotium > Cibotium barometz. The sequence continues at coordinate 35,454,344 of NC_141072.1, forward strand.
CACCAGATAAATATGCTACGTAAATGCTATAATAAATGGGACAAATGATGGAGATGAACACAGTCTAACATTGAAGTACCTTATGGGTCAATTACAAGTTAACTAGTTTTTTTATCTTTTAACTCTATATTCTGTTTTAAAAATAAACAAGCACCTTTTGAAGTACTGAAGAAAAAATTGTAAAACTAGCATTTTGATTGTTTTGAAAATAGACAAACACACTTTTGAAGTACTACATCCTTGGCAATTATTAATAACCAACACCCAAGTGACTAAAACAAGTAGAGAGAGAGAGAGAGAGAGAGGTGTAGGTGTAGGTTACAAGGGAAAATGTAAGTGCTTTTTGCGAATAACCAACACCCAAGAGAGAGAGAGAGAGAGGTGTAGGTGTAGGTTACAAGGGAAAATGTAAGTGCTTTTTGCGAATATATGAAAGTAGGATCACCAAGAGAGACAAAACATTATTGTGTAATGATTACACTTCCTCATAAACTATTGCTACCATGGTTGCTAGTGGTGTGGTAGGGTAAAACATTAATGTATATGGCTGGCCATACACAAGACCTATGTACTAAAGCATTAAAATAGGGATTTATTTTCATGTCAAAGCACTTGATTTTTACACAAGGTATATCAAAAGGCTAGTTGCATAACTATCACTACCATTGTTGCTTGAGATGTATGTTTCCGTAGTTAAGACCTTTGTACTGAGAAGCATTAAGCTGGGATTTATTTTCATATAAAGGTACTTTATTTACACAAGGTATATCAAAAAACACTTTTTGTGATTATTTCAAGAAGTCATTAATCTCGTTAAAATGAAATGTTTTCCCTCTTGAAATTGTCTTTTAGGCGACTTTAGAAATTCCTTGAGAGGTTGTTTTACATTCTTTCCCATGTTGTAAGTTCTCCCCCACTCAAGGCAAGGGAAAGCAAGGGTTCATCTTTGAGGGGCCCTTCCTAGTTTGTTACCTAATGGCTTTCTTCATGGCTCAAGAGGCCCCTATTAGGGGGGATTCCATAGGCATAAGAAGGGGGAGGGGGGCTTGAAAACTAGATGATACAATCCATTATTTCATATTCTCAATTCTCACATCCACTCACAAAGTTCACCAGTTTGAGACCCTTATTTAACATGTGCATTCAAATGATATTTTATAAAACCCCTTATTTGTGAGTCGGGAATCCTTAAAATGATCATTCATCTCTTCTATACATTTCAATGATATTTTATGAAATCCCTTATTTGTGTCCGTGGAATCCTTAAAATGATCACTCATCTCTTTTATACAAATATATGTTTTTTTTTCCACCTATAGCTGTACACTGATGAACCCCTTATGTAAATTTTATTTCTTCAAGTTTTTATATAAATTTGAGCACTTATGCTTAGGCATGCATTTCCTTAGGTGAATCCCCCGATCCACATGCATTAATTGTAAATACTAGTCAAGTGTAATAAATGACCTTTTTTTAAGGGGTGTTTTATGTTGAAGACCGATAAAGATGCGTCCAAAATATCAAATCCATGTATGGTTTACATTTATGCTGAAAATTGAAGCCTTTCGAGGGCATCAAAGCCCTGCAAACCTTTATTAGAGAAAGCCTCTTAGAAAATAGGGTTGAAAAAAAAAATCAAATAAACATATATATGTTTTGAAGGTCAACCTAGTTTTTGACATTGAAACTGAAAGTTAAAGTAGGCCTTGCGGTTCTCGAGCTCTCGGGAGGTCTGGGGGCGATGGACCCAGTGTTCGAAAAAAACCAAAATCCTATATCTTTTTATACCTTTAATCTGAAAAATCAAAAGTACGTTCTTATATTGCCAAGTGTAAAAATTTTTCTCTAAAATTCTTGAAGGTTTTATAAGTTTTATTCAGAATTTTACACTTTAAAAAACTCTTGCGACAAAATAACTCGAGTATCAAGAGAATGTACTTAAAAACGACTTTAAAACACTCTCGCAACAAAATGATTGGTCACATCAATAGAATTTACTAAATTGTTGATTGCCAAATTCATGAGTAAAATGATATTTATCATTAAAGAAAATAGAATTTTGCTTTCACAAGAATATCATCCATGCTTGTGCATAAATGCACTACAAATATTGCATTGCGTCCTAAAAGCAGCTAAGACTAGTTGAAATTTTTTTACTCACAAGCTTCCAAATCCTTCATGCTCCTCCATCTCCTAATGAAAAGAAGATTGTATTATACGTTAGTACTTTGCTATGAAGGCATTAATAATGTATTTAATCTCTAGAGTTTTTAGAAATACCTTTTAGTCTTCATTTGTAAAAGCATGTCTTGTCGTAATGGCATCAAGCCTCCAAAGCTCTATTGCTGAGCTAAAGTCGAACTCTGACATTGGAGGACCTTCGATGGATACTCGCATTAAGGAAGTTGTACTCTTTGTCGTCAATCTATTCCTCAACTTTGATTTGATAATATTCTGTATACTAAAGCCACGCTCACAAATTGCAGTACTGGAGCATTGGACTAATGCAACTTGCGCTAGCTTTAGCAACCCTTCATACTTTTCTTGTAGAGTGATATTGTTACTTATGTAAGACCAAGTGTCCCGCAAATTCCACCCTTTCCAATCATTAGTGGCTTGAATCTTGAATGTAAGGTATTCTCTTCGAAGAGATATTGGATCTACAAATTTCTCCATTAACTCACCATTTGCAAGTTTGCTTTCTCCATAAAATGATATCAACCTGTCTAATTCATCAGCTCCAAAATTCTTAAGTAGCTTTCCAGGAGGATAGCAAGATGGAGAGAGTATTTTAAAACAAGCCAAGGTAGAGTTATCCACAAATCTCTCTTTCAAATCTTTAATAACACTTAATGTGAATGCTTTTTGAAAGCTAATAACCAATTCAATATCAGAGCCATCAGAAGAGCGAGATATCTTTTTGCTACGAAAATGGTCACCTTTTATTGAAGATCGTAAACCATGGAGAAAACCCTTCTCTGGTCCATAATCAGGAATAATAGGAAAACCCCTTGTATCTTCCTTTCTTGCATTCATGTCAATATCCGGTTCTGACACAAACTCTATTTCCAATGCACAAATCTCAGCACTCACAATGCCAGGAATACTAGTAATATCAACATATGACTTTTGAAATATTTTACTTAACTTTGTCAAATGTTGATATAGATCTGCTAAGAAATGTAATGCATAAATGAGTTCTAGAGAAGACAATTTGCTAAAGACTACGAGATTCTCACTCTCAAAGAACTCAAGAAGAGGCTCTAGTGAGTCACAAAACTTTGCTAAAACCATTTATCTACTCAACCATCTAATTGAATGAATTTTATCCAATTGAATTATTGAGCATTCAAATTCTTCTTGTAATTCTTTTAATTTCTCTTTGCGGATGACACTCTTTCTAAAAAGAGTTGCGACTTCATTAACTGTGGAATCAATAGCTTTTGCAAATGGAAACTTTTCTATGCTTTTAGATGCACAAAGATTTGTGCGATGAGCCACACAATGCATAGATGTCATGAAAGGACAAGACTCCTTTAATCTAGTAGACACCCCGGATCTCTTTCCTATCATTACGGATGCACCATCAGATCCAAATCCAACCAACTTTCTTAAGTCCAATCCATTTTCTAAGATCAATGTTATTAAAGAATTATACAAGCCCTCGGCAGTACGATCCCCAATAACATCTACAAGTCCAAAAAAAGATGTACGTGGACAATGATTCTCTAGATAAGATGCATATACTATCATGTGCTCATCGATAGATATATCTGTTGATTCATCTATCATGATCCCAAAACAAGGAGAATTTTTTAATCGTTCTACTATATTATGTGACAATGCTTTACCAATATATTGAACAAAAGTTGCACAACTCTTATCATTGTTGTACATATGTTCGGGTACATTGGGAGTTTTGCATTCTCGCAGAAACTCTAACGTTGGCACAAACTTGTTTAATGGGATATCATTTTTAGCAAGAAAATAGGCAGTACGAAATAGATTGGTAATCTCTTCCTCATGTGTTTCATTTTGTTTGCTCAATCCTACTTCAAGACTTCCTCTTGACATAGAACGAATCAATGATAACCTATGTGTGCGAGAGCGTGCATGTGTACTTAGGGCACTATGCTGCATGTTTTGTGCACCTATTGTTGCAAACTCACTTTTGCAATTAGGATCCTCCATGCAAACCTTACAATACATGCGTGCTTTCTCTCTATCAAATTCCAGCCAATGAAATTCACTTCTCCAATTTTCACACCACGATAACCTAGCTCTTTTTCTACGCGTAGCCTCTTTTTCATCAATCTCTTCGCTGCTTATAGTAAAATCATTAGCAATAATTTCTTCATCAATTTCTTTACTTGACCTTTTACCTTTTTTCTTCTTATCCACAATAACTTCTTTACTAAATCCTCCAAATCCGAGTAGTGTGGATTGCACAAAAGCCATCTGAAATATTTGAAATGTGTTATTATGATAATATGTTCCTTGTAAATTAATGTTTTACCAAGAAATAGCAAGTTATGTCAAGTTGTATGCCTCAACATATCTAAAAATGAAAAGAAAAAAGATGTTGAGTAGTTGTGAATGAGACATATAGAAGAGATGCAAGCCAGAAAAGAGATGGAGAGAGGCAAGCCAAAACAAAATTTACCCTGACCTTAATCCTGCAAAGTTTGATGCCAATCAATGTTTTGTGAAGTGTTCGAACTTCGTACCCGAGCCACAACCTATATCAACCCTGCACAACCTATAGATAATAGCATGTTATTTGACTGATGTGAATCCTTCTCCCTCTCAATCGTCTGTTATCAATTCTCTCTCTCTCTCTCTCTCTCTCTCTCTCTCTCTCTCTCTCTCTCTAGAGTCCCCATCATGCGAAACGCTCAAGACATCGTGATGATAGTTCGTCACGGCCTCTTCAGAACCCAGGCCCACTGGGCTCATTCCCTCGTGTATGGGGGATCGAGAGACATTGGAGCTTCTGTGGAGTTACAGGAGGACTCGGGCATAGCACCGGAGCTCCTATTTTGCGGTAGTATTTACATCATCCCTGGAAATCTACGGTGGAAGGAAAAGTGAGCTTTCCAGCCTTGTGCTTGCGGGGCAGCTGGTGCGACTCACACTCTAATTTTTTCACGTAGAGTCTGAAAAAGGTGTGGTAAAAATTGGGAACCACGCTCGCTATGGCCATCATCAGACCTTCCACCACCATCACGGATGCGTACAATGCTAATTAGAGTGAAATACAAGAAGTGCTTGAATCCGGCATGCAGACGAACCATGAAGTAGCTAGCATATAGAAGAGGAGGCAACAGAGATGATAAGCAAGAAGCGCATGGAAGAAAGGGAGTTTCCCATCACAAATGCTAACACCCCATAGTGCCATAATCCAAAGTTTGGACTGTTGTTAAGCGTCTTTAAGTGATTGATTTTTCTATTTAATATATTATTTGACGATTTTTTCTGCGAGGACGATTTTTTCTCAAAGAAACCCCAAAAAAAAAAACTCCACGCATTGCAGTCATGATCTAAGCAACACCCTGCCCCCTATTAAAAAAATGCAGTTTTTTTCCCATCCGCGGAAAAGAAAGCAGAAAAACGAAACATTTAGGAAAAAAACTCCACGCATTGCAGTCATGATCTAAGCAACACCCTGCCCCCCTATTAAAAAAATGCAGTTTTTTTCCCATCCGCGGAAAAGAAAGCAGAAAAACGAAACATTTAGGAAAAAAACTCCACGCATTGCAGTCATGATCTAAGCAACACCCTGCCCCCCTATTAAAAAAATGCAGTTTTTTTCCCATCCGCGGAAAAGAAAGCAGAAAAACAAAACATTTAGGAACATATCAAGTTTAATATTATGTCATTCTAATTAAACAGTTAAGATGCGTTTAAGCCTGAGATCTACTCTGATAGAATTTAGTTTAGCTATACAGTAATGATTGCAATGCGAGGTTATGCATAAGATAAGGCCTTTTCTACGAACCTTCATTTCTTCAACAAAAGATGGAAAGCCGCCGATTGACATGAATTGATGAAACCGAATACGAAGGATGCACAAGAGGCGCTTGCCTGCAGTGGACGAATGGGAACCACGCTCCGGTAAACGTTATGTGAGCCCTCAGCCGATACCTATTACCCACTCCCGAGTCCCAGGCTCCAGCGTGTAGGTGAGGACAGTATCTTCTGCTAGCCTACATGAACAGCAGGTAACTGGTAAGTACTAAGTACTAAGAGTAGCCTCAGGAAGCGGGAGGGTTCCAGGCTCCAGCAGTGAGTGAGTGGACGAGAGTAAGGCTTAAGCGATAAGAAGAAAACTCCATTTTTTATAGTTAAAAATATAAACGTTAGATTATATAACGTTTAAAATAAACGTTTTAAAACGTTTACATAACGTTTATTTTTTTTATTTATATTAATTTTTATAGTATATATATAATGTAAAAATATGATATATAAAATTTTTTTATTTCAACCAATAAAGGTGAAGTACCCTTGACTCTTATAGTTTGAAAGGTATTTTGATTATTCCTTTTTTTATTAAAAGTTATCAAACCTTTTGTAAATTTTTTTTGAAGGTTTTGAATACCTTCATTCGTAGAATAAGAAATTAAAATTTGAAAACTGAAGGTGCAAACTACACTGTACCCGGGTTTTTTTCGAACACTGGATGGACCAGTTTAAGCATGCACGTGTACAGGCACGTGTAGCAACAAGCCAGCCCCGTAAACCACTGCAGTAGACAGAATATCAAGCCTCCTCCTAAGCATGCTGCAATCGGCAGCGATAAATCCTTCCATTAGCACAGCCTTGATTAAGCACTTGTTACTTGATTTAGGTTAATTCCCCTTGATTTTTAAGGTAATAAGCTCCGTGTATTAAATTACTCACGAGTTTGTCCCTCGTCCAAAACATGGACTATTTCGCCAACTGGGATGCACGGGCAGCAGCAACTGCAGACGCCTGCACGATCGTATAAACACACAGCACAGCTTGCAATACATGAGATATCAGGAAAATACTAAATTAGAGAAAATTGGGTTCTGTGTGCATGTACATGAGCCACCATCATCGAATTCATCTAACTATGGTCTTGGGATTGGGATGGGCCATTATTAGGCTATGTAGGCTGGATTTTTGATGGGGGCACGAAACTAAAAGGGTTTGGTGAAATATAGCAAGTTTTTTTTTTGGGTATTTCAGTGTAATTTTTTATGGGTTCTTTAAAAATTTGTAAGTATTTTATGGCCAAAATCTTTAAAAACAGGCATGACACCTATCAAAAAGCAATTAAAAGCAATTATGTGAGCCATGATAACATTATAGGTAAGAGAAACCCATCATTTGATGCAATGTCCAATAAAACTTGTAGATACTACTAGAAAAACTCCTCCACCAAATGGTGAAAGACCCTATTACTTTTCCCATGTCAATTATTTTGTAACATCTTTTTTGTATACTTCTCTTTGTGTTGCATAGCTAAATAATGTAGTCACGACACGACTATGCACCTACGAGTTGTCTTGTACTCTCCAGAGTCCTTACTCTGCGTGCAAGTGTGGTCTCACCATCAGGATGGGACTAGGGAGGGTATCTATGGGCAATTGGCTTGATTTTTGATAGGCACGCTTGCCCTTGGATGGGTTTGGTGAAATATAGCAAGTTTTTTTTAAAATTAGTATAATTTTTTATGATAACTTTTAAAAAGTTGTAAGTATTTTACAAATGAGCCATCAAAAAGAAACTATGTGAGCCATGACACCTTTATAGGTAAGAGAAGCCCATAATCTGATGTAGTGCTCCAATAAAACTTGTACGTACTGCTAGAAAAATGCCTCCACCAAATTGTGAGAGATCCAATCAACTTGTTCGATCTTTTTTTGTATACTTTTCTTTACTATTCTTTACTTTTGCTAGCACCGAAGCAGCTTTTTTGCATTCCTAATAGAAACATTCATTTTGTCCATACAAACGCTTTGCTTTCCTCATTAAAAAATTTATTTTTGACTTTACATTATAATGTTTTAGATTTCATGACCTAGAATAAAAATATTTGCAATGGTAGGGCATCTACTTAATGCATCCGCTGCAACATTTTCCTTTCTAGGTTTATATTGAATGAGAGGATGAAAACTTTGAATAAATAATGCCTATTTAATGTGATGATAAGATTTCAGAGGTTGGGAAAGTAGATGTCGTATACTTTGTTGATTATTTTTAATGAGAATTTCGGAACCCATTAAATAATGTTTCTAGATACGAAGTGCGTGGACAGTAGCAATAAGTTCTTTATCATAAGTGTTGCCCTTCATTTCAAAGGGTTTGAGTATAATTATAGCTTTCATATGCAAGAGGATGAAATTCATCTTGGTGGTCAACCACCTTATACGGCCCCTTACAGATAAAATCAAATTTAACAAAAAAAATCAATGACAAATAGAAGAACCCCTAGACGGTGGACTCAACAGCCTAGTAGTTTTTCTTTTGGTGCCCCAGTACTCTTAGTCCAGAAAAAGAACAAAATCTACGCATGTGTATCGACTATAGAGCTTTGAATAAGATAAATGTTAAAAATAGGTATCCTATTCCTTTTGTTGATAATTTATTGGATAAGCTCTATGTTGCATATGTCTTTAGGTTTAAAATCTAAATATCATCAAGTTTGTATGCATACTTCTGATATTGATAGGACTGCTTTTTGCACTCTATCAAGTCACTCTCGATTCTTTGTTATGCTTTTGGCCTTACCAATGCACTTATCACATTTAGTAGAGTGATGAATTGTATTTTCTTGAAACACCAACATTTCATCATTGTTTTCTTTGATGACATTCTTGTTTTTAGTCAAAATGAAAAGAGTACAAATGCTCAACATTTAGTATTTGTTTTCAAACTTTTGAAAGAAAACCAATTATTTACTAATCTAGAGAAAAGTCATTTCTTTCAAAAGGAAATTGAATATTTAGGCCACATTGTCTCTGTGCTGAAGGTATTAGAGTATATCCTAAAAAGGTCCACACTAATAAGACTTGGCCTATTCCAAAGAATGTTACTAAGGTTCGTTGTTTTCTAGGTCTTTGTAGTTATGAATATATAAAAAATTTGTTCATAAACTTTCTTTGATTGCATTGCCTTTGACTATGCTTCTTCAAAAGAAGATTGTTTTTCATTGGGGTGAACACCAACAAAAATCCGTTGATATGCTTAAGCATATTTTGACACATACCCTAGTACTTAATTGCATGGTTTTTCTGGACATTTCTTCCTTGTAGTCACCTTATGCTAGTGGATTTGCTATTGATACAGTTGTTATATAGGATGGCCATGCCCTTTCATCATCAATTCAATCCTCAAATTGACTATGACACACATCAAAATGAAATGCTAACTTTATGGAGTGATGTCACACATGAGCTCTATCCATTGTTATCATACACTCAGGCCAATACTCTTTTACAGATAACCTACCTCCAGAACTACTTACATCTCTCCCCTAGAAGATCATATCATTGCTCAAGATAATATCACTACTGTGCAGAGGTGCAATCAATAAATCTCCTTTCTCTTTATAAGGGCCAACAAAAATTTCCAATTCTAATTACATAGTTTCCTTAGTACCATTATAATGTGTACCTTCGAATGCAGATTTAACATTATTAACATTGCCTAGTCTGTCAATTCTTGAAAGATAATTATAGGAATATTCAAAAACTTCGGTGTCTCCAATTGCAATTTCTTAATAATAACACACTCAAAAATAAAATCGTGTGTACTACCATCATCATGGAACATAGTAATATCGTGGCCATTTATGTTGCCCTCCATTTTAAGCACTCAATAAAATAAAATATGGTTACCTCGTACATCACTTTGGTCAAGATTACCATCGTCATGTAGATATCTTTGGACCAACTTATAGCATAGTTCACCACGATCTCATTAGGTACCTCTTGGATATTGTGAAGCTGAGCAACTATTGGTTTGATAGTCTTCCAACATCGACAAGTAGAGTGGCCTAGCTGGTTTGGAAAGATGCAAGGAGGAAGAGAGCTTGAGATCTTGCAAGCACACACAAACTCACATAAACCCTAGAAGAGAACACACACGATGAGATGTTAAAAATTGTTGTTCTTCTTCTTCACAACAAAAGGGTTCTACCAAAAGATAAGAGAAATACAACATAAGTACTAAAGTACTATGTACATTGCGATCCATAATGTGAACACGTCAAATGAATGAGTTGGCAAGATAAGTATGCCATAACTCAGTGGTGGTGTAGTCCAACTGTAGAATCATTGGCGAAGATCTATCATGTCAGCATCCTACCAAACACACCAGTGATGTAAGTGGTGGAAACGATCATCCAGGCGTATCATGAGTGTCAGCTTGTGTTGAGCTTGATATCTTGACACTCCCCCTCAAGCTCAACTCCATCTCTAGGACTCCAAGCATAGTTCGGAATTGGCAAAGCTTGTCTACTCTCAGGGCTTTCGTGAAAATGTCAACTATATTCTCCTCTGTGCTAACATACATGAGATCAATGTCTCATGCTAAAACCCTCTCTCTGATGCAATGATAGTGGAGCTCTATGTGTTTGGTCCATGCATGAAAAATCGGGTTCCTCGTCAACTATATACTGCTAAGATTGTTAAAATAGATGAAAACCTGTCTGTCAACTTGCAGCCCCAAATCATCAAGGATCTCGCATAACCAAGCTACTTTAAATGCTGCCATCGTGACACCCCTATACTCTTCCTCTGTACTCGACATAAGGAAACTATTGGCTACTGCTACTCCATGTCATAGAACTACTCCCACAGGAGAACATAAATACACTGGTAGATCTCCTATCTCTGCAGCAATACTACCAGCCCAATCTACATTGGTGTATCCAAACGCATGCAACTCTATACTAGCCTCATAAAAGAGACCATAATCTACTGTAGATTTCACATAGGGCAATGTGTGCCTCACAACATCCAAATGTGGCTTCTGAGGAACCTGCATAAACTGACTCTTCAATCCAAGTATATAGTTCAAATATGGTGTGGTGATCATCATTTAAATCAAGCTACCCACTATCTTCTTGTACATATAGTGGGGTTCTCCAAAATCTCACCCACTAGAAGTGGAAGATTACCTTCTCTTGAATTTCAAAGCTTCTTTGTCTTCTGGTTCTTCACCGTCTTCAATCTTTACAATCAATCTTGGATTTGATACCATTGTTGGGGGAGATTGACATGAACCTGATGAAATAATTATAAAGTATTAATCACAAAGCATAAAATATGAATTGCACATAACACAAGATTAGGTCCAATTCATCCCCACACAAGAGTGAGCCAACACTTCCTCTTGGTGTATTTAAATAATATTGCTTGAAATAATTTGTGAGGCCAAAATAGTGTCCACTTTTACAAATATATTGACTTCTTGAAAAATAGTTTTCTTTATTAGACGTGCAAGCCAATCTACTTAAAATTGCTGTAAACCATGAACCTTACAAATATGTAAATCTATTGTAAAATCAAATATGCATAAGGGAGCTTTCACATGTCCCAATAAATATTGTTAGCATTGATTTTGTTGCCTTCCTCTTCTATGCTACCCTGTTGGCAGCTAATATTCCATATGTGGGCTTGGGGTCAATGTAACCCTCTATAAAGGGATAATTAATCCCATTGTCTCCCTAATCCCCCACATTTATGATGGTCACTGGGATTTAGGGGTGGGGACGACCCAACCAAGCTATGCCAATTCAATCCGTCCTCTTCTGCCCTACTAGTGGTGCTCCTGGGTGGCTCTCTACATTTCTGATATGGTATCAAAGCATGTTAGACTCTTGGGCTCCTACTCGACTTTGCTCTTGCTCGGCATCGTTCGGGCATTGTTTCTCAGCTTCGTTTACGCATCTCATTCTGGGGGGTAATAGAGTTGTTGGATTAGAGAATGGAGGTGTTGAATTTCTAATGATGCATGTTGGATAGATGCCTCCGTCACACCACAAGTCTATATGCTGCAAACCTCCTTTCCGTAGCATGTCTCTTTGCTCAGTGCATAGATACAAACTCTTTTGGCATTTCAATATCGATGCATACTGTTGTTCCAAGTCGACATGGAAATGATGAAGTCGTTTCCTACTGTTTTCCCCTTCTGCCATGTTTCGCAACAATGCGATGTATTCTTTCTTACTATATATTGTTTTGTTTTGAGAGTTGAAGAAGGCGCTAAACATTTTTAAATTCAAAATGAGAGAGATTAGTTATGTAATACTGACAAAAGAATCGTTCATACGTGTGAGCCAAACCTATGAAAAAGGTATCTGTTCAAAGCTTTTAATGATAAGACCTCGTTGTTTGTGAGCAATAGTATATTTATTGTCTCAAACTGACGGTTTTGAATCTGTTGTGACTATTTTATGTAGTTTAAGAGCAAGATAAATAAGAAAATAGTGAATTTCTTATAGGGCCCCAAAATGACCTGCGAATTATTCTAATGTCTAGAAGACTGGCCACCCTTGCAAAATTCTTCCGCAGCTTTGTTGCTTCTTGGATTTTCTGTGTCATTGTCCGCTAGTGAGATCATGCCACAACGGATGCTTTGGACTAGCTCCATGTCCTCTTCTGGTGTAACTTCCACCGGTTGGCCCATGTATTTCCTCATCCTGAAGTCGTTCACTGAAAGGCATACCATCAAGGCTTTCTAATGTGAAGGCATTCTGACTAACTGGGTTTTTCACCCTTAGTGGTCTTATCCACCGGATTTTGAATTTTTTTGGGAGCGATCTCAACTTGGAGTTGTAGACCAATAGTAGGTCTTCTTCTTCTAAGGCTAGGAGCTCCTTTATTATGTCCTCCCACGATTCTTCCATTGGTAGCTTTTCTTGGATTTCCACTCTCAAACTTGGCACCACAAATTCCATGGGCATTACAGCCTCAATCCCATTAGACTAGTTTGAATGGTGTTGGCCCCTTGAGACGTTGTAAAAAAGATGTGAAATGCCCATAGGGCTTCATCTAGCTTCTGGTCCCAATCATCGTTGTTGGAATTTATAATTTTCTCCAAGATTTTGGTCAGAACCTTGTTGGTAGATTCCCCCTAGCGATTGCACTGTGGATAATAGGTTGAGGATTTCTTGTGATTGATTAGGTACTTTTCCATCAACCCTTTTATCACCTTGTTCATGAAATAGGTGCCTTGGTCATTGACTATTTGCACTGACAATCCATACCTAGCACTAATATCCTTAAAGATGAACTTCACCACCTCTTCTATGGAATTTCTCATTACTGCTTTAGCTTTTGGCCATTTGGTGAAATAACCAGTTATTGCCACAATGATGTATTCACACTTTCTTCCTTTTGTGGGCAGCTTGATTGGTCCAACAAAATCCAGTCCCCACCTCATGAATGAAAACAGTGTGGCAGTACATGTGAGATTCTCAATCTATCAGAATCACTGGGTTGACCCATCCACTGACAGACATCACATTGCTTTGCTTCGCTGTTGGCATCCCTCATGACCATTGGCCACCATAGGCCTACTTGAAAAAATTTTCAGCCTGTGATTTCTTCACCTAAGTGTCCTCCGGTAATACCACAATGTACTTCTCTTAATAATTCTTGCTACTCATGGGCCGAGAAACACCTACATAGGATGTGGTCTATGCCTCTTTTGTAAAGCTGCCCTGCAATGATAGTGAAGTTCTTACTCCTCCTTAAGGCAATCCTTTTCTTTTTGTCAGCAGTGCAACCTTCTGGGAAAGTTCCATTCTCTAAAAAGTGCATCATATCATATTTTTCCCAATTCCGTAGAGCTGCTATTGTGAATAGATTGGTATCTAGTAATTGGTCATCCACTCCATCTAGAGCAGGTTCTCGAGAATCTAGTCTAGATAGAAATTCCACCACTGCATTTTTTTTGCCAATCGTGTGCTCGAGGTGAATTCAAACTCTTGAAGTAGAAGCATCCACCTTGATATATTCCTTACTAGAAAGGCTTTGTTCACTAGATAAATCAAGGCTTAATGGTCCTTATGGAACACAAACTTGTTTCCCAGCTTCCTGATTTGTTATGCTACAGTTCCTTTCTACCCTTGTGAGGGATTTTCTAGCCTAATGAATGGGTTCTATGTACCCCTCTTTCTTCTCCTGCATCAGTGAACTACCCGCTGCTTTGTCTGAAGCATCTACATATACATGGAATATTTCATTCCACTCTGGGGTGGTTACTATTGCTATAGTTGACACCATTCTCTTTAGCCATTGGAATGCTTTTTGACACTATGGATTCCATTCCTACTTTGCATCTTTCTTTTGGTAAGTGCATAAAATGGGTTAGCCACATGTGCTAAATATTTTAAAAATCTAGCATGCTACTTAACCTTACCAAGGAACCTCTCTAGTTGCTTAATATTCTGAGGAGTAGATATCCTAGATATGACCTCCTCTTTAGCAGGATCTTTGGCCAATCCTTGGGCTAACATAACGTGTCCTAATAGTGTTCTTGATCTCACTGCAAATCACACTTGGCTCGATTTAGCTTAAGCCTAGTATCTTTGCATCTCTACAAGCACAACCTCAAATGATAGATGTGTGCTTTTCCTTATCTCCAGACACACTGAAGTCATCAACAAAATCTTTCATGAATTTTGTCGGGGTAATCATAGAAGATTTCTTGCACCATTGTTTAAAAAGTACGAGGTACATTTTACAAGCCAAACATCATGCCAGTCAGTGAATGATGAGGGTTGTTTTCTCCCTATCTTCTCGTGCCATTTTTACCTGGTTGTACCCAATGAATCCTTCCAGACATGAGTACATTTCCTTTCTAGCTACCTCATCCAACAATGAGTCCATAAACGAGAGTGGAAAGGGATCTGAGGTAGTTGCACCATTCATCTTGTTGTAGTCCACACAGATTTTGATTTTCATGTTCTTTTTAGGAACTACCACAATTGGGGATATCCAAGCAATTGGGGATATCCAAGCAGCTTTATCGACTAGCACAATGAAACCTACTCAGAGTAGTCTTTTAATTTCTTCTTTGACTTGTTTGGCATAGTTGGGGTTCATTCTATACCTTTGATGTATGCTTGGTATGGCTCCTTCTCTTAAATTAATGTTGTGCTAGAAGAACTTAGAGTTAATTCCCGCCATGTCTTCGTACAACCAAGAAAAGACATCTTGGTATTGTTTCAGTAAGGACAACAACTTTTTCTTGAATTATTCTTCCAGTTCCAAACTAATCTTCACAAGCTTTTCTTCTTTTTCATCTCCAGGATTCACCTCTTGTAGTCTGTACGAGCTTACTTTCGTGGCATTTTTCTTCTAGTTCTCTTTTTTCTTCTACACCCAATCACGGATCTCTTGAATCTCTTCCTCTTACTCTAGATTCCAAGCCCATTTGAAGTCTTTCTCTTGCATGGTTTTGCTCAGTTTTGTTTTCCTTGAACCCTCTGATTTTATGAAAGCTAGTCCTTCTTTCTTTATTTCTTTGGCTGATTCTTTCACGTTTTCATATTTTACTTCCTTATAGTGCCCCATCACTTCATCCACATCATGTAACATGTACAAGGGTACTAGGTCAAGATGTTCGCGGAGTATTCTATCTTCTTCATCATCATCCAAGCCTTCTGACATATTGAATGTCTCCACATAAACTAGCCAACAAGTGTTACTGATCCCCTTCTTACATCGAAAAGATCAACATAGACTTTCCGCTTTCCCTTTTTGATAGAAATTCTATTTCTACCCTAGTCTGCCATGTCTCAACCACGGCCTTCCCAATAACACGATGTGGTTTTTAATGGTTATGACCACCAAGTTGACCTTGAAGTCTACTTGTTTGATTTTCATTTGGACATTCTTGATAATTCCTTTAGGAACCACCATTCTATTATCTATCATTTTTTAGTGGTTATGACCACCAAGTTGACCTTGAAGTCTACTTGTTTGATTTTCATTTGGACATTCTTGATAATTCCTTTAGGAACCACCATTCTATTATCTATCATTTTTTATGTTGAATGGAATGGGCTCCTATTTGAGACCCAAGCCCATTGCAGTTTCCTCAATATGAAATTTACTCCAGATCCACCATCCAATATTGCATCATTGATGCACATGTTGTTCAGTTTGATTGTGACTTTGGCCACTTCATCATCTGTGAATATTGGGAGTTCCTCAGCTTGCATTCTGGGATTTCTTCTTCTTTCTAATGCTTCAATTCCTTGCTTAGTCGTTCAATGCTTGACAACCAAATTTTAGCCTTGAATGTAGGACATAAGTCTAGAACTTGTCTCAATAGAGCTTGTCTATCTAATAACATTGATACTACATTGGTTTTCAACCAATTAGCATCCTTATTGCTTTCTTCCCAGTAGTTTTCATTGTTGTGCTCACAACACGCATCTTGTGTACATTTTCGCCTGCTTGCACGTGGTCTGAGAGATGACTTCACATGAGACACACTCCTTCTTCTTGCTTTGCCTTCTTTCTATTTCCTTAGTGGTTTGGATCCTCACCTTCTCCTGCTATTACCAGTCAACAACTGCCTTCTTGTGGCCTTTTGGTGAGTCTTGATTATCTAGTATAGTTATTAGTACACCAAATTCATTTTATTTCTCCCTTGTGACTGTCAAGTTGTCTTGAACCTCCATCTGTATGTCATCCGTCTGCATCATGTTGGCACTTTGAGGATTTTTTTTTAGTTCCATTAATTCTGTTTGTCTTTCTTCATCATGTTTTTTCTTCATGGCACATTCTGCTTGCCTTGGTGTGCCAAGTGTGTTCACAATCGTAGCATGTGAAGGTTGTAGAACCACTAGCATGTCCTTGGCTTCTTCTTCCTGAGTAATTTATGTGGCCTCTTCTCTCCTACCTTCCCATCCCTCGTCAGGGTCTTCTTTCGGCTCCTTTCATATTGTTCACCATCATGGGAACTCTATTTTTCAAGTTGTACCTATAGTTCCATGTAGTACTATGATTGTACATGTTTCAAATCGTACACACTGGTGGGACTTTGTATTCCTCCTTGAGGTGGCCTTCTTGTTTGCATTGAGAGAAGAACACATTTTTGTGGAATTTTGAGCTTTTTCTCTTTTTCATCTCTTGCTTCAGTTGCTTCACGTGTACCACAAGTTCTCCGGTGCTCATCTCTTGCTTCAGTTGCTTCACGTGTACCACAAGTTCTCCGGTGCTCATTTGTGCCCTCGCGGTTTTCTTTTTTTTGTCTTTCCTTTTCTTTACTACCACTGGAGTGTCCTGTAAGGTGTTTCTTAAATCATCCTCCTCAGTTGTGACACTTCTCTTAGGCTTCCTCTTTTGTCTCCTTTATTGGCTTCTTTTTTTAGCCATTTTGGCTAGCTCCACCAGTTTCTAGAACTCCTGTTCAGTTTCTGCTTGCTTTGTGACTGCTACATGGATGTATAGATTAAGCCCTTAGACAAACCAATCTGCAACTATTTATACTAAGGGTTGGGTTTGTTTTGCCACTCTCTTCCTCAAGCTCAATAGTTTTGTTGCATAGGCCTCCACACCCATGTCTTCTTATGGGAGTTCTCTCATTTGATCATCACAGAGTTGAGTTGCAGACTTTATCTTGTCGAATCTCCCTAGAAAAGCAGTCATGACCTCTTCATAAGTATGGAAATGGTTGTCTTGGTTTCTTGACACCCACTCCATGGCTCTATCTTTGAAGGTGTGAACTCCACACACTCTCACTCTGCTCTAAATTTTCTAGATAACTCTCACACTCTCTCTAGTGCACATAATGTTTATTAAAACAGAGAAACAACACTCTTATCCAACACATTGCAGAGAGTACCACAGAGACATAATGAATAACAACATTTCTTTGTTTATTGGATTACATCTGAAGTCATTATGGGATCATTACACAACAACTGCTTGACACAAAGGCTACTACTTTCTAACAACTATGACCATGTTAGACTTCATGTTACTAGTTGTGAGCTATTTGCAACATGCAACCTCTTGCAACTTTTACCCATGCATGCTTGCAACCTTATCAGCCATCCTTTTTAAATTTAACTTCTTGATCTTGGCAATGGCTATTTTGGTGGTTACAGCCCACCACCTTCACACATGCAATACCACTCAAGGTGGTGCTCACACGATGTGGGAGGTGGTCTGACTAAGCGCTATATCACCACTAAGAGCACAACAGTCACAGTATCATTTTCTAAAACTTCTTCAAAGCTATCATGACTTGGTAGCTTACGTGGATACATGATTGTGGCATGCTCTCTAAAACAAGCACTTGAACTATGTTTCTCTTTAGCACAACTGTCTTCTCAGGTGGATAAAGGGTTGTGGCATGCTCGCTAAAGTAATGAGCACTTGAACTATGCTTCTCTTCAGCACAATTGTATCTTCTCAATAGATGATGAAGGGTCTTCTACAATTGATCCACTTGTGTGGCTTGTTTGCCTGTAAATCAATGCACATAGCCTTTAAATTAGGAGGCTACTCATCAAGCTTCTCACATCCTAGAGCTTACCTATATGGACTTGTGTGGTTCCATTCAGATTGCCATCCAGGGTGGTGCCAAATACTTTATGCTTATTATTGATGATTTATCACGTAAAGTTTGTGTGTATCTCTTGGTGAAAAAACCTTAAGCTTTCTCTCCTGTGGAAAAGTAAAGACTTAGGCTATCAGGCATACGTCCTCTACGGAGTAGGGGTCAGTCGTGGTCAATAGGCGAATTAGCCATTCTAATTCCTCAACATTTCCCTCGCTGTGGCTAGTACATCTATATGACCCAATTCGGTCTTAATTACAGGATAGCACATGTGAAATATATGAGAAAGGTACAGATGATATCTCTCACCAAAGGTGGGAGTGGATGAAGTGTGATGCTCGTGCATCTGCCATATCTGCAAACACAGATATAGCATCAGTAGGTTCATGAAGAGAGGTCAATCTTGTATTCTTGTTCTTTTTACTTTTTTCTTTTCTTTTCTTTTTTGTGTATGAAGCTATATATATACATTCCCTCGAATTTGGAAGTTACATGGTCAAGGGAGAAGGTTAGGGAGGAAGCAATAGAATGTTGAACGTGAGTACATGCTCCCCCCTTCCTTGGGTAGATCATTTTTTTTTTGCAAATGATGTTGTAGCCTCGTGGAACCAATTTGTCTAGTGGGTTATAGGTGGTGATGTGGGCAGATAGCTTTTTATGACCCTTGTGGCCACATCAAGTTGCAGAGATGGTAGTGTACGCTCCCATGAATGAACAGAGGATATGGCTTCCGACGATACATTTACAAGGGGAGACGTAGACTCATTGGTTTCTTGGTGGGTATTGACAAGGGTAGGTGTAGAGCATGCAGAAACTTCTATATCAACATGTGAATGGCATGAGGAGCTAGAAGCTTCCTGCTGCGACTCCCCCTTCCCGAGCTAGGTGGTATCGATCGATATCATTTGGGAATCCAAACTAGCTCTAGAAGAAGTGGTGTGGGGTACTCCGTTACCTTTCCCTTACCACGGTCTTGAATTGTCGTTGGGGTGGCAACATTTAGCTCACAAGATTTTACAGGCGATGCAGAGGAATTCAGCGTATGTTTAGGGACCCAAATCTGCTCATTCCCTTTGTAGTACCCTTGGGCTGCTAATAATATTTTAGGAATCCAACGTGATGTTACCTTGCCTTTTCTAGGGCGGGTAGCTACTTTCCTACTACGAGGCTTCTTGTCTGAACGAGATCCATTTGTATGTACTCTTCGGTAAAGTGAGCAGAGCCTTGGGGACCACACTGCCTATCTCCACTCTTGGCATTGAAGTGTTAGAGGGGTGGCAAACTGTGAGATCCCTCTGCCCCCTCCGCGCACCAAACTCCCGGTAGTAGCTGACAGCGGAAGCAGCCCCCTCATGCGCGGAGCAGGGTTTCTCACTCGAGACCTCGCCCACGAATGTCCGGGCACAAGACTAGGCTGGTGGTCACTCCGAAAACCGAAACCGAGAAAATTTTCCATGCTCGAAAAGCGAGGACGATTCCACCTTTTTGAATTTTTCTTAATGAATTTTTTTCTAACGAGATAAATTCTAAACAATCCTTCACCTGAATAAACTAGATAGAAGGAAACTATCACTTATATAATTTGATCATCTGAGTAAATTCAACGCCTTTTTCCTAATCAAGATCAGACACAGCCGTTGATTCACTCAATTGAGAAATTTATCAGGGAATTAACTAACTACTCAAATCCTAACGTAAACCTAAGATTTTTCAGTTTGATTATTAAAACTCCACTGATTCCAGCCTAACCCCATCCGGCCCATGGTTAGCCACCACCCTTCCACTGGAATCGGTAGATCCAAACAAGTACTCACCCACCCATAATTGAAATGCCTTTCTTAACTTTAGCTTTAGAAAATAGGTACGCACACATTCCTCTTTAAAACTTTAATATAAAAATAATCCATTGACGAAACAGATATGGCCGCGCATTTCATAACTCAAAATTTCCATTCAATCCTTTGTTTCACAAAAATAGTACCACTCTGGACTCTCCATTGGGACCAGCTGGTCAACCAACGAGATCTAGTAGCAAATTACAATAATCATTTCGTCAACATACATATATATAACTTCCTCGACATACGAATGGGTGTCCTAAGCAACGCCAGCCCATGCATCGCCTGGTCAGAACCCTCTAGGATCCTCCTTAGGTGTCCTGGTACTTCACTCAGGGACCGCTTCGTCGGCCCTCGCCCATCGTACCGGAAGCACACCATTTTTCACCATACCCAGGCTGGTCAAGACATGGGCAGGTTTTTGCCACGTGAGCTGTCCCTCTCCCCAGCTGTTGCAATCAAACTTTCCTTAGATATACTGAATAAAAATCAATATGATGAAAGTAACTCTTTTGTAATTAAAAAAATATACTTTTATGTATTATTTTCAGCATAAAAAACCATAATGAAGAAAGTAACACTTTCATAATAATAAAAATTATCAATAAGTATCTTTCATAGAATTTAATTCTATTGAAAATCATTCTTTTATAAAAATTAATCAATATGCATCTTTTTATGCATGAATGAAAATGACACTTTTAGAATACTCTAACGATGGGGATTACTCTTTTTGATTAATAAAAGATAAAATTTATTTCATAATTTTTTAGTAAATTTTGCCATAACCTCCTTTGTATGGCTGACCATTTTTAAATTTTTAACTTACTAAAATTAATTAGAAGTTAACCAAGAGTATTTAAATCATTCTAATGTAAACAATCAAAGAGAAACATTATGAAAAACTTCATTTTATTCGTTAATCATTCATCTAGGATAAGAATGGTTGGATTTACTAAAGAAGAGAGGGGAATGCCTTTTTTCAATGAGGCATAACATCATTTGCATTTTAGAGAAGACAAAAATCATAAAATGAATGGAAAAGAGAAGAATCTCCAACTTACTAAAGAATTTGAGAGCTTTCCTTTAGCTTGATGGTTTGAGGGTTCTACTCTTGTTTGGAAACAAGAGTGGCCAATCTTTTGGAAGAGGGAAGGTCAAAAACGAGTAAAATTTACTATTTTTGGCACTTGGGAGAGGCTGGGTAACAGTGCAAAACACTATTGAGTTTCAACAAAGGGGAAGGCTTCTATTTATAGGAAAAAGTGAGCTTCTAACCAAGCCAACTGATTCTAGAATTTTCCAGATCAGTTTGGTCAATTTTTAACCATTTTTGGGTCAGTTTTGCTCACTTTTTCGATTTAGTTGAAACAGGAGAGAGGAGAGATAAAAAATATCTCATTATTTGGGAGTTTAAAACTCATTCAAGCATGTGAAATAGGCACCTCCTTCATGAGGGGAATTCCCCCATACTGAGGTATAAAAAATGCATCATTTCACCTAAATATCTCTCTTTTTTATAACTATTAACCTTATCCTTAGTCAACTCTTCATCTTATGTGAGTATTTACTCATTTTTGGGGGATTTTTCTTTTATTCTTCTATTTATCTCCTCTCTACATTTGGATGAATCTTATTGGTCCATAGGAACCTTAATTTAAAATCTCGAAAAAACCTTGACCCTCAGGATAATGCCTCTTGAACAGATTATACTTAATTTTTAATGCACTTTATGAAAATCTTTTTGAACTTCTCTTTCAGGGAAACTTATTTTAATAAGACGAGATATTTTTCTATCCAAAAATATTTAAAATTTGAATTACCACTCTCTAGAAGATTTTCTCTCTCTAGGCCAAAACTGGTAAAAACAAGATCTTTTATATTTCTGAAGAGGGATTTGATTACAAGGGAAGATGCTGGACATCTTGAGAGGCTGGGGAGGAATCTTACATTCTCTCCCACTTGAAAAATGCGAGATGCCCTCATCTCGCAAATTGGGGGTAATCCCGAAACAAATCGGCTTCATTCTCCCAGGTGGCATCTTCAAAAGGATAGAACTTCCATTTTACCAATAATTCTCTGAGAATTCTGTTCTAGAGAATCTTTTCTCGAATATCAAGAATTTCTTCAGGTTGGAGTTCCATCTGCCCTTGCGTAGAAGAGGTTAGGATTTCATCATTAAGTACATGATTTGGGCTTGGCACATATTTCTTTAGAAGGCCTACATGAAATACATTATGAACTTTGAGATGAGGAGGCAGAAGAAGTTCGTAGGCTAAGTCACCTACTTTCTTTGTAATCAGATATAGTCCACAATATCTGGGGGATAACTTCTTGTACTTCCCAAGAGATAGAGAACTTCTTTTGGGCTGTACTCTAATGAAGACCATATCTGCTTCTTCAAACTTTCTATCTGTCCTCTTCTTATTAGCATACTTCTTCTGTCGATCCTGGGCAGCTTTAATATCTTTACGAATTAACTGCATCTGCTGCTCCATGTCGTCAAGCATCTGTCTGGACATCTTGACCCTAATCAATGGGTCGGACCAAGTTAATGGAGTTAAGCAATCTTGTCCATATAGAGCTTTAAAAGGGCTCATCCCAATACTTCGGTGATAAGAAGCATTGTAGGCAAACTCGACTAGGTGCAGATAGCTTAGCCACTTCTTGGGTTCCCTGCCACAGCATGACCGAAGTATATCTTCGATTACTTGGTTTACCCTTTCAGTTTGACCATCGGAAGCTGTGCTGAGATCCAAGAAAGTTCCCACTGCTTCAAAACAGTCCAGAACCTTGAAGTAAACTTGGAATCTCGATCACTCACTATCCTCCTGGGTAGGCCATGCAATCTGAAGATTTCTTTGAGGAACACTCTGGCCACATCCACTGCAATGTAGGTTTCTTTTATAGGGATCAAATGGGCAACTTTGGTTAGTCTGTCAATTACCATGAAAATAGAGTTGTAACCTGAAGGTAATCCAGTAATAAAGACTGATACATTCCCACTTCATCTGGGGGATGTCCAATGGATGTAACTTCCCATGCATTTTTACTCTTTCAGCTTTGACTTTCTGGCATGTCAGACATTGACGTACATGATTCAGTACATTCTTTTTCAGACCAGGCCAAAAGAAGCTTTTCTTTTTTACAGACATGTAGGTCTTGATGAAACCTGGATGTCCTGCTATAAGGCGATCATGGGCTTCATTCAGAATTTGGCCCTTGGTTCCCTTATCATTGGGAATGCATAGCCTGCGATTATAATACATAATGCCATCATCTAGGCTGTATCCTTGAACTCTGTTCAACTCCTGAGGAGTTTTGCATTCCTGCATAAGTAGGGTAGCAATAGGGCCAAAGAATCTATCCTGCATGATCTTCTCACTTGCTTCAATAATCAAAAGATTTGATATTACAGTAATTGCAAGCAAGGAGGCTTTTCTGCTGAGGGCATCTTGCTACCACATTTTCTTTGCCTGGGCGGTACTTGATTTCAAAATCAAATTCCTACAGGGTCTGCATCCACCTTCTTTGGCGCATGTTGAGGTCCTTCTCAGTGAATATCTACTTTAAACTCTGATGGTCTGTTCATCAAAGTGAATCTTTTTCCCAGTAGGTAATGTCTCCACAACTCTAAGGCATAGACTACTGAAAGTAATTCCAGGTCTCGTGAACAGTATAATTCCTCTCATGCGTTCTGAGCTTTCAGGATTCATAGGCCACTGCATGACCTTCCTACATGAGTGCTCCTCCCAGGGCAAAACCACTTGCATCAGTTACTACCTCAAAGGGTAGAGAGAAATCTGGCAGCTTCAGAACGGGACTGATTACCAAGGCGGTCTTCAGCTTATCAAAAGCGCTGTAGCACCTGGAAAACCATTGAAATGGGGTATTCTTTTTGAGAAGGTTAGTCAGGGGGGAAGCTATGAGAGCATACTTTGGTATAAAAATTCTATACCAACAACCAGTCAATCCCAAGAATCCTCTGACTTCTTTCACTATCTTTGGTTCAGGCTAATCTATGACTGCTTGGACTTTTGCAGAAAATGGAGAAATTCCATCTTTGGATACCAAAAAGCCCAAGTATTCAACGTGGTCGCGGCAGAGAAAGTGCATTTGCTCTTTTTGGTAAACAGTTGGTGCTTCCTTAGAATCTCAAGGACTTTTCGGACATGAGTCTCATGGTCAGCTGCATTCTTTGAGTAAATCAGAATGTCATTAAAGAAAACTAGAACAAAATCATCCAAGTATTCTCTGAGAATGTCCTGCATTAAGCGATTGAATGTAGCTGGGGCATTTGTCAATCCAAACGGCATGACAGTAAATTCATAATGCCCATAGCGAGTATTGATGGCTGTTTTTGGTATATCTTGATCATTGATCCTGATCTGGTAATACCCGGATTTGCGATCTATCTTTGTGAAGATCTGGGCTCCATTTAGCCTGTCCAGAAGCTCATCAATTCTTGGGATAGGATACTTATTCTTAATTGTCCAACTGATTTAGACCTCTGAAGTCCACACAGAGTCTAAGCGTTCCATCTTTCTTTTTCTGAAAGAGAACTGGTGCACCCCAAGGTGAAACACTAGGTCTTACAAACCCTTGTTCTAACAGCTACCTAAGTTGTTCCTTGAGTTCGATGGCTTCAAGAACTGGCATTTTGTACGTGCGTAGGGCTATTGGCTGAGCTCCGGGGGTTAATTCAATCACATGATCTACTTCCCGGATTGGAGGCATTTTAGTTAGTTCTGCTGGGAATAGATCATCAAACTCACTTAACCATTCTAGTTCTTTAGCCTTAAGCTTTGAGTCTACTGGGTTCATTTTGACAACATAAATTTGCTGCTTCTTCCTATGTCCTTTCAGCAACCTAGAAGCTTTTACTAACAGAAGGTCTGGGGATCCAGAAACTCCAGTTCCTTGAACTTTGTTCCCGTGAAGGTCATGGAAGGAAATGGTTCCATTGTGACAGTGTATGTCAGCTTGATTTTTGTGGAGCCAATCCATTCCAAGGATCCCGTCAAAAACTCCTAGATGTAAGACTTTGAACTGACAGTCGGTTACATTACCATCTAGATTGAACTGGATAAGATCTGTCTCATGGTGAGTGAAAAGAGTCTTCCCACTGGCCAATTCAACTTGCATAGGTTTCCCTGATTTCTGTTCTAAGACTAGCTTACGCAAGCATCCAGGGGAAATGAATGAATGAGAACTGCCTGAATCAATCAAAAGCTTAAAAGGCTTACCCTGATATTCTGCTAGAGTATGGATGACTGAGAACTTATGGTTAGGCCCTTGGTTTTCAATTGCAGCAAAGATCTGCCCTCTTTCCTCTTCTACTACATCTGAAATTGTGGCTGCTCTGGCTGCTCTCTGCAGTCTGAGGCGGAACTCTTTCTCTTTGGTTACCCCAATTCTGGGAGGGAGTTCTGAGGTTACTCTGGACAGAGGCAGATGGTTGTGAGCTAGAGTTCTTCTGGGGTTACCCTGGCTTGGGCGTGACAGACCTTGATTGGACTGGTATGAAGGGGTTGGTCTCTGAATTCGGGGTCCTTGACTTCCCTGTCCCCTTGACATGGCAGGAGTCGGGCAGTCTTTCAGTTGGTGACCAAAACCTTGGCATCCAAAACATCGGTTTTCACTTCTTAGTTCATCCTTCTGATTTCTTGAAAGAGGGGGGGCTCCTGAGAAAGTATTCTGGGGGAAGGGTCTTCCTTCACTTCGGAATCTTCCTACATCCTGATTCTGATTCGAGCCTTGCTACCTCTTCGGGGGTGGAAAGTTTGAAGTACTTCCCTGGGCTTGGAATCTTTTAAAGTTAGAGGGTGCAGGCTTTGGCGGGACCTTTACTACAAAGGCTTTGGCAACATCTTTTGCCATTCTTACTGCTTCAGCCATGGACATTGGCTTGGCATTTTTGACCAATGTGTCCAAGGGTTTGTTTATTCCCCGAATGAACCTGGCCATGAGTTGTTCTTCATCTAGAGGTAGTGAATATTTGAGTAGAAGAGCAAAGGCCTGGTGATATTCCTCGATGGTTTTGCTCTCCTACTTTAGCTCTAAAAGTTCGTTCATTTTGGTTTCCAAAAATCCAGGTGGACAAAATCTCTTTCTTAGATAGGTTTTTAGGTCGTTCCAGGACTGAGTATTTCTGTCCAGACGGTTGGTGTCACAGTGGTTCCTCCATGCTACTCTGGCTGTTTCCACTATTTTCAGTTGGGCTCCGCTCATTGTAGCCTGTGACATCAAAATATTCTTCCATGGCTTCCACCCATTTCTCCACAGCCTCGCCTCCTTTGAAGGGTCCTGGGCTGAGTCTTATGAAGAGCCTTGCAAACATCAGGGTCAAGCTCGTCATCTTCAGAGAGAGGGTTTGGCTGATGGCCACGGTTTCCTCGTCTCATGATTCTACCAAAAATTTATATATTATTAAATTTTTATTCTGATATCATCTACGAGATCCTAAGACTTAAGAGGTTCGAAAAGTAATTTCTTAAACAAGACAATGATCTTATTGGAGATCTATGACATATGTCTGATAGATTTTTCTTTATCAGATCATCCGTAAACAATCACTTATACAATAGGGAATTTTTTTCTCCAAAAAATATTTCTATATTTATATAAAAGTTGCAATATGTACATTATTAGAGCAGCTCAGCTCCAGAATCACCGCCTCTCAGTCGTAATCGCATAAAGAAGAGAAACTGTGAAGCAGACATACCATGGTACACACGATTCATTACACAAAGAGGTGCTGTAATTCTATTTCTCAGGATAAAGCGGCTAAGAAGTCTAAAAAATCAGCATGAAGTTCTAAAGTTCCTGGGTGAATGATCAAAGAGTTGAACATGCTGAACAAGCCCTAGTCTTATCAAAATCATAGCCAAGGAAATATTTTGCCTGAGCCTCTGACGCTGACTGGTACTGACATTAATGCACCGTCCTCCATTGAACCACATATACCGATGTCGCTCAAGAGGATCAGGAAAGTAAAGGCTCTCAAAATGGTGAGCGAGTCTCACTCTGCTCATTCGGTTTGTAGCAGAGTTGATGAGGTGATCAAATACAAAAGCTATCATGTCCTGACTCTGAGAGAGTCCACAAATTCCAGATAGGTTCGGGGTATCCATCTATAAATTTCCAATTCAATTTATAAGTTTTCAATATTTGAGGTTCATTCTCATAGTATTAACAAGCGAAAAACATTTCTTTTCTAGATTTCTATTAAAAAAATTTAGGCAATTTCAGCTCTGATACCAACTGTAAGATCCCTCTGCCCCCACCGCGCACCGAACTCCCGGTAGGTGACAACGGAAGCAGCCCCCTCATGCGCGGGGCAGGGTTTCTCACTCCAGACCTCGCCCACGAATGTCCGGGCATGAGACTAGGCTGGTGGTCACTCCGAAAACCGAAACCGGGAAAATTTCCCATGCCCGAAAAGCGGGGACGATTCCACCTTTTTAAATTTTTCTTAACGAATTTTTTTCTAACGAGATCAATTCTAAACTATCCTTCACCTGAATAAACCAGATAGAAGGAAACTATCACTGATATAATTTGATCATCTGAGTAAATTCAACGCCTTTTTCCTAATCAAGATCAGGCACAGCCGTTGATTCACTCAATTGATAAATTTATCAGGGAATTAACTAACTACTCGAATCCTAATGTTTTTCAATTTGATTATTAAAACTCCACTGATTCCAGCCTACCCCATCCGGCCCATGGGTTAGCCACCACCCTTCCACTGGAATCGGTAGATCCAAACAAGTACTCACCCACCCATAATTGAAATGCCTTTCTTAACTTTAGCTTTAGAAAATAGGTACGCACACACTCCTCTTTAAAACTTTAATATAAAAATAATCCATTGACGAAACAGATATGATCGCGGATTTCATAACTCAAAATTTCCATTCAATCCTTTGTTTCACAAAAACAGTACCACTCTAGACTCTCCGTTGGGACCAGCTGGTCAGCAACGAGATCCAGTAATAACAGATTACGATAATCATTTCGTCAACATACATATATATATCTTCCTCGACATACGAATGGGTGTCCTAAGCACCGCGAGCCCGTGCATCGCATGGTCAGAACCCTCCAGGATCCTCCTTAGGTGTCCTAGTACTTCACTCAGGGACCGCTTCGTCGGCCCTCGCCCATCGTACCGGAAGCACACCATTTTTCACCATACCCAGGCTAGTCAAGACCTGGGCAGGTTTTTGCCGCGTGAGCTGTCCCTCATACACTCCCCGCTAGCTGTTGCAACCAAACTTCCCTTAGATAAACATATATGCCAAATGCTCCCTCCAGCATTCTGGCGTAAGACATTCCTTTAAGAAAACAGGATTTCTATGCAAGTTTACAGTTTTGATTTTGTTTGAATACCATGAATAAATCTTAAATCCGTATCCCAATACTTCTAGATCCAGGTCTGAATTCCAAACAAAATTCCTCGAATTCTGTTAACTTGATCCTCATATCAAAATCAAAAGTCTTAATTCAGATTCGGTGGGGGATTTGAGTACATTTTTCCAGAACTGGGCATATCGTTATTGATTGAAATTGACGAAGGAATTAGGTCTTGGTCAATAGTCTGAATCAGAGTTTGGGTCTGGAAAGGTTCTTCCTAAACTATCTTTCTCAAAAGGTACTATTTCAATTTCTCTTTTTCTAAATTTCATTCGATGAATATTTGCTTACAGATTTCTAAAACATGAATTTCTTAGGAGGAATAAAATAATCATTTATCTCGATCTCCGACTTCGATAGTTTAATTTAATTTTCTCATTACCATCTTAGTGAATATGAAACGGTAGCATTTCTTCTCACAGATTATCTACTTAGTGAATATGAAACGGTAGCATTTCTTCTCACAGATTATCTACTTAGTGAATATGAAACGGTAGCATTTCTTCTCACAGATTATCTACTTATTCATTTTTTCAATTTTTGTGAAAATTAAACAGAGGATTAAGGAGAATCCTTATTTAATTATAAAGATTCTATGTGCATTTTTTTATGCATAAAATCCAATTCTGATAAAAGTCACACTTTTATCATCATAAAAATCATTTATGTTGAAAATCACTCTTTTATCATGAAAGAATTTCATTTATGCATATGTTTATGCATAAAAATCATTTATGATAAAAATCACACTTTTAACATAAAAAATATATCTTTTATGCATAGTTTTATGCATAAAAATCATTTATGATAAAAATCACACTTTTAATATAAAAAATATCTTTTATGCATAGGTTTATGCATAAAAATCATTTATGATGAAAATCACACTTTTAATATAAAAAATATCTTTTATGCATATGTTTATGCATAAAACACATTTATGATGAAAATCACACTTTTAATATAAAAAAATATCTTTTATGCATAGGTTTATGCATAAAAATCATTTATGATGAAAATCACACTTTTAATATTAAAAAAATATCTTTTATGCATAAAAATATTTATGATGAAAATCACACTTTTAATATAAAAAAATATCTTTTATGCATAAAAATCATTTATGATGAAAATCACACTTTTAATATAAAAATATCTTTTATGCATAGGTTTATGCATAAAAATGATTTATTATGAAAATCACACTTTTAATATAAAAAAATATCTTTTATGAATACTTTTATGCATAGAATCAATAATGATAAAAGTTACACTTTTATAATAAAAAAATTTTCTTTTGTGCATACTTTTATGCATAGAAATCAATAATGATAAAAGTAACACTTTTATAATAAAAAATATTCTTTTATGCATACTTTTATATGCATAGAAATCAATAATGATAAAAGTAACACTTTTATAATAAAAAAAGATTCTTTTATGCATACTTTTATGCATAGAAATCAATAATGATAAAAGTAACACTTTTATAATAAAAAAATATTCTTTTATGTATAGAAATAAATAATGATAAAAGTAACACTTTTATAATAAAAAAAGATTCTTTTATGCATACTTTTATGCATAGAAATCAATAATGATAAAATTAACACTTTTATAATAATAAAAATATTCTTTTATGCATACTTTTATGCATAGAAATTAATAATGATAAAAGTAACACTTATATAATAATAAAATATTCTTTTATGCATAGAAATCAATAATGATAAAAGTAACACTTTTATAATTAAAAAAATTCTTTTATGCATAAAAATCAATATGATGAAAGTAACTCTTTTGTAATAAAAATATATATACTTTTATGTATTATTTTAAGCATAAAAATCCATAATGAAGAAAGTAACACTTTCATAATAAAAAAATTATCAATAAGTATCTTTCATAGAATTTAATTCTATTGAAAATCATTCTTTTATAAAAATTAATCAATATGCATCTTTTTATGCATGAATGAAAATGACACTTTTAGAATACTCTAACGATGGGGATTACTCTTTTTGATAAATAAAAGATGAAATTTATTTCACAATTTTTTAGTAAATTTTGCCATAACCTCCTTTGTATGGCTGACCATTTTTCAATTTTTAACTTACTAAAATTAGTTAGAAGTTTACCAAGAGTATTTAAATCATTCTAATGTAAACAAGCAAAGCGAAACATTATGAAAAACTTGATTTTATTTGTTAATCATTCATCTAGGATAAGAATGGTTGGATTTACTAAAGAAGAGAGGGGAATGCCTTTTTTCAATGAGGCATAACATCATTTGCAATTTAGAGAAGACAAAAATCATAAAAAACCATAAAATGAATGGAAAAGAGAAGAATCTCCAACTTACTAAGGAATTTGAGAGCTTTCCTTTAGCTTGATGGTTTGAGGGTTCTACTCTTGTTTGGAAACAAGAGTGGCCCCACCAATCTTTTGGAAGAGGGAAGGTCAAAAACTAATGAATTATGAGTAAAATTCACTGTTTTTGGCACTTGGGATAGACAGGGTAACATTGCAAAACACTATTGAGTTTCAACAAAGGGGAAGGCTTCTATTTATAGGAAAAAGTGAGCTTCTAACCAAGCCAACTGATTCTAGAATTTTCCAGATTAGTTTGGTCAATTTTTGACCATTTTTGGGTCAGTTTTGCTCACTTTTTCGATCTAGTTGAAAAAGGAGAGAAGAGATAAAAATATCTCATTATTTGGGAGTTTAAAACTCATTCAAGCATGTGAAATAGGTGTCTCCTTCATGAGGGAAATTCCCCTATACTGAGGTGTCAAAAATGCATCATTTCACCTAAATATCTTTTTTTTTTAACTATTAACCTTGTCCTTAGTCAACTCTTCATCTTATGTGAGTATTTACTCATTTTAAGGGGATTTTTCTTTTATTCTTCTATTTATCTCCTCTCTACATTTGGATGAATCTTATTGGTCCATAGGAATCTTAATTTAAAATTTCAAAAAAATCTTGACTCTCAAGATAATGCCTCTTGAACAGATTATACTTAATTTCTAATGCACCTTCTGAAAATCTTTTTGAACTTCTGTTTTAGGGGAACTTATTTTAATAAGACGATATATTTTTCAATCCAAAAATATTTAAAAACTGAATTACCACTCTCGAAGATTTTCTCTCTCTAGGCCAAAAGTGGTAAAAACAAGATCTTTTATATTTCTAAAGAGGGATTTGATTACAGGGGAAGATGTTGGACATCTTGAGAGGCTGGGAAGGATTCTTACACAAACAATCAAAGATGGTGTAGCCACTTGACTTTGTGATTTTTCCTTATCTAGCATTTTGTCCAAAGTCGATGGCTTAGGTGCGGGGCCCTGAGTGGTCAGGCTGAGAGCTAGTTCTTGCGTTGTAACTCGCCTAGTTGCCCAATCAATATTGCACTTGGTGGCTAACATCCATTTGCGCCCTAAGTTTATAGTTCCCTCCATGGTACCAGTAGGCATAACCAAAAAGCTTTGAACCACAGTCCCCTTGTCATAGGCAACAGGAGTATGCAGAATTTCCGAGACAATAGTTTTCTTCTTATTGATACCCTTAACTTGGATGGTACTCTTGGATAAGGGTGGTTTTCCAAGTTGACACCAGACTCCATATGACAGCAAATTGTGTTAAGCTCCCGTATCCAATAATGCATTATATAGCACCTTCCTATAAGGACTCTGTAGCTCAATTGGGTATCGTAGAGGCGGGTTAGATTCTAGTGAATCCTCCTCTACCTCCTCAAAGAATGCTTGCGTAATCCCCAAGTTGGCCTCTCGTTTGGTGCCTAACACGCTGCTGACGTTCTTTAACTTCAACTCTCGCTTGTATCTTCTTAATCCTCCTCTGCCTCCTCGAAGAATGCTTGCGTAATCCCCAAGTTGGCCTCTCGTTTGGTGCCTAACATGCTGCTGACGTTCTTTAACTTCAACTCTCGCTTCTTAAGCTCAGCCTGTTCTTTAGCTGCCTTCTTCTAATGGATTGCATGTAATTCCTCTTGGCTTAGGGGGTCATAGTATTTTTTTTCAATTTTACTCCCATTGAGGAATCCAACGGTTTCAACTCCGACGAGAGTCTCCACTAGGATGGTACCTTGCGGGGTAATTTCACATACTCTGTACAGTCCCTTACCATCATATTTTAGCTTCTTCTTTTCGTTATGCACTCCATACATCAGGACTTTATCCCCCACTTTGATGTCCTTGTTTTTCAGGTTGTTTTTCAGGTGGCGATCAAACCATTTCTTCCTTCTATCCTTCTCTCTACAAGGGCATTATACACCACCAATTGTCTTTCTTTGTCTAGCCGCTCAAGGATATACAAACACTCTACTAAGGGATTACCATCCCAGCCCTCTTGAGTAGCAACACGAAGACTAGGAATGACAAATTCCCACGGCATGACTGCTTCTTGGCCATATACCATCTTGAATGGTGTGCAATTAATAGCCACTTTGTACGCAGTACGATAGGCCCATAAAGCTGACGTAAGCTTTAGATCCCAATCCATGCGATGAGTCTCAACTGTCTTTGTCAGAATAGAGATTAAGGTCTTGTTGGTACTCTTGGCTTGGCCATTCTTTTCATTATAAATATCAGATACATTACATCACTGTGTAGTTCAAGGCACAACAAGATACATTCAACAAAACAAGGCATAAGAGACAGATTCAGTAAATCACAACACAAGAGCAAGGCTACACAAAATAGGGCATAACAGAGTCGCGTTCATCATAGTTTTTTTCATGCATGGGAGCGAGTGGCTTTCTAGGCACCTGCAACCCCCTTCTTAGCAATGTCCTTTGATACCTACATATCTTTGTCACAAGATTACTTCACATTTTCAGACAGATGCTTCAGCCTCAGGGACGTTCCTCTTCAGCATAAACCTTTTCACAAGCCCTGCTAGAGGGCTGTTATCACCAAGATCCGCAACTAGATGTTCACCCCCACTCCTAGTAGAGTGAGGAGTTCCTTCATTGTCTTCACACCAAATTCTTTAACAGCAGCACATCAACTATTGTGTTGAACTTGGATATATCAAATTGATCTTCAAACTCATGTCCATCCGTCCCTGTTGTTTAAACTTCAACATCATGCAGAGGTTGTTTAAGGCTTGGTTGAACTACTTTAGCTATAGTAGAGGTATCCTTCTGGTGGGGTACTAGGAAAAAATCATCACCTTCCACTGTAGTATCATAAGCTCCACATTCCTCTTTAGCATCATGACTCCACCTTCATTCAGAACTTCCCCCCTTCAGCATCTGGCATGCCCCCCACTTCCTCTCTCTCCACCACGCCCTTGCTTTTCTTATACTCAATCTGCATTTCATTGGGCAATTTGGCTTATGCATGCCCTCCCTTGCCATGCTTGTCAGTTTGGAAAAAGTCTTCTGTAATGCTCTGCTTCGACATACTTGTCCATGGAGATGTGGCCTCGAGCGGCACGATTTTAGCATCTACATATAGATGCATACAAGATGTTGGTGAGCATACATAAGTGCTATCTAATTAAACAACAGTGCAAGTTGTGCACACAAGAGTACCCATAATGCTAAAAAGACTGCTAGTCAGCAAACATCATTGTTAGTAAGCATACACAAGTGCTAGGCAACATATGAGTATCACACTAGTGTATAAGTTAGCAAAATTTGGATGCTAGCTTGGGGGTTTCACTATAAGAAAACCCTCTATATCACGTGTGTTCAAGGCCTATTATAAAAATCCCTTATCTATGAATTTTTCATCAATAAAACATACCATTTTTCTATTCAAACTATTAATACCCCCTTTAACTGGTACCCTTGTGTGTATAAAAAATGTGTAAAAAAAGAATTTTGAAAATCCCTTATGTTGAACCCACGTGCTACGCTAATATATTTATGAGTGACCCCCCCAAGGATGCTAGTTAGCATAGATAGCATACAAGAGTAACCATTCATATAAGATGTGTAGTAAGTATAACAAATTGCTAGATAGTATAGAAGGGTAAGCATACTAGAGTGATTGTTAGCATACAAGATATCTACTTAGCATATAACAACGTTACTTAGCATTCTAAATATGCTAGTTTGCAATCTGGATATGTTAGTTAACATACAAGAGTTCTTGTTAGTGTACACGATATTTAGTTATCATATTATAGTTCTAGTCAGCACTCTGGATATGCTAATTAGCATACTAAATATGCTAGTTAGCAAACAAGATATGCTCGTAACTAATGAGCATATTAGATATGATAGTTAGCATACTTGATATGCTAGCGAGCTTTGTTATATGCCAACTAATAATCTAGTTTGCTAAATTTCATATGCTAACAAGCATATCTGGTATGCTAGCTAGCATATCTAGTATGCTAACTAGTATATATAGTATGCTAGTTATCATACTACATATGCTAGGTTATCATACTAGACATGCTAGCTAGCATACTAGACCTGCTAGTTAAGCATAAATATGATAGCTAGTATACTAGATATGCTAGCCAGCATACTAGATATGCATAGCTAGCATACTAAATATGCTTGTTAGCATAGAAAATCTAGCAAACTAGATTGTTAGTTGGCACATAACAAAGCTAGCTAGCATATCAAGTATACTAACTAGCATATTTAGTATGCTTACAAGCATATCTTGTTTGCTAATTTGCATATAGTATGCTAATTAGCATATCTAGAGTGCTGATTAGCACTGTAATATGTATACTAGACATGCTAGTTAGCATACCAGAAATGCTAGTCAGCATAGCAAATGTGCTAGAGCTAGCATATTAGATATGCTAGTTAGCATATAAAATTTAGCATACTAGATTATTAGTCGGCATATAAGAAAGCTAGTTAGCATATTGAAGTGCTAGTCAGTGTACTCGATATGCAAGTTAGCATAATAGATATGCTAATTAGGATAGTAGATATTATAATTAGTGTACTAATAGTGTGCTTAATAATAGCATATATAATTATGTGGATTTGCATTGTTAGCACAGAAGAAACCTGCTTCATTAGCATATCTTGACCTGATACTCCAGTAACACTTACTTGAGTTTGGTGTGATTGGATCCCTTTGTCCGACAACCTTACACAACCAATTAGAGGGTATGATTTTCCCACATCTTGTAGCCCTACATCTGGCAAAAGCTAGCATGCACTTGCAAAGCATAGCAAGTGATACCTATGCTTACAAGGCAATATGACCATGGCAACAAGTTGTTCAACTTCAAGAGACAGCCACAACTAACAAAATGGTTGTAGTCTGAACCTTTTGCTGAATCTACCATGGTTTATTTTTATACCGTGCCTTCTCCTCCATGTTGTGTAATCGTGGGCGATAGAAAAAATTATATAAGGAGTTGGTAATGCCTGGATCTGATAGTTGGATCTGGCTCTCCATATGCAACACCAGCTGCGATTGATGTTCACATTCTTGAACTCCAGATTGCTTCAACTCCACTTCAATCTATAGTATAGAAGAAGATAACATCAAGTTAGCTAAATACATTAGCTATACATAGTTCAAACATAAGGTACAGTAACTGCTATCATGCTAACTAGAAGTTACCTAAAGCATGGTTACATTGAGATCCTTCTTGAGGTGCATGTCTTCTATCTCAAAAACCCCAAGTGTTTGAAGAGTGTCTTTCATGGTGTCAATGAGAACCTCAAGCTCCATTTGCAGCTCTTCAAAAAGAGACAGTACTTCTCTTTGGTAAGGATATTAATTCTTCTCGTGCATCTTTCAACCTCTTTCTTAGAGCCCGGACAGCTTGACTAACCTTGTCATTGCTAGCTTTTACTATCTTTGCAGCCTCTAACTTATGTTGTGCACGATAGAGGGGTGTGGATTTGGTAGTCATTTCCATCATGGTAGGTGTACGATTAGATGTGACAAACTCCTCATCACATAAATCCTCAAACAACTTAGGCTCTTTTGGTGATTTTGCAAGACCTCATTATGCATCATCCATTTCTTGAAATGGCTCTCATAATAGCCTTTCTCTTGCAGGTCTTGCAAATATTCAACAACTAAACTCTTCCCATTTGAAGTGGATGGCCGAACCACTATCAATAACCACAGGGATAAACTCTTTCACATACCCCTTGGAAAATGTTGCAATGATCTCCATGTTTGTGGGAGGACACTCTTGGTAGACTTTGTGATGAAACAACATCAGATTCTCATAGATATCATTGAAGATATGGCTACATTTCAGGTGATACTACTGACTGGGATTCTTGGCATGTCTGAAAACATTGAACTACTCCGCGGCGTCAATCAGTTGATCCCACCTCAACAATTTTTGATCAGCACCTTCCATCATGGAGAGGCCATAATCTATATTGAACTTTGACATGGTTTGACATAAATTTTTTTTTGTCTTGGGGGTAGAATACCGTAGAAGATTTCCACCATCCTCCACACATGCAATGGGAGAAATAAGCAATAGATACAAAGAGGGAGAGATAGAGACTGAAGAGGGGAGCATAGAGAGAGATGGGGGGAGAGAGAGAGAGAGAGAGAGAGAGATGGGGACATTCTTAGAAAGAGGGAAGCATAGAGAGACATGGGGATGGATAGAGAGAGAGAGAGAGAGAGAGAGAGAGAGAGAGAGAGAGAGAGAGAGAGATAAACAGAGACAGAGAGAGAGGATATGAGAACCTGTCAAAGTGCTCCTTCCCTGCACACGCCTTCATAGAGGACTGACGACTAGATTGTAATGGAGAAGACTTGCTATAAAGTAATTTCACCCTTTTTTGCCGTGGTGGAGAGTTAGACTCATCTCTTTGAGGATGTGTTTCACAGTGCTCGAGTCCTTGCACTTGTTTTTCTCTCTATATTTGTGGCAGAGAGCCTAACTCTAAACTTGTATTTTCTTTTGGTGAATAATCTAAGCCAATATCCTCTTGCTTCCTTCCCCTAACAGAATATGCCCTCTGTTTGGGTTTGGCCATCTTCCCCACTCCCCCGTGCTTTTGCTTACGGCCCCCACCTTCTTCAGGACTCCACAACTCTCTGTAACGCCTGCAAAAAATATCCTTTCTACCTTATAAATTTTCCATGTGAGTAGTCAAATCTTCTTTCTACCTTACAAAATCGCATACAAGTAGTGAAATCTCTAAAAATTCACCACCACAATTTTGCATGCGTACATATATATTTAGCATGAGTCATATCTTATAATTTACCTCGAGTACCAAACATGATTACCACAAGTTATATCAAAACAAAGAATGTAAATTTACATATTTTACATATAACAATTATTATTTTTCATATTCTAGCAAGATATGCTATTTTATACATGCTTTAACAACCATGAAAAGTGTAGCACGTTAACGTGCTTACCCCCTACCACTAGTCTAAGGTTGGGAAAAAAATTTAGGAATACAAACAATTTGTGTTAAATTGAAGAGAGGGAGGACTAGAAAAAATGAAAATGCTAGATGATAGTAGTCTT
The DNA here is from genome assembly GCF_041138505.1 of Cibotium barometz. Classification (NCBI taxonomy): domain Eukaryota; kingdom Viridiplantae; phylum Streptophyta; class Polypodiopsida; order Cyatheales; family Cibotiaceae; genus Cibotium; species Cibotium barometz. The sequence continues at coordinate 35,492,623 of NC_141072.1, forward strand.
CTTATAGATTGTAGAAGCAAGGGCTTGAGAACCACATTGCTTTGATACCAGGAGAGAATGGTTGAAGGTAGGAAGAGGAAGTAGAGGAGAGACTTGTAGCAGCCAACAATGATCCCAACACTTGAGAAAAATGATAAATGAATTAAATGGCAAAAATCTTGTTCTTATATATAACACAAATAACCAAGTTGGCTAGTAGAAGATTGTGAAAATACCCTTGAATAAGTAAAATACATTAGATAAATATGCTACATAAATGCTATAATAAATGGGATAAATGCTAGAGAGATGACCACAGTGTAACATTGAAGTACCTTATGGGTCAGTTACAAGGTTAACTACTGTTTTTCTCTCTTAACTCTATATTTTGTTTTAAAACGAAACAAACACCTTTTGAATTACTAAAGAAAAAACCATAAAACTAGCATTTTGACTATTTTGAAAATAGACAAACACCTTTTGAAGTACTAAATCCTTGGCAATTATTAATAACCAACACCGAAGTGACTAAAACAAGTAGAGAGAGAGAGAGAGAGAGAGAGAGAGAGAGAGAGAGAGAGAGAGAGAGAGAGAGAGAGAGGTGTAGGTTACAAACAAGGGAAAATGTAAGTGCTTTGTGAATATATGAAAGTAGGATTACCAAGAGAGATAAAACATTATTGTGTAATGATTGCACTTCCTTATAAACTATTGCTACCATTGTTGCTTGGGGTGGGGTAGGATAAAACATTAATGTATATGTGGCCATAAACAAGACCTATGTATTGAAGCATTAAGGTAGGGATTTATTTTCATGTAAAAGCACTTGATTTTTACACAAGGTATATCAAAAGGCTAGTTGCATAATTATCGCTACCATTGTTGCTTGACATGTGGTAGAATAAAGCATTATTGTATATGTTGCCATAGTTAAGACCTTTCTACTGAGGAGCATTAAGCTAGGGCGTTATTTTCATATAAAGGTACTTTATTTACACAAGGTATATCAAAAAAACACTTTATTTACACAAGGTATATCAAAAAAACACTTTTCGTAATTATTTCAAGAAGTCATTAATCCCATTAAAATGAAACGTTTTCCCTCTTAAAATTATCTTTTAGACTACTTTACAAATTCCTTGAGCGGCGGTTTTACATTCTGCGTGCAAGTGTTCTCACTACCATGATGGGACTAAGGAGGGTATCTATGGGCCATGTAGGTTTGATTTTTGATAGGCGCTTCAAAATTGGATGGGGTTGGTGAAATATAGCAAATTTTTGGTATCCTAGTGTAATTTTTATATGGTAACTTTTAAAGTTTCAAGTATCTTACTACCAAAATCCTTAAAAAAACAAGCATGACACCCATGTGAGGCATGATAACTTTATAGATAAGCATGACACCCATGTGAGTCCTGATAACTTTATAGATTAGAGAAGCCCATCATTTAAGGCAATGCTCCAATAAACTTGTACGTACGCTAGAAAAATTCCTCCACTAGACGGTGAGAGATTTATCAACTTGCCATCTTTTTCTGTATACTTTTCTTTTGTCTCTCCAATTTTACATTGTAAATATTATAAGCCTTAACATTTCTATGAAAAAATAATCTATTAAAAGAGCTACTTCGTTAGCCCCCCAAAATATCAAAGAGCTTGAAAATGTTAATTTTGTAAAATACAAAAAAGCACGACAAGAAAAAATCTAAAAAGATTCAGGGAGAGACTAATCCAATAGGCTTCGGGGAGCCATGGGATTAGGGAAAGAAGGCAGATTCAAGTGGCTAGGGTTCAGGTTTAATAAATCGAACGTTATTAGCTATATATGACTGGACTGTTATTTATAGTAGCAATAAGTACTCTGTAAGTGAGTCTTGGGTTATTATTGATTTAATGTGGTCTGGACCTAGACCAAGAGGCCTACTCCTACCATGGACACTACGGTTCATTATTAGTCTTGCCCAAGGGCAGGCTCTGGTGGTATGGGACGCCAAGGTTGACTGGCATGGACCTGTGGGAGTGGATCCTTAGCCCCTACCTCGGGGGAGGTTTGCAGTCGTGTGAACCTACGGAGCTTGTTGGCACCCCTCCTATTCAGTTTGTACTAATCTTGTTTGGCATGTGTATTAGGGTTGGTCTATGGGAGGATCTCAGATACACTCCGCAACAAAATGGAGTTGCTGAGCAAAAAAACAGGCACATTGCTAAGATTGCGTGAGCATTGATGGAAGAGAAGAATATGCCGCATAGCTATTGGGCTGAGGTTGTTTCTACAGCAGTTTACATCATGAACAGAACAACTCCAACTGCAGCCATACATGATGTAACTCTAGAGGAGAGATTTACTGGCAGAAAACCTGATTTGTCTTATCTGAAAGTCTTTGGATGCATTGCATATGTGCATGTGCCAGATGAGCTGAGAACTAAGCTGGATCCAAAAAATGTGTGTTTATTGGATATTCCCTTTAGCAAAAGGGATACAGATGTTATAACCCTGCTACACGTGAGTTGAGGGTAAGCAGGGATGTTGTTTTTTATGAGATGAGCAGCTGGTATATTGCTGAAAAAGAAGCTGTTGGGACTGATGTGAGTGGAAATGTGGTTGCACAAAATGCAAGTCAGCAATCACAGTCTTTGAGGGTGGACTAGGAGAGTCCTCATCTAGTGGTTCAGTTGATAGACCATGGAGTGGCAGGCTGCATCATAATACCAGTCCTGCAAATGTGATTAGTACATCACATAATAAAGGCAAAGAGAAAGTGGTTGAGCCCCTTAGTATGCCTGACATTTTTTAGGGCATTCTCATGTTGATGGAGAGTCTAGTGGCTCCTCAGAGATGAGCCTTGATGAGGAGCTTGGGATACCAGCTCTATGAGAACACCTAGTGTAAAGAAGGCTATGGAAGCCATGAATGCAAAGCTACGAAGATCTGGGAGAGTGAAGAATCCTATGCAGAGGTTTACCTATGATGGTTATGTGGCACCATCACTATGCATACATGGCAAAAGTTGCGCAGGTTGTAGAGCCCACATGCATTGATGAGGCTATTGGAAATGTGTGTTGGGAGAAAGCTATGGATGAGGAGATGGATGCACTATATGGAAATGAGACTTGGGATTTAGTGAAATTGCGTGAAGACAAGAAAGCCATTGGATGCAAGTGGGTGTACAAAGTAAAACATAACAGTGATGGAAGCATAAGCAGGTACAAGGCTAGATTGGTAGCCAAAGGATATGCGCAGACATATGGCATTGATTATGAGAAAACTTTCAGCCCACTTGCCAAGATGGCAACAGTGAGAGTTATGATAGCAGTGGCTGCATCAAAGAAATGGTCTTTACATCAGATGGATGTAAAGAATGCATTCTTGCATGGGGATTTGCAGGAAGAGGTGTATATGTTAGAGCCACCTGGTTATGAGGATGTGAGTCACCCCGAGCATGTTTGCAAGTTGAAGAAAGCCTTGTATGGCTTAAAACAAGCACCAAGAGCATGGTCTAACAAGATTTCTGAATATGTATGTGAGACACAGTGATAGAGGGGTTGTGCTTGTTGTCATCTATGTAGATGACCTGATCATTACGGGGGACCATGATGCAGAGATCTTTGATGTAAAGATCTTGCTTAGATAGAAGTTTGAGATGAAGGATCTGGGGGAGCTCAGATATTTCTTGGGCATTGAGGTGATTAGGTCACCACATGGTATTGGATTATTGTAGAGACATGGCTTGGACATGTTGTCCAAGTATGGTATGATAGGCTGTAAGCCTATCTTAGTGCCATTGGATCAGAATGGCAAGTTGAGTGCAAATTCAGGAGAGATTTTGGAGGATCCTACTATGTATAGGCGCATAGTAGGAAGCTTGATCTACATGACGATCACCACGCCAGATTTGAGCTATACTGTTGGGTTGGTGAGTCAGATTATGCAGGTTCCTCGGAAGCCGCATTTGGACGCATTGAGACGCATACTGAGGTATGTGAGGTCTACTTTGCATTGTGGACTATTTTATGAAACTAGGACAGAGATATGTGTACATGGGTACACAGATATGCTGATTGGGCTGGTAGTATCTCAGATAGAAGATCTACTATTGGCTTCATGTTTTCTTTGGGGAGTGCTGCTGTGACTTGGAGCAGCAAGAAGCAGCCTACGGTTGCTACAGTAAACAGAGGCCCAGTACAGAGGTGCTGCTATGGCAGCATGTGAGGTAGCTTGGTTGAGAAAGCTACTTGCAGATTTTCTGTGACAACATTAGCAGTATACAGTTGGCCAGGAACCCAGTTTTTCATGCTTGCACGAAGCATATAGAGCTCCACTACCATTTTGTCAGAGAGAAGGTTTTGGCAGGAGACGTTGACCTTGTTTATGTCAGCACACAGGATCAGGTTGCTGACATCTTCACCAAAGCATTGGGTAGTACAGAGAAGCTCCGCAGATTCAGGGCTTCGCTTGGTGTACATGAGATGGAGTTGAGCTCGAGGGGGAGTGTTGAGATATCGAGCTCATCTACTGAGGCGGTGGACACTGATGACCCGCCTGGGGGATAGGCCCCACACTTACACCACTAGCATGGTTGGTGAGATCATGGGTGATATACGGCCAGTGGGATGACAGGCTGTGTGACAGCCATTCTAGAGACTGGCATAGTTATAGCGCCAGCTCATTTAGTTGGGTTTACACTATAGAGAACCCTAGTATGTATTTGGTTGAGTACCTTTCATATGGTGTGTACTCTTATCCTTGTATATGGTGTGTTGAGTGTTGTGTGAAGAAGAAGAAGATTTTCAGCCTCTCACCTTGTGTGTTCTCTATTAGGGTTTTGTGAGTGTGTGTGTGTGTGTGCTTGCAAGAGCTCAAGCTCTCTTCTCCTCTGCATCTTTTCACTTCGCAGCAGCAGCCTAGACCTCTTCCTTGATCTGCAACACACCTTGGGACAATAGCCTAGATCTTCATCACATCTATGTTTTTTCTCCTGTAGCACACCTCAGGACAATAGCACTCTCTGCATCAATCACATCTACCGCTCTCCTTCTTTTTTCAAGAGGAGAGAGACAGTGATGGCGGATATATATATATATGTATGTATGTATGTATGTATGTATGTATGTATGTATGTATGTATGTATGTATATAGACAGAGAGAGGGGGGGAGAGAGAGAGAGAGAGAGAAACACTTTTGGGACTAAAATACAAATGCATAAATATAAGAGCACACAAAGGTACATATCAATATGTCGTAAACAACTAAATACAAAGCATAAGTGATAACCAAACTACTCTGGGTTTAGACACTAGAAGCTGAAACTAAATACATCTTGATATATCATGAACAAATAAGTGTAGCATAAGTGCTAACCTAATTGCTCTAGGTCACTAGACAATAAAACCACTAAGTACAAAGAAAACGTGCTTACCCAGCTACTTTGGGTTTAATCACTAGCATCTAAATCATCTACTGATTTGAAGATATATGCAATAACTCATCATACATGAATCTTATCCTCACTTGACAAGGCTACTCGAATGGCAATGCTACCACTAATACCAAGTTTTTGTGCCATCTGTTGCGTCATCACCATATATGTGCTCATGCATGCCTTTGTATCTCTCTTTTCCCTCTTAATGCATTGTTTTTTTTGTCTAAACCCATGAAAGGCCACTTTTATGTCTTGCAATGTTACCAAACCAGTGTTAAACTAAAATTTATAAATTATATTTTTTTTTGCAAAGAAAGAACCTAATGATGACCATGCAGGCTATGTTCTTAAAAAAATTTAGCACTCAGTATTTTTTTTCAACTAACATCTTGTGTTGAGATTATTTCTCTAATAGGAATTTCTTTGAAACAATATATTTAAGAGTAATGATCTATGGTCACACTGCAGTCGTTGATATTGCTCTAACCAAAGAGTGTAGTCTCGTGAGACATGAGTCTCTCACTCCTCCCATCGAATATAGTGCATGATGACAGTGAGCACACTCGCTTAATAGCTCCTGAAAAATGGTAGTTATGAGCTACCACTAGGTCCAATGCTCTACAAACGTGTGGTGGTGATGAGCTACCACTAGGTCCAGCTTTGCCAACATGCTCAAATTTTGTGAGCCTACTCTCCTCAAATGTTGTTAGCCTATTTTCCTCAACTTGAAGGATGTGCTCCAAAACTTGCTCTCTTCACTCCATAATATGACCAAGTCCTTAAAGCCAAGTGGAATCTAATCAGGGGACACCCAATTCATGTGAAACAGTCTAAAGGTCATCACGAGCAGTGTGAGAGACTGGCATACCTATCTAGAGATGGATCTCTCATGTATCGGGGTAGAGATCATTGATACAAGGAGAGGAGACAATATATGCTTCAAGCACTCAGTTTTAGAAGATTGGTGAATATATCCTAAAAATTACTTTTTTTCATTATAGGTGATAAAATAGACCCATAGAAAGTATTCATACTTAGGCTTTAAAAAATCAAAAGATACTGGGGTAGGGAATATAGTAATGATTACTCATGACCATGGGATAGGGAATTATGGTGACTTTGCTATTAGTCTTTGACCTATAGATCCAAAATTTATAATGGGATCATTATCACATTTGGAAAGAGAAGATAGTCATGGTTATAGAGATTTTGTGAATGATAATATGCCTATGATAAATTGTGCACTTTAAAATAGTATGACTTCAAGAAAGACTATGGATTGCCATCACATATTGGACAAAGGAACCTTCATATGTACCACCAACTTTCCAAATAAATCAAATATATCATCTTTCAAGCCACTTCTTGGTGAGAACTTGATGTAACTAAATGAATGTGGCTCTAAAAATTTAAAAAAATGCTACTTGTTTGCATACCTATCACTACTAGTTACTAAATACACATTAAAAATGATACAATTAAGCTTCTTCATGGCTTCATGGTTGGAGACACACTTGAAGATATTGATGCAATGGCTTAAATGAAGCCTCATTTGCATTCCTCATTTGTTTACATTTTTGCTCTCTCTCTCTCTCTCTCTCTCTCTCTCTCTCTCTCTCTCTCTCTCTCTCTCTCTCTCTCTCTCTCTCTCTCTCAATCTTTTATTATATACTCTAAAGTTTAAATGTTGGAATTTTTTTGCAAAGAGGGTTTTGCTAGTGAAACCCCCCAATGTAAATTTATTTCAATCTTTTGATGAGTAAATTATTTTGCCAAAAAAAAACATAGTATTTTTAATGTGTTGGCTAAGATTTGTCCCCTCAAAAAACATTGAAATTTTTTGCACGGGGGGTTTTGCTAGCATGCAAAAACTTCCAGTGTTTTTACACTAGAAAAATAGTTGTTTAAATGTTGGAAGGATACAATATATTGATATTTGCACATGATAATTGATGCCTCGTAAATTCATGATTAGAGATTGACATTGTCACGTGACTTTATTAATAGATCATGCACAAATTTAGAGATAAATATTGTAATGTGAATGAAGAATACAAGAATAACATTGATGAACAATAGATAGCCTTTGATTAATTATAATCATTACCATTGTATTGATTACAAAAATCTTTTTAGGTATAATGGGATCTATAACCATTGTTGATTCACACTTTTAATGATCAAAAATATTGTCCAGCTCACACTTTTTCTACAACAATGGAGTTAGCATACTTTTTTAGTGAGGATACACTTGCCATGACTACTCAATTCATAACAACAAATGGGATGACAAAGGTGAGTATAGCTCACCTGAGTTTAGCATATTTGTTTTAGTGAGGATAGCTCATTTGGGTTAGCATACTCATTTAGTGAGGATAGCTGCTCAATTAGTAACAAACAAATGGAGTAACAAAGGTGAGTACAGCTCATCTGAGTAAGGCATTCAAGGGATGAAGGAAAGATCTATTAGGTTGCATTATTTGTATGGAGCAGTGAAGTATGATGATTTACCTTTGAGATTCCTATTGTAAGAAGGTCGGGAGAAATGGTATTCCATCCTGACATTCAATTTAGGGAGAAGTTTGTTGTTAGATATGATAGATTATTAAAAGATGAGAAGCAAGTTGTGGTTGTTGCCTTAATCAAATAGATGCCACCAAGAAGTTCATTGAGGTCAGTATTTGAAATGGTTTTAGAAATTAAACAAGTTTAAGAGATTTCTTCTACATATGATGTGAGTTTTTTATTTGAGCTTCCATTCAAAGGTCATGTCAAAGAGGAAGAGGAATTGAGAGCAAATACAATGATCATGTCTACACAAATGAGGTCACCATAGTAACATTGCAGCTTTTGATGAAGTTGTGAGGGTTAGAAAATGTAGAGGGCAGTGTAAAAACTCTTTATCCTCTCATTTTTAATGTGAAGTTTTGTTAAATGAGAAGCATTGGCAAGGAAGGCTTTTGAGGATATGTGAGGTAAATATGAGTGGAAATCAATGGCTCTTTGAAATGTCTTTATTGTGGTATCCCGCCTTGGTGCATACAAGAATGGCCTTGTCAACTTTATAATTGTTTTTCTAAGATGACCAATGAAAAAAAGATGAGTAGGTGTGTTATTTATATTGGTTATCACTTACACCAAGTTGGAGATGGTGCTGCATAGGGAGTTGCAAATACATAGAACAAGATGGCACATGAATACCAAAAGCTATTCAGAAGAACGTGGCTAAAGAAATCATTCTAGAAGGAACACTTAAGGCATAATTAGACACTTTGGAGAGAATACATCACCATGCATTGACCTCATTACTGGATAAAATTACATGGACTCTAGATAATCTTATTTCCCACCTCACTTAATCATCAAAATCAAACATCAAATTTGGTCTTATATCTATATATTGTTGATTTGTAGCCTATCTTGTTGGAAAAGAATACCCAACAAGGGCATGGTTCATTTTCAGAAGGATTGGATGTCATTTTGCAACTCAAAAGCATCTATTACTACTTTCAAAGCACATTGGTCTTTTTGGGGATGCAATCTTTTTCTTGATTTCAAAGGTGTTATGTGTTTAAAATGTCGACTCAAGGACCAAGGAGTGGTGTAAAGTTAGTGAACAAGATGAGGGCTAGTGGAGTTTTGGATGGTTAATGGATGTTATTTTACTTTGAAAAGAAAACACATGGTGGATGAGGTCTGGTGGAGAATTGGATAGTTAATGGATGTTTGTTTACTATGAAAAGCAAACATGTGATTAGACATCAATGGATTGCCATGTGTACAACCCATGTGTAAAAGTTACAGACAATTGCAATTGGAAAACGAGGGGTACCCCAAGGCTAAATTTAGAGTATTTATGGCCAGTAAGGCCCAAGAAAATCGGGTTGCAGTCAAGATAATTTTTAATGATGGTCCAAATAATGTGCTTCAAGGAAAAGAAAGGTCATAGTTGTCTCATTGGGAGTAAACTTGCAAAGATATTCGAGTAAGTGTGTTCCTCCACAATGGCAACAAGAGTTCAAGTTACAATGTCGACAATGGAAAAATTATCCATCCCATGATGCCACAGAGATGGAATTGAAGAACCTTTGAATATGGCCAAAAAAAAAAGAGACATGCAAAGATAACAAACATTCCTATGTTGGAACATGGATAGTGTGGTGGCACGCATAAGTAGCACACTAGGGAATATATGATAAAGGTATATAGATTTTATTAGCTAGCAATAGAGAAAAGCATTCGATCATCCATCAAAACAATAGATATGCAAGCAATGGATACTAGTGTGACAAGTGTCTCATTCCTATAACTTCTCTTAAAACCTTTTCATAGAAGTTGGTTGGGACATGACAAGCTCTTTGCTTTAGAGTGCCATATATCATAAATTTTTAAAAAGGGAGATATATGGGGTACGGTCCAAGTTTGTAAAATATCTCTAAGAGGGGAGCCTCCAACGTTTCATTGCCATGCAACTTCATTGATCTTACTAATGAAGTTTTCATGGACATGGGTGCAGTGGGTGGGCAAGAATCCATTTGGCCAAACTCCATACAATTAGGAGAAACCGAAAGGTATAGGTACAAGAGCCTATACATAAGAATAACTCACATATACCAAATTATCAATATGTGTGTCAACCAATTGGTATGAGACATTCTTTGGTAGGTGCCTGATAGCAATGTAAGTTCATTGGAGGATGAAGTGCATAGGAGCATGTGGGCCATCCGTAGAATTAAAAATGTCAAGGATATTTGGAGGATAAAGAGATGAAATGCAATTGATTGATTGACAAAAGGGGGAGAAAAGGGAAAATTTGGGTTCCTACACCTTTGTTCTTTGGTAGGATCATTACGACAGTAAGGATTAGAAGGCAAATGCTATGGTTTTGTGGTGATTATGTTGAACACACATGGACCCAAGGCACTTCAGCGGAGCTTCCTTAGGAGTGGCCTATCAAAAGAGGTACTTGTTTGAGTGGATCAAAGATTGCATCCTTGGAGGCTAGAGTTTTTCGCCTCAAAACAATTGGTAGACACCCTAACATCTCAAATGTGGACATAGCCTATTCCATGCTGCTTAATGGTGAACACAATAAGATATTGCTCTCTCATTGGGGCTCATACTAGTTAACCCACAATCCACTCATCCGGCTGATTTCTCAACCCGTACACTATGCTAATATTAAATCGACTCTAAATGGAGAACCCCACAAGCTCATAGAATACTTGTTTGATGTTGCATATGCTTATTTGACGTGGGTTTTAGTGAAGAATTTGCATGCACTCAAAAAGGTTTTCATGTAACAACCAATTCAAGTCAGTCCCCAAAATCTAGGAGTCTATCTGACTAGAGAATGGTAGCCTTCTAAAAGTGGATGACTTTTGAAGAAAACTGAGCCTAAAGACTGGCCGATAACCTAAAGAACAAAATCTCTTTAAGAAAATTTAGAGTGAGGTACTTGAGTGTAGAAGCTGTTCACCAGGCTCTAGGGCTTGAAATGAGAAAGTTACCTACCATGGCTATACCAGGTTGGGAACCTGTACTCAAAATGGGCTTTATAGAAGATTAATATCGTTATCAAGATGCTAAAAGCCTGATCCTATATTGGGCTGATTTTAAAAATGAAAGACTGTAGTTTGTGTATTTGGGTATATAACTCCTATGCCACAGATCTCGGACTTGGGAGGCATTCCACACTCCACAGTTTGTTACAACTCTACTCACCCCTACGGGACTTGGGTTGAGCTGATATGAAAAACCTTTTACTGGGAGGGGTTTCCATCTTCAATCAACCTCTTCAGTGAATACTCATTCTCATGTCTCTCGTCTGAATAAAATCCAGCGTGTATTTGCATGGATTATTTGCATACTAAGTACGAATTTGTAAGTGATTTTTCTAAATTGTACAAATAAAGAAAATAACCTAATTAGTTGCACATCAATTTGAACAGGACAGACACGGCAGCAGTTCCATGTATGTAGGAGAGGATTTCTCTAACCACGGTTTAGGTTAGGCACCTTAGTCAGTCACCTCAAAGAGGAAGGCTAGGGCAAGGCCACATTGTCAATGGATGTCCTGCAAGAGGCAGATATCCTACATAGTCCGCCACCCTGCTGACTGGCCGGTTCCAACTACTGCCCTGCAGCCATACCTTCTGAGCCGATGGATTTCCATACTTTATAATAATGCTAAGAAGCCTATCAGGAAAAAAAAACAAGTGCTGATTCTAGCCATATGCTCAACACCTAGGGTATAGATTGCCTCTCCTGCAAGAATGGCAAGAATACCTTATGCATGGAAGCTTTTCCTCTGCTCAGCTTATCATCATTTATAAAAGGTCATCATAAATTGAGGAGGTCATGTGACCTATCTCAGAGGTTAAAACAAGATCTAATCCACCAACAAGCTCACATGCAGCAATGCAGAAGAGAGAACAAACCCTAGAGAATTGGCAAAAACAGCACCTCATGAATTCGTAGACGTAGGCCAGGTAGCCCAAAAGCATGGCTTTGTCTAGGGCCATGCCAAAAGAAATATTGCTCTGTGGGAGACCAAAATGAGCCACCGCCTCTTGCTGCTGCTCCTTCATGATGGCAATGATACTCACTGGCTGGTTGTGCAGAGGAGAATGAAAGTGATGAAGAAAGTAGAAGAGCTGCTGTGAAGAAAAAGCCAGTTAAAACAGATCATCCCTCCTTCAAGTAACCTCTGAATGCCAGTTGACTCCTTGTTTAGCCCTAGTAAACTAGGCTCAACTTGAGTGTGTTTGTTCTGTTCCCAAAAAGCAGTGCCAACAAAATTTCATCCACAAATAAAAACGAGATAATGTGCCCAGCAGTTAGGGATAGACTACTCTCACAACAACAAGAACGTGCGGTCGACTCCTTCCAGGCTGAGACCTAAGTAAATATGATGTAAAGATTTTCTTGCACATCTCGAATGGAAAACACTGGCTTTGCAATTCCATAAAATAAGAGGGTCTGGCATTAGGGTTTCAGAACCCGCCTCCTTGGGCCCCTATACCCTAACAATAATCTCCTTTTGACAAGTCGGTTAGAGATGAGGTCTATCTTAAAGCGAATACCAGCCCACCTCACACAAGATCAATGCCAATCTCAACAGGTTTCATCATTCAGTGTCACCATCATCACCTCAACTTTTCATCCCACTTGCTGGTCTCACCCTGGCCCATGGGAGTAGGACTTTGGCCAGCGCCTGTCCTCACACAAATGTCAATAAAGTTTTACATTTCCTAGTCACACTTCCGTCCAGATTACATGGCAAGCCGAGTACAGAGATTGATGATGTTATGTCTAGGTCTTTGTAGAGCTCAAGATCATCTGTTTTTGCAGGGAGCCTTTTTAAAAGAACATGGCTGTCTCCCTTCACTGGATTTGAAGGTTCTAAAGCCGTCTCATGGAATGGTCATCTCAAAGTTCCTTGATTAAGTAGGGCATCCTTGACGTTAGAAAAGCTTGCATTCCTCTTGGAAAGATAGAGGATATCTGGACTCGTGATGTCATGAGACCAGTCCATTTCTGATGCTGGGGCTTTCAAAGTCTTGTCATGAGAAAGTTTTGCAAGAACATGCACCATCCTTAAATTGGTGTATGCAGTAAGCATCCTTCACTATAATTTCTCGAGCTTCAATGTAAGAAATAGCTTTACTCGTAGTATGGCAGTTGTTGCACATCCTGAGATTCTTTGCTACCCGGATTGTTGCCCCATGAGGTGTACTAATCAGCCCAAAAGCTATGGCCAACTTCTCACTGTGCCCACAGATCATGTCTTCCGTGTTCTTCTCTAGTAATGGAAATGATCCGTTGATCTGAACCTTGTATTTTTCTTCTTTCATTTTCCGGCTCAAAGACTTGAGCTTTGCATAAATATCTTTACTCTGAGGGTGTGCCTTGTCATCAAGGATGAAGGTGTGTACCTTTCTATCAATCTCAATAAAAGCTTGTGCTGGCTTTTTCCACAATTTTGCATGGATTCTTAGCTGTTCTACTCTCTTTGCATCCTCATGCATCCCACATTGAACATAAATGTCTGTCATTAACACATAGGCAGCAGCATTTTCCAGATCCATGGCCATAACTCGATCAAAGCATCGTCTTCCTACGTGCACATTCCTGCGTGACCTGCATGAACTAAGCATAGATGTCCACCCAACGTCATTGGCTCGAAAAGGTATGGTTTCAAGTAAGTCCTCTGCCTCATTCAAGCATCCTGCGTTGCAGAGAAGGTCTACCATGATGTTGAAGTGTTCCTCTGTTGGCACAATGTCATGATCGTCCCTCATAGACTTGAGGTGTAGACAGCCAGTCTCTACTAAGCCTGTATGACTGCAGGCTGAAAGGAGGCAAATAAATGCTACATCATCTGGCTTCAAGCCTGCTTTCTTCATATCATCAAAAGCCTTCCAGGCAGAGGCATAGTCACAATGCTGAGCATATCCTTTTATCAATGCACTCCATGTCGCAACGTTTTGATCAGGCAACCTGACAAAGGCCGCACATGCATCTTTTAAGCTCCCACACTGAACATACATGTCAATAAGGGCACTTCCAATAAACTCATGCACATCCAGCCCCCTATCAACAATGCAAGCATGAACTTGCTTGCCTTGCTCCAGTGCTGCAATGCTCGAACATGCTTTGAGGATCCAAACAAAAGTGACTGAATTGGGCTCTACACTCTCCTTTATCATTGCATGGTAAAGGTTGAGAGCACCCTGACCATCCCCATACTGTGCATGAGCAGCCAACAATGCAGTCCACGTCACAATATCGCGATTGGGCAACCTTTCAAACATTCTGCACGCATCCTCTAGACTCCCACATTTGGCATACATATCAACAAGGGAGCTTCCAACATACATCTCTGACTCAAACCCACTATCTATGATCTGCAAATGAGTATGCCTGCCCTCTTCTAGAACTCTGATGCTTGAACACGCTTTCAGAATGCTAACAAACATGACAGGGTCTGGTTCCAAACCACCCTCCTGCATTTGCTCAAACAACTGTAAAGCCTCCCAATCGTGCCCACGCCGCTCATACCCTGTGATTAACGCATTCCATGTTATGATGTCTTGACTGGGCAATGTATCAAACACAAGGCGTGCATCCTCTAGACTTCCACATTTTGCATACATGTCAACTAGAGTATTCCCCACAAGTGGATCTGATACTAATCCACGCACAATGACAAGGTTGTGAATCAGCCTGCCACCTTCTAGTGATGCTATGCTAGCACAAGCTTTCAAGGCACAGAGAAGCGTTGCCCTGTTTGGCAAAATATTCTGCCTTTGCATGAGCTCAAAAACTTCAAGTGCCTTCTCCTCGTTTCCTTTAAGGGTGTACTCAGAAATTAAAACATTCCATGTGACAGCATTTTGCTCCGGCAACATGTCAAACACAAGAAGCGCATCACTGAAGCTTCCACACTTACTGTACATGTCAAGGAGTGAGCTACCAAGAAACGAATTCAGCTCACAACCCCTTTCAAGAATAAGGGCATGAATTTTCCTGCCATCATCTAGCAAAGCTGCCCTACAGCATGCTTTCAAGGCAAAGATGAATGTTACCAAATTTGGTTCCATGTCCTCCTCTTGCATTTTCTTAAGCAGGTGAAGAGCCTCTTGACCTTGGTCATGCTGTGCATACCCTGCAATCAGAGCAGTCCAAGTCACAACACTTCGCTTGAGCAATGGCAATCGGTCAAAGAGAATCCGTGCTTCATGTAGGTTTCCACATTTGGCATACATATCGATTAGGGTACAACAAACAAACTCATCAGAATCCAAACCACTTTCAGTTACTTGGTTGTGGATCTGTTGACCCAATTCTAACCTTTCTAAGCTTGAGCATGCTTTGAGGACTGCAACAAAAACATAGCCGTTCGGTTCCACACATGATTTCTGCATCTCCAGATACATGTCTAATGCTTGTGAATACTGTCCAAGCTTACAATGTGCTATGATGATTGTACTCCAGGAAACCTCATGCGGTTTATATTGTTTATGAAACAAACACGTTGCATCTGGCAGGCAATCTAACGTAGCAAACATGCGGATCAGATGCCCCCCTAGAAAGGCATCAACCTCAAGCCCCCATTGCACAACAAGGCAATGCAACTTCCTTGCTGCTGTGATGTCTTTCTCAAAGATGCACCTCTGCATAAGATGGAAAAAAGTGTCCGGAGCCACATGAATTCCTTGCTGGAGAAGATGTTTCACAACCAAAATCACCTCATGAAGCTGTTCTTCATTGCACAAGTTGCTAACGACTTCATAAGGCAGGTAAGAGCCCATTGAGACATTAACCACCACACTGCATTGGGAAAAGGAAAAACAACCAGATTTCACACCATATAAATGATACTTAAGGAGTGTAATAAGGCAAAAGAACCTAACACCAAATAGTCCAATCTCAAAAAGCTGCACTGGAGTAGAAAGTACGACAGTAGTCCTGAAGTAAGATTTGGCTATGAAGGACACCTATTCATGTTATTCAAACCTCTTGCTTAAAGTGACACCCTTGGCAGTTTGAGACAAAAGCTCCACAATGATGCCCAAAGTCCGTAAGGTGTCCCTCTTGAAATACAGAAGTCGCTTGATGAGCTCATTGCTTTGGTACTGTAGCTTTCTGTCCAACTCCCCAACGGAATTTCCACCAATAGGTCTCCACACGGGCGCTATATAAAGCTTCTGGTGCCCGGAGTGTGTCTGCAAAGTACCCAAGCAATCACCGTAATTTAACAGTATTAAAAGCTCTCATTTGCATCGATCATCTTTATTCAGGCCCTATTTTGAGACCTTCACATTTTTGTGAGAAGCATGTTAGGATTTTGCTTTAGAATCCTTGTATAGGTCTACAAATTCATTTTTGAACATTCTATCATGATGCAATTTTTTCATCGCATATCTTGATTTGTCAGTTTTTTGTGGGCTAGTTTAGAAAGTATTAAATAAGGAATCTAGAAAAGTGTTCTATGAGTGAGTTGTAGTATTTCCGTAGTAGAAGAACCTTGTCTCAGTCTGATTCTTCCATTTAGGTTTTTGTGCACGGAAGTTGGTGCACAATCATGCATGTAGTAGGTATGACACCTCTATGTCCTGCATACGAAGGAGCATGGCATTCATCAATGACCTTTTGCCTCATATTTGACATAACACATAGGCAATTATCTTTCACGAGATACTCCTCTTTGATCCATGTTCAGCCACTAAATCAGTCCGTATATGCCCAAAATCAGCATCTGTATGGTACAATTCACACATGGCAGATAAGTCCCCATGTGAGGCAACTGACAAAGCAGCCACTTATGGCTAATTGGACAATGCATCTGCCACCACATTCTAATTTCCTAGAGTGTGCATAATCTAAAAATGAAACATTGACAAGAAGTTTGCATCCTCATACACTTCTCCAAAAGCTTTGTTTGCATCAAGAAGTACCTTAGGCTTTGATGATCTGTCTTGACCATAAATTTTAAAATCAGCCCCAAGAAGGTAGTGTTTCCAATTAGTCAATGCATGAATTACAACCAACAACTCATTCTTATACACATTCCCAAAGAAAGCTCAACATCATGCAAACGCCGGCTTTCATAAGCTACGGCATGCCCTTCTTGATTTACGACAACCCCAATGCAGCTTCCATATGCATCACTCCACACAGGTTTCTACAAGTCTCAAATGACTAACACAAGCGCACTCATAATGGCATCCTTGAGGCGAAAGAAAGCCACTTTCTCATCAACTGTCCATTTGAAGTGTGAGATCCCTTCAAGATTCAACCTAATACACAAGCACAAACAAGGTTAGACAAACCAAATAAAGGGGCGCAGGCAACCTCACCACCCGACCGTACGTTCCCGTGCCACAAACCACCCCCCAGCCAAGGGCTAAGGTTCCACTCCCATACCTGTCACCATTTGGCCACCCAATTGGTCCACCCATGCTTTCTCATTATGTATGTACATTGGACTGGCATCCATGGCAATTGCATATGCCGAGGATTGATGCCACTCATGTGATAATGTGTGGAGTTGGCTTTCTACTGCGACTTGTGCATGTGTGTACATGCCCGGAAATGCCTGGAGAATTGGTGTTCCATTGGGTCTGGTACCTCGTGTACTTACCTTGAGCACATCTATTTTTGTATAGTGACTAGTCTCATGAGCGGGGATTGTCCATACCAATGCTGCATTGCATAGCATCTTTATGTGCTTGCTTGCAATTGAATTTACATGTTGTTTTCATGCTTGCTTGACCAATGTGTAGTTTCAGGTAATGGGACGCCCGCCCGTAAACCGTGCGTGTGAAATTGTCTGTTGACATGGTTGGGTGGCATGTGACAAGTGGTAAGTATTGGTCATAAACCTAGCCTTAGGAATTAGCATTAATTTATAAGTGAGTGTGTAGACACTTCATTAAGTTTTGGGCAACCAAAACTCACTTATAAATTATAACCAACCTTGTGTTCGCACACATTGATGTCCCGAGGTGAAAAAAAATCAATGCCTCCTACCCATACCTTATCCCCTTTGTACAAAGGGAGCTTGCACCACAAGTCACTTGTCCACTCTACCTGACACCTAGGGTGGACATCTCATCATATATATACCTAGATGAACCCAAGAACATGGCCAAATTCACCTTTTAGGAACGTGCATGTTATATACTCATGGTAGGTAGTCAACCCACAAGACCATATAACTATCAACTCCATTATACACAGTATGGACTAGATACTACGACATCCCCACTAATGTCATCAGTGCCCAATAGTGGGTGTAGAAGATATGCTCACACACACACACACACATAAGAGCACCCACACAAAGTCCATACTAAGTTTTTGTCAAACCTCCAGAGATGCAGAGCAGACTCGGCCATAATGAAGCCTAGCACTAAGGGAAGTAGCAAATAGAAAGAATTAGTACAGCACATAAGTAGTTGATAGGGAAAATGCACCGCTAAAGATAGAAAGTATAAGCACAATATCAACTGGACGCAACTCGGACGAAAAATTCACAATCATATCTCTCTTCCCCCTCTCTAGAAGTTGGTACCCTCCTTCATGAGGCCTTATGGCTGCATTTTTTGCACTTTCTTCTTCTTCCTAACTCCATATCCAAGCTTACTAGTGTGTTTTCCAAGCTTCCAAGAGTAACAACTCTTATATTTGCTGTAATTTTTGTTCTTTTTGCTAAAAACCCTAATTTCAACCTTCCTTCCTCACATTGAACCATAGGGGAAGCTTTCCCAGGGTTCCCTTCTTCCTCTTGAAGACTTTTATCGAGAAGGATCACGACAGATTGAAGATTTCAACTCTCTAAACGCTTCCTGTTAGTGGAACAATAGAGAGCAAATGGTAGGGAACATGGGCACTTGAGAGGGTAGTGTGAGTTGCAAGTCTACACCGACAACCACATTGTTTGCAATATTGTTTTCATATGCATTGGTATGGAAATCTGGTCAAAAATGCCCATGACACTATCTACTTGATTCTCCCAAGATCAATATACTTTATTCGAGGGAGAAGCCGGCTGTTCTAGCTCGTTGTGCGTCTCTTGTCAATTCAACAAATTACTTCTTGTATTCAGCATGTTGTTCATTAAATCGTGGTGTATTTAAGTGTATTGATTAGCATTGCGTTCAACCAAGTTACATTGGTATCAAAGCATACAATTCTCTTTCACTTCTATCGGACGATCACCGAGAACACTAGCTATCTCTACACTTCGAACACTATGGACAGCCATACTATGAATGTTGAAGATGCCAACACAAGAGGCGGGGACAATGAAATGAACGCTTCCAATGCTTTACAAGAAGAGCAAACTCATGTGGTGCACATTAGAGAGCAAGAACATGAACATGTGGAACAGCTGTCCCGTGGCAAAGAGAAAATGCAGGAAGAAGAGTCCATAGCCTTAAGGACTGAACTTACTCATATGCAGGCTCTTCTTTATGCACAACAAGAAAAATTGAAGCTCTACCGCCGTGAGGATCCATTGGTACATGATAGTTTGAAGGCCAAGAAATCTAAATCTTATATGGATCATGCAATGGCAATGATTGCTCAAGAGTTGCACATGCAATCGATGGATGCAGCACGTGCATATTTGGCTTTACCGAGGATGCCTATGCAGAAAAGGCTATATCCCACATGTGTTGGTATCCCCACATGTGCCTGAACAAGCACTTATGTCTAAGAGGATAAATCCTCATGCTATTGGGGAGGAACCATCGGCAACTTCACGCCATGCAAGAGTACCTTATGTAGCCCGTGAAGAATGCAATGTATATGGCACTGATCAAAATGTATGTCAAATGTCATTGCCAGCTGAAAATGTGCATGCACAACACATGCAACATGGACTGTTGTTTTCTGTTGGTGCAAGTGTTCCGTGTATCTCTCATGTCACTCATACCCTCGAGTGTGCTCATGAGAGAGAAGCTATGGGTGAAAATGCACCAATGTGAGTTGAGGGGCCAGCCATGCCTCATGCTTACAGGGCACATGTATCTATGACTAATGCATCACCTTTTGTTCCTAAAATGATGCCAATCACAAGGGTTGTCCCAATGGACAAACATGCGGAAAAACATGTTGAGATGCAAGTTAATGCATCAAAGTCTCGTGATTTCAAAGCCGGGGACATATCTGAGAAGTTTGATGCATATCATGGGGAATATGACACATCAAAGACATTTTCTTTTATTGCCCAGTCTGATATTGCTTTTAGTGATGAGGATTTCACTCAGAAATCCATGATCCAGCATGTAAGCATGTTCATGAAAGGCACTGCTGCCCATTGGTGGCTCACAGAGAAGCTCTCACCGAATCCTGTTAGATCATGGGAAGAGTTCAAGGAGAGGTTCTATGCCCAGTTCTTGCCTCCCAATGCATTGAATGAGATAACAATGAAGTGGGATTGGGTGAAGCAGAATGAGGGGGGAACGGTGAATGCATATATGCAAAAGTTGTGGTGGAAAGTGCTTTTGGAGGTGTCTCCATTTATGCATGTCATCGAGGTGGAAAGGAAGAGAAGGATTCAATCGGGATTGCAACCCGTGTACAAAGCGGAACTATGAATGTATCTTGCTCACACCTTACACCAACTAATCGTAGCCGCTATTGCCACCGATAAACTGGAACAACTCAAGTTGAGTCAATCCAATAAGACTAAACCCTCATTTCAAGGCAAAGAGAGGGCTATCCAAAACCTGCAAAATAATGAACAGCCACCTAAAAAGGACCAAAACCAAGATAAAAATGGTCCAAAAGCTGAAAATAAGTCTACCAAGAAGCGCCCCTTCCAAGTGAGAGACTATGGTCTCACTCCGGAGCAGAAAAAACAATATATGAGCGAGGGGAAATGCTTTACTTATGGTAGCACTCAACATATTGCAAATGCATGCTCAAACAAGAAGCAGTGTGACAATGCAAATGCATCAAAGCCCAATGTGCATATGGTTCCAGATGTGCAAGGCTACACTCATAGTTGTTTCTCGTATGCGTACGAACACGTTCGTATGGTACGATACCGTACGAATTCGTACGATATCGTACGGTACGATTTTTTTTTTTTCTAAAAATTTTTTTCCTTGGAAAAAAAAATCCCAAATGCTAAAAAAAATATAGAAACCCTGGTTTACGAAGATCCCAAATGTTCGCAATACTTCGCAACTTTCATGTCCACTCAGTATTCCATATGGGGTTGTTGAGAGACCTAAAAAATCTGGCGAGGTAGACTGGTAGTGTACACTTGATTGGTAGGATGAGAGAATCTTGCTACATCACTTGGGGATCCCTGGTATAGGTAGGCTAGACAATTAGCTTCTCAAGTTATGCACGAGGGAGAAGATTTGGACATGGCCATTTTGATCTAGAGAGGAGTCCCTAAACTTATCACCCTAGATGCACTCCTCGTATTTGTGCAAGGACGGTCCCTTAGTCATAAACGCTACACTGGGAGACCTTTGGTATTGCATTACCCATCCAGGTTCTTTTTTGGAGACAATCGGGAGATCCAACCGGGAGAGACACATATCCATGTTCTGGTTCCTCAAGCACGTACGGTATCCGAAAATTTCATATTGTACCAAAAATTCCCATATGGTATCGTATCATACGGTATCGTATTTTCATACCGTGACAACCATGGCTACACTTCATAGCAAAGATAAGGTTGTATGTAAAGCTTGGGAACAGCTTAAGGATCAACCCGCTTTGTTCATGATTGATGATTGCGCAGCTGAGAACTTCATATCTACACAAATGGCAACTACTTTGGGTATTGAAGTGGAGGACATGGGTCCTCAAATTGAAGCAGAGGCTACCTTTGTTAGTAGAGAAGTGCAAGTTATACCTATTATTGGCAAGTTGCACATATATAATCTAGGCTATGTGGATCATGAGGACTTTCTTGTAGCGCCTTTGAACAACGGTGATGTATTGCTTGGAAAGCCTTGGCACACATGCATTGATCCGCGCAAGGCTTACAAGACCAACAGGATCACCTTCATGCATAAAGGGTGAGAGCATGTGATTGATGCTAGTGAAGAGGGTCATACCATTCCCCTTGTATCTCATGTACAAATTAATAAAGTAATGAAAAAGAGTAATTTTGCATACTTGATTTTCGTACGGATTATGTTTAAGAAAATAATATGATGTAAACACTCTTATTAATGATAAGCTGAAATTTTTGCAAGAGTACAACGATTGTTTTGCAGACGAATTACCAAACAAGCTGTCACTCGTACAACTGGAAGATCATTGCATTGATCTTGTGCCGGGTAGCTCACCACCTAATAGGCTAGTCCAGTCACAAGATCAATGCATGTTGTGTAAGTGCATCCCAAAAAGAGGAGATGACAAAGCAAGTAAATGAGCTTCTTGAGAAGGGTTTTGTTCAGCCAAGCTCTTCCCCATATTGTTCATGCGTCCTCTTCATTCAAAAGAAGGATGGATCTTTTCGTATGTCTGTGGATTATAGAGCTTTGAATAAGCTTACCACCAAGAATCAATTTCCAATTCCACACATAGATGACATCCTTGACAAGTTGGATGGATCGGCATGCTTTAGCCGAATTGATCTCAAGAGTGGGTTTCATCAAGTGCATGTGGTGCCTGGGCCCTGAGGATGTACATAAAACTCCTTTCAGAACAGCATTTGGGCTTTATGAGTATCTTGTTATGCCTTTTGATCTTCCATTTACAAATGCCCCAGCTACATTCAATAGAACAATGGATCACATATTCTGTGGGTACTAGAAATTCACAAGTGTCTTCTTTGATGACATCCTACTCTTCTCAAAGACCGAAGAAGAGCATAGAGCTCATTTGGCTATTGTTTTTGAAGAACTCCATAAGCATAAACTCTTTATAAATGCAAAGAAGAGTGAGTTCTTGTCAGAGATACATTATCTTGGACATATTGTGTCCAAAGATGGAGTGCGGATGAATCCTGCAAAGATTGATGCAATTCGGAATTGGCCCTAATTGAGATCAATGCATGAGATCCATAGTTTTCTTCGATTATGTTCTTACTAACGCACGTTCGTTCGGCACTTTGCATGGATTGCTTCTCCTTTGCATAACTTGACAAAGAAGAAGGCTACATTCAAATGGAGTGATGTAGATGAGAATGCATTCCTCAAATTAAAAGATGCAACTACTCATGGTCCAGTGTTGATCATTCCAGATTTGCAAAAGCCATTCAATGTGAAATGTGATGCATCTCGAAATCACATAGGAGCTGTCCTAAATCAAGAGGGACATGCCGTGGCTTATGAGAGCCATAGATTACATGAAGCAGAGCTCTCTCTTGGCATCTATGAGAAAGAGCTCTTGGCTCTAATTCATGCATTGAATCATATGGAAACATTACCTTCTTGGGACTGATTTCATTCTGAAGACAGATTACCAAAGTTTGAGGTATTTTCTTATCCAAACTAAATTGTCAGAGAAGCATATGAGGATGACCAATTTCCTCTGTATGTTTCATTATCAGATCTTGCACACCCCAAGAAAGAAGAATATAGTGGCAGATGCATTGTCACGAAAGCCATATGTAGCGGCTATCTCGATTACCTCTCATGGAGACTTGTCTGCCATGCGTGATTTGTATCATGCGCATGCAAATTTTGCCACTATTTGGGCTGATTTGATGGCTGGCCATGCACATGCCTCATATGTGATCAAAGAGAGTTATCTTATGAAAGATAATTGCCTCTGTAGTGTCTGACATGAGACCAAAGGTTTTGGATGAGTGCCATGCCCCTCCATATGCTAGTCATAGAGGCATAATGCCTACTACGCACATGAGCGGTATTTCTTTTGGCCAAGTATGCAGAAGGACATAGAGGCACATATACGTGCATGTATCACCTGTCAAAATGTGAAATTTGATAGGCAAAAGCCACCAAGTTTGCTTCAGCCATTGCCTATTCCCACACAAACATGGGAAAGTATTACAATGGATTTCATTCATTATGGACTTGCCACGGACCCAACAGAGTAATGATGCTATTTGGACAATTGTGGATAGGTTTAGCAAGCAACCTCACTTCTTGCCGGTCAAAAAGACCATCAAAACTGAGCATATGGTTAAAATTTATCAAGCATCATGAAATGCCAAATTCCATAGTGGGGGATAGCAATCCCAAGGCCAAAACTACAAGTCTCTTTTAGCGGTATTTGATAATATGGGCACTAAATTGGACTTCTCATCAGCTTATCACCCTCAAAGGGATGGGCAAAGTGAGGCTGCAAATTCATCCGTGTTGGATCTCTTGAAATGTTAGGTAGCGGATCAGAAGTCGTCTTGGAAGAAGTACTTACCGCTTGTGGAATTTGCATACAACAAACAAAATGCATGCTTATACAGGAAAGGCCCCGTTTGAGATTGTTTATGGTAAGGTGGTTTTGCCACCCATCCTTCGCACAAAGAATAAGATATTTGCAACTGATGAGTATGTAAGAGGCTTGGATATTGCTTTTGCTTAGGTGCGGACAGCCATTGCAAGGTCACAAGACAAGCATAAAAAGTCTACCGACAAGCATAGAAGGCAATTCAATGTTAAAGAGGATGATTGGGTATTGCTGAAATTTGAGAATTCAAGACTTGCAAAGAGGCCTGGCAAAGAGGGTGCATACCCTAAGCTTGCAACCAGGTACTATGGGCCTTTTCGAGTAATCGAGAAGATCAATGAAGTGGCTTTCAGATTGGCATTGCATAGTCATTGGCACAAACACAATGCTTTTTATGTGAGTCTCCTTCGCAAGTATGTAGGACCAGAGCCCAGTGAACCGGTCGTTGAGGATCCACCAGATTATATATCACAAGGAACGCAAGCTTGCTGCAGGCAAAGTTGTCAGGCATTACCTTGTGGAGTTCAAGAATTATCCTCCCATTGATGCTAAATGGGTAGATGAAGAGTTCTTTAGAGATTGTCTGCATTTGCTCCAGATGTATTTGGATGCTTTTCAGTTGCGGACAGCTCTTTAGAAGCCAGGGGGATGTCACCATTTGGCCACCCAATTGGTCCACCCATGCTTTCTCATTATGTATGTACATTGGACTGGCGTCCATGGCAGTTGCATATGCCAAGGATTGATGTCACTTATGTGAACTGTGGACTTGGCTTTCCGCTGGGACTTGTACATGTGTGTACATGCCCGGAAATGCCTAGAGGATTGGTGTTCCATTGGGTCTGATACCTCGTGTACTTGCCTGGAGCACGTCTATTTTGGTATAGTGACTAGTCTCATGAACGGGGATTGTCCATACCAATGCTGCATTGCATAGCATCTTTATGTGCTTGCTTGTAATTGAATTTGCATGCTGTTTTCATGCTTGCTTGACCAATGTGTAGTTTTGGGTAAGGAGACGCCCACCCGTGAACCGTGCGCGTGAAACTGTCTGCTAACATGGTTATGTGGCATGTGACAGGTAGTAAGTATTGGTCATAAACCTAGCCTTAGAAATTAGCATTAATTTATAAGTGAGTGTGTACACACTTCATTAAGTTTTGGGCGACCAAAACTCACTTATAAATTATGACCAGCCTTGTGTTTGCACACACTGATGTCCCAAGGTAGACAAAATTCAATGCCCACTACCCAAACCTTATCCCCTTTGTATAAAGGGAGCAACCAGCCATGTGTCCATCCCAACTTGCACCACAAGTCACTTGTCCACTCTACCTAACACCTAGGGTGGACATCTCATCATATCTCTCTTCCCTCTCTCTCTCTCTAGAAGTTGGCACTCTCCTTCATGAGGCCTTTTGGCTGTATTTTCTGCACTTTCTCCTTCCTCACTCCATATCCAAGCTAGCTAGTGTGTTTTCCAAGCTTCCAAGAGTGTTTCCAAGTGTTGTTCACTCTCCCACACTCCCAATGACTGAAATTCAACAAAACAACTCTTATATTTGCTGTAATTTCTGGTCTTTTTGCTAAAAAACCTACTTTCAACCTTCCTTTCTCAAGTTGAACCATAGGGGAAGCTTTCCCAGGATTCCCTTCTTCCTCTTGAAGACTTTTATCACGAAGGATCGCGACAGATTTAAGATTTCAACTCTCTAAACGCTTCCATCACGAAGACTTCCGCTGTCATCCCCTCTACTTGCAATTGGTAAGCTTTGATGCTTAAATATGGAAGCACGTAGCAAGAGGGAGGAGCAGGACTCCATGTTCACATACCCTGCGTAGTGTTCTCTTGTCCTACATGCTCTCTTGCAGATTGTTCCTACCATGTGTTGGTGGAACAATAGAGAGCAAATGGTAGGAAACATGGGCACTTGAGAGCATAGAGTGAGTTGCAAGTCTACACCGACAACCACATTGTTTGCAATACCGTATTCATATGCATTGATATGGAAATCTGGTCAAAAATGCCCATGACACTATGTACTTTATTCTCCCAAGATCAATATACTTTATTCGAGGGAGAGACCGGCCGTTTCCGCTCGTTGTGCATCTCTTGTCAATTCAGCAAATTACTTCTTGTATTCAACATGTTGTCCATTAAATCTTGGTGTAAGTGTATTGATCAGCATTGTGTTCAACCAAGTTACAATACGAGAGTGGCACACCAAGGACAATGTGATTTATTTGTTGAGGTCAACCAAATAAGGTTAGACAAACCAAATTCATTAGAGCAATGACACATGGCATAGCCTGTGACATCATTGCTTACATAAGTGAGTGTTCACACACACACATATAAGGGATGTTCACACAAACATAAACAGGGGTACACATTTAGGGTACTATTATGAAGAATAGCCTGCATACTTAAGGTGGGACTCAATGGCACCACACGATGCAAAAGATCACAGTTGCCATACCTGACGTGATACAACAGATCACAATCAAGCCTACAAATGGAGCTTGACCACCCATAAGATTCTTCGGCTTCCATAACTATTCCCCCCCCCCCCCCCCGACTCAAAACACGGATAACATAAGAATGGAGCCTTTTATAAAATAAGGCGTTACACACATACAAGAGATAAAACACACACACAATTTATTTACTTCGGATTTCAGGGGACAGTTGGGCAGAGAACCCTTAACACTTACAAATAATCATGAAAAAATAATTTTTCTCAGGGGCAAAAAATCATCCAGTATGTGGAGCCCGTAGAGGAAGTCAACGTTGCTAGAGCCGCATGCGGGGAAGTACTGGCAAGGCCAGGGTTGCTCTAGTGGAGCTGAGCAGTGGTGATGCCGAATCTCGGTGTTGCCAAGGTGATGCAGGGCGGTTCTGCCGCCACTGGTACCCATGGGGGTCATGATAACTTTGATGCAAGAGGCATCAAATTTGCGAGAAAATGTCGATTTTTTGGAAAGCCCCAAAAACTGAACATTCAAGGCTCTTCAATTTTGCTCAATAATTATGCAGATGGCCAATTTCGGGAAAAGCCCCAGCATGTAAAATGTACAGACCCTTCAATTCTGGTTTAGGAGGCCAATTTGAGAAAAAAGCTTTGACAGGCTTCAATTTCTTATGTAGAGGGCACTTTTTGTAAAAGCCCCAATTTTTCCCTAATGTTGTAGCTTTAATTTGATGCAAAAAAATGGAAAACCCCAAAGTTTTAAGCATCAATTAGGTGATTTTACCATTAAGTTTGAAAAGCCCTTATTTCACACATTTGTTGTTTTTCTCCTACAACAGTACTTCCACATACACACACACCGATGACGAGCACAGAAGAATAGCATCCAGAGAGAGCTCAGACAAGAGTTCACGACGTGCTCAAGTCATGGCTCGAGCTGTCGCTTACTGTTCTTTGAAAGCACAACGGCACTAGGTTCATCAGTGTTCTATGCAGGGTGGCTATGCGCAACACAAGCAGCGGCTCACAGAGGCAGTTGACGACAATCAAATGGACCAGCTGTGACATGAGATGACCTGCTCTGATACCATTTCTAAGGTTTAGGGTTACACAAGCCTAAGCTAAGGAGGATGAAAGATGTCCATGGATGTGGTGTAGATAGAGGGAGGAAGAGAAGAAAGCTCAAGAGAGAGACTGTATTGCACGTACAATGTATGCTTAATTAATATTGTTTAAAACCTTCAGAGTACAATGCTTTTATGACAGCCTTTCCTTTTGGCACACTCAGTCATCAGAGCAATGACACATGGCATAGATTGTGGCATCAATGCTTATCACATTCACACCTAAAATGGCTATGAGGTTGTTCACACACATACTCACTTACTCATAAGTGAAAGTGTTCACACACACATATATGGGACGTTCACACACAGACAAACACAAGTACACGTAAATGATGGATACACACATAGAGACTTCCAAATACCCAACAGGTAATTTTCTGAGATGGTGGAAACACCAAAAGACCATGTTTACCTCTTTGAACCCCATAAGGTGGAAGACGAGGTAAGTGTTGCAAATACGTCTGTAGTAGTAGTTCCAAAGGAGGAATCCATGTCGAGAGGAGTTCCAATTGGTGATAGAGATAGAAAGTTTGGGTTAGAGTCATGATGGAGCAAAAGTGCATCCGCTCTAGCGATCCAACTATTAGTAGAAGGGGATGTCACGTGCATGCCCTAATCGGGTTGCACGTGGCCATGCTTCTCAGTAGCAGCTGCCTAAAGGGCAGATTTATAGGCAAGATTGGAACGTTTTGGGATAGATTTGATATCCCAATAAGCGTCCAAAAGTCCTAGTACATGAACAAATGGGTGAAACATGTATTGGGCATAGTATGAACATGTTTAATGACAGTTCTGAGAATAGTTTTGGGTCTGAAAAGTGTTAGCCAATCAGCATACGGCCAGCATACCGAGATGCCTATTTCTTGGCACATTCAAACATTGAGGTTCATTCATAGATCATCGTGCATATTCAAAGACAGGGTTTGCAACCATGGTTTCCCGGGCAACATACACAACATTTGGAGCAACTTTCAGGATGTCTCCAGTGTTTATCTCATGCATTAGTGGAACATAATAGCACGTCATTTTTGTTCATGTATCGTTAGTTTATGCACAACATTTACAACTTAGATTTGATTTATGATGTGGGTCCATCGTTGTATATATTCTTGTTTTGAGCAATATATAGTAGTTGGGTTAGGGCTTGTCTTCTCTATTGTGTACTTACGAAGCATGTTAGCTGTCATGTGCATGACATATACATGCTAATTCCTGAGCTAATCTCTGAAGGGCAGCGGAAGTTTAGGGCATGAGCTAGGCTCATGAGTGTGCAAGAGAACCCCGGGAAAGACTAGAGGGCTGTCGGCCCATAGCTATTGATGCTGGCCAACACAGATTTGGACAAGAAGTCGGCTGGGTTTATCTGCTGGCCAACAAAAAGTCAGTCAAGTCTCTTGCATGTGTAGAGCCTATAAATAGGCTCAACCAAGGATCATTAGAGGCATTCAATCCTTTAGGGACTGTGTCAGTAGACTAGGACTTTTGATAGGTGTTCCCACCGTTTCAAGGGCAGCCTATGGCTTGCCAAAAATGTTTGCCTTTCTGTACTATATTGAATATCTCAGCTATCTCTCTCTCTCTTCTCTCCATCTTCTGCTTGCTGTTTTTTTCCCGGGGAATTCTACTTGCATTTTTGCATCAGCATGTTCCACGAAAGTGGTTAGGGCTGAAAGAAGACTCCCGGAGCTTTCGCATGTTACATTGGTATTAGAGCATCATGAAACTCAGCTCTCTCTCTCTCTCTTCTCTCCATCTTCTGCTTGCGTTTTTTTTTCCAAGGAATTCTGCTTGCATTTTTGCATCAACATGTTTTAGGAAGGTGTTTAGGGCTGAAAGAAGACTCCCAGAGCTTCCGCATGTTACATTGGTATCAAAGCATCAGGCTCAGCAAGGCTGAACAATAATTCAGTCCCAAATGAAGGTGCACAGTCCAAGGAGAGTGACACAAGACATGGAAGAAGATTGGTTGGTGGTGTTCCACAAGACCCAAGAGGAATGGCAGCCTTGTGAGTCGGATGCCACTTGGCACATACCAAGAAAGGCTTTCAGGAAACGGTTCCAAGGGAGGATGATCCTCCAAGGGGTGGAGTGAGAGTGCCAAACTCAACACTAAGGAAAAGAAGACCAAAGAAAGTGTTCAAGGACAGGGCAAGAAGGCAAGGGGACAAAGTGGAACACATGCACAGATCTTCATCAGATTTGGAGTGGAATTAGAGAACAGGGCAAGGTTTTCAATGAAAAGGTTGACAAGAAGGGAAGGATGACAGGCTTGGAAGTCCATGAGGAGACAATGTGATGATGACAGTCATCCAAGGTCAAAAGTTGGAATCACGTCATCAAGTTTAGCAGGGGGGATGTAACTATTCCCTAATTTCTCGGGATTCATATTGTAAATTCTCTATTATCCATGGACATGGGTGTTGGACACTACATGTAGCCATGGAATGTTTATGGTTAAGCTTCCCATGTATGTGTATGCTAGCTGTATCTACGAGATCCAAGCTGCATAGAAGCATGTTAAGCATTTGATGGATCTTGAAGAACCAAATGCAATACATAATGATATGGATATTTGATGGATCTTGGAGAGCCAAATACCATAGCCCTTGTAAATATCAAGTACGTATAAATAGATCGGGTTTCTTCCAAAATATGTGGTTAAATGCAGACATTTGTGTCCATGGCTTATTTTTATTTACGTGTATTGTTTTGTTTGCGTGAACAATGCTTGTATTTTATTGCATCAGAAGCTCATGGATCTGGGTATGCCTGGATTGCACCATGTGTTGGTATGTTGCATAACCTATCTTCAATTAACTTGTATTGATGGATTTGTCCAGGAATAATTAACTTGTATTGATGGATTTGTACAGGAATAATTGACATTTTGAAGGCAGCCCACTCTTATGCGGGTTTTCTCTCTCTATGCATGCATGCATGACAGTTTAGCTAAGTATTGTTGATAAACTTCTTCTCCATGATGAGAAACCTCCATGCATGCGACGTGCATGGTCAGAAACCCTCATGCATGCGACATGCATAGTTAGAAACCCCCATACATGCGACATGCATGGCCAGAAATTCTCATGCATGCAACATGCATGGCCAAAAACCCCCCATCCTGGCGACATGCAAGCTTTTTCGGCTACATGCATGCATCATGCAATGCTTTATCTTTTCATGCATCTAAAAGTGTGCCATGCAAGCTTACTTTTCTTAAAAGTAAAGCATGCAAGCTCACTTTTCTCCAAAAGAGTCATGCAAGCTAGTTAACTCAAAAGAAAAAGATAAAAAGTAAACTTTTCCTCCTCTTTTAGCTACACGAGTTGCTACTTTGCTAATAGCCATTCTTTGATCCAAAAGTCTTGCACAAACCTCTCCCTACCACATCTTTTCATGAGCAATAACCTCCACTCCTCTTCATTTAGGCGCCTCCTTCTAGGCTAAATAGAACTCTATAAATTCAGATTTCCAGCCTTATTCAAGAGTACTTGGCCTTTGTTTATTGCTCTATCTAATACAATTATTGTAGAGTATTTTTCCAACCATACCATAGTATTTTTACCTCTCCAAAACACTTAGAAGCTGGCTGAATTCTATTTTCAGAATTGAAAGTCTCTATTCAAGTTAGAAGAAGAAAAAGAAGACAAATTCCCAAGATTGAAGCTGTGGAAGAATCATCTTGGATCCGGTTACAAGTTCTATGCGGGAGAACCCTTGGGAAGTGTTGGGCATTCTCCTAAAGCTGATTTTAAGCCATTAGGTAGTTGATTTTATTGAAGTTAAGCTACATTTGAAGAAGTAAGGATTGCTGGGCAATCTTGGTGAAGGGTGCTGGGCACCATATTGCTAACTTGTAGCTCGGCTACTTGTAGGCAAGTATAGTGTTTGTAAGTTATTCAATCATTTTGGAAGAAACGGTGGTGTATGGCTGGGCCAATCCACCCGTTTTATGTACTTGTAAAATTCTTACTCCCTTAAGGCAATACATATCCTTCAAAAGGGGGGGGGGGGACCAGCCCATCTTCTGGTCCTGAGTGCAATATGATTTCTTTTCAGTACTTCCACATTGTAAAATCAATTGTTATAGCTATGTATGTGGGATATGGCAGTGATCAAAGGATGATAAATCTTGTGATTTCAGTATTAAATTCTGTATAACCATGCTCCCATTTGTGACAGGGGATGTCATGTGCACAACATGTACATGCTAATTCCTAAGCTAATCTCTAAAGGGCAACAAAATAAACAAAAGTTAAGGGCATAAGCCAAGCTCAAGAGTGTGCAAGAGAACCCCGGGAAAGACTAGAGGGATGTCGGCCTATAGTTATTGATGCTAACCGACACAAATTTGGACAACAGGTTGGGTGGATTTATCTGTTGGCCGACAGTAGGTCAACCAGGTCTCTTGCATGTGTGGAGCCTATAAATAGGCTTAGTCAAGCATCATTCCAAGAATTCAGTCCTTTAGGGACTGAGTCAATAGACTAGGACTTTTGATAGGTGTTTCCACCTTGCAAGGGAAGCCTATGGCTTACCAAGAATGTACATCTTTTTGTACTATATTGAATATAGTGAAACTCGGCTCTCTCTCTCTCTCTCTCTTCTGCTTGTGTTTTTGCATCAACATGTTCCAAGAAGATGTTTAGGGTTGAAAGAAGACTCCGAGAGCGAAATCTGAGAGAAACTACGGCAAGAGACCCTAAGATTGCCAGTGTCCTGTTGCTCCTGGAGAGCCCTCAACCTCTGGTATTTGGAAGCTACAACCCAACCGTGCGGTGTATGCAAAAAAGGGGGTATCAAGAGTCTCCTCCCTATCATCTAGATCATGCCATGTCCACTCACCTGGGTCCCACTTGGAGGCGCATAAGAGGCCGGCCCTCCCAAATCCACAAACGCCAGAGTCTCTCTCTGGCCATCTTGCCCAGTGGAGGGTTAGTGTGTCACTCATGCACACATGGAAAGCAATCACCCTCACCCTCTACAAGGTGTATCCCTTGAAATCCTCCATGGGGGGGTCTATTGTCTTCAATCTGCCATGAGGTCCAATAGAGAAGGTGAGTAAGGCGGAGCTCTCGTATGCACCATGGACTGCCAAGGGTATATCATGCCTGGTGAACACTCCCAGCCACCACAGCAGAGGAGGGTGGTCCGGGATAGGGCCAGCCACTCTAATGGGATGAAAGAGTCAATGTCAAGGCTGAGCCTGTCCCTACCGCGGATCCCAATGA
This sequence comes from Cibotium barometz, assembly GCF_041138505.1. Taxonomy (NCBI): domain Eukaryota; kingdom Viridiplantae; phylum Streptophyta; class Polypodiopsida; order Cyatheales; family Cibotiaceae; genus Cibotium; species Cibotium barometz. Next base: position 35,525,746 of record NC_141072.1, read on the forward strand.
GGCCCCTCTCCTGGGCCTTTGGAGGCAGCTGTCTCAACGTAAGCCAATCTCCATGTACCCTAACGAGACCATGCTCAAAGCTCCCCACGATACGTATTGGCGAGCCCCCAACATGTAACCACTAGGCAGATGGACCACCGGGTTCCAGATCAGAGGCTTAGGAATGCTCTTTGGAGGCAATAGGACCTGATTACTGAAGGACCGGCCTGAGATGATCCCAAGCACGCAAGAGACTGACTGCAAATCTATCCTCAAATGTAGGGCTAAAGCCATGAGCCTGCATCTCCGGGAAAATATATCTTGTACTCAGGGACCAAGGGCCTCCCAATATCGAGGTGCGGGCAGAGATCCTAACCAGGAGGAAGTCCTTCCAGGGCTCACCGCCCGGAAGGCGACCACGAACAACAACTTGCCCAAAAGGGCATGGCTTTGAATGGAGGGGTCGATGATGCCCGGGCCCCCTCTGCGTCACCATTGAATGATCACTCTCCAGGCCAACTTCACCCAACAAGTTACAGGCCACTCGTCGCGTTGCCAGCCCATAGAAATTTGTGGATTAATTGTTGAACCTGCCCAATGCAAGTCCAAGATTAGGCCAGCAGGAAGGGATGTACCACATGGACCTGGTTCACCACCTTGTCTCAGCCAGCTAAGGAAAGCCTAGCAAAACTCCAGTACACCAGCTTCTTCCAAATGCTCACAGGAAGAGGGGCTAGCTGCTACTCCGGGGAGATATCGCTGCCCACCTGGCATCCAAGATAACGAACTGGAGTGCCCCTCAGGATCCACTGAAAAGTCTCAACTGGACGCCAAGTGAGGGCGGGTGATGAGCCAACCTAAAATCCACAACTTGTGCCATTTGATCGTCTTTAGATGCACGATAGAAGATCTCTATCACCTCGACGGATCTCTGGAGGTTCCCCTCATCTTCGAACAGCATCCTGCTGTGTCATCAACGAACATGAAATCAAGCAACTCCTAAAGCGCGCGGATGGAAAGATGCAGTCCCTAGAGCCATGTCTCCTTAGCGGAGAGAAAACTACTCGTGGCCTCGGCTACAAACAGAAATAGATAAGGTGCTAGTGGACAACCTAGCTGGACCGAGCGAGAAAGTGGAAATCTCTCGCCTCTCACTCCCTGAATGAGAACCTCGCTATGTGAAGTCAAGTAGAGTCCAGAAACACCTCGAACCCACTCCTCCATAAATCCCATCTTGCTGCCGCGGCTTGGCCGAAGCAATCGCCTCCCAAAAAGTGAAGATGTTGTTTAGAATGTTCCGATCCTGAACGAAACACATCTGTGTACCATGGATCAAGTCGGGGGGGGAAGGGTTGAAGTTGTCGCTGATGACCTTGGCCAAAATTTTGTAGGCAATCCCTACGAGGGTGAATGGTGATGGGTCTCCACTGCCGAATCTCCAATCTGTCACCACCCTCCTTGTGTATCGTCAAATGATGGTTGCATACGGATAATCCGGCATCTCCCATGGGGAGAGTAAGGCCCTCAAAGCTCGTACATGATAATATGTATACCTAGATGAATCCAGGAACATGCCCAAATTCACCTTTTAGGAACCTGCATGTTATATACTCATGGTAGTCAACACACAAGACTATATAACTATCAACTCCATTATGCTTAGTATGGACTAGATACTACGACATCCCCACTAACGTCATCAGTGCCCAATAGTGGGTGTAGAACTCTGTATCAAGATATGCTCTCATGCACGCACTCCACACACACACACACACACACACACACACATAAGAGCATATATTCACACACAGCCCTTCGTACTAAGTTTCTTTCAAACCTCCAGAGATGCAGGGCAGACTCAGCCATAATGAAGCCTAGCACTAAGGGAAGTAGCAAATAGAAAGAATTAGTACAGCAAATAAGTAGTTGATAGGGCAAATGCAGCGCTAAAGATAGAAAGAATAAGCACAATATCAGCTAGCCGCAACTCGGATGAAAACTTCACAATGTGAAATCTGCATGTCCGCTAATACGGCTGAATTATATACCTAGATGAATCTGTGAGAATATGCAGCGGAGATGAAGACAAAATCTGAAAACTCAAGAGCAAGTGCACTGCAAAAAAACACAGCAATAGAGAAGGAGAGAGAGAGGCGTGTAACTCTGCTATATACACAAGAAATCCCGAAATGTGGAATACAAACAGTGTGGGGGCTAGGGGCCATTTATATGGCCCGTAAGAGCCAGTCGGCCAGCCCAAAAAAGCAGCCGACAACAACAGCCTGGTGGTACCCGACCTGCTCAATCTCCAGTCGGCCAGCTCTCAGGGTGAGTCGTGGAGAAGCAAGAGCAGTCGGCCATCACAACCGGGCCATCCAAAAGCCACAAGACAGCCTCCCACACTAGAAAAAAATAGGGAAAAATATGGAGAGTGGGGAAAATGAGAAAACACCTAAATCAGGCGGGCACACCCACAAAACAGAGGCCCTGGTGTATATATACAGACAGGAGATGACTGCTAACACCCCCTCTCAGCTCCTGGATGTGAAACCAACCCCAGTGAGCTAGAGTGCCCCCGGAGCAAAGCCTAAGATAGAGACTTCATGAAGAGCTCCACCGCACTGTCCTCCGTCGAACAGAACTCTAGCAAGATGTCATCGGCAACAATCTTTTCACGAACAAAATGCCTCTAGATGACCGTGGGTTCCACCAGTGGAAACCCAATCCTGCCAAGTAACCTCTGCAACCTCACCACCTTGCAAGCAACACCACAAGCAACCCGGTACTCTACCTCTGTCGACGACAAGGCAATAGATGGCTGCCTCTTACTGCTCCATAAAACTGCTCCTGAGCCAAGGGAAAAACTGTAGCCTGATGTCAAGGTCCTGGTATCTGGCTCTCCTCCTCAATCTAAGTCACTCCGACCGTGGAGTCTGACTCCATCCATCAATCCCTCTCCTGTGTAAAAGAGTACAAGATCCTTCGCATGCTGCAGAAACCACAAGATACGCAATCCTGCCTCCCAAAGAGTCCACTGCAAACATGAGCTCAACAGCCTCATCAGGAAGCTCCCGTCCAATCTGGTATGCATCAACCAAATCAATGTACCATTCTGCTTCCAAGTCAAAGAGGCATCATACTGCTCACAAGGATCAACACCTATTATGTTGGGATGCCAAGTCTTGGAAACCTGCTAAAGACCACTCAAGGCCTTCGGAAATCTGTAACCAACCCCCTCTAAATCCGGAACCACAAAGCCTGGAGAATGTGCAACATCCACCTCTACCTGCAAGTAATCAACTGCCACCTGCCTGGCTTTCCAATAGGTCCCCGTGGAAAGAACTTCCTCATCTACAGGAGTTTCTTTGTCCCAAATACTACGAGACATCAGAGCATAGGTTACCTGTAAAGTTTCCTCTGACTGACGTACACAAGAACTATCAACATCAGTACTGGAGAGTTCCTGCCAACTGCTGCCATCATCTCACAAGCTATCCACCATCTGGTCCTGGGAAGCCTGCACCTGCAACGTATCCACACTTAAGTGGCCATTACCAGACTACTACTCATCACAAAACTGAGGACCTGGGAGAGAGAGTGCTGAAAGTTTGTAAACTCCATTCTCCACTCCGCCTTCCCCAAACTACCTGGCCTGTTGCTTTGTCCCAGAGAGCAACAAAATGCTCATCAAACTCCACCCATTTGCCAATCTTGCAAACCTGATGCACTGACAACACATGAAAACCAAGTGATGGGACATACAACACCTCGGAGGAATTCTTCCTCCCTCTGCCATCGGGAACTATCTCCAACCTGCCCTCACTGTGAACTGGGATAGTGGATGTATCCCCAGTAAGAATGTGACCAGAATACTTGCAGAGATCTTGTAAAGCCGAACGGGAAGGAGTCATGTGCCTGGAAGCACCACTGTCTAGAATCCACTCCCGAGTATCCTCCGCGGACAATCCTCCAACCTCCTCCGCGGACAATCCTCCAACCTCCTCCCTGCTCGAAGAAAATAAAACATCGGTGTCCATCACCTCCAGGTGCACAAAAGCTGGAGTCTTCACGGTTGCTGCTGAGGCTTCTGCACCCTTCTCGGTGCTCCGCTTGGGACACTCCCTCCAATAGTGGCCTTTCTCGCCACAATCATTACATGTCCTCTCTGCCTTGAGTTTCTCGCGGTCTGAGTCGGACATCTTCTCAGAAGACTTCTCCAATGAAGCCCTCCCTTTGCCCTTGTTGTTACGGACTTTCGACCGTTGGCCAGTTAAGGCTCCGAACCTCCACCCTGTGGAGGGTTCGTGAATCTTTCCTCCTGGTCCAAGACCATGGGCACAAGCTCCTTCCATGTGGTGGTACTGAGCCTGCCACTGGTAATCAAAGAAGAGTAATATACTAAGTACTAAGAGGGCAAATGCGAGCAACGTGATGGCCATATCCTCCGATGATATCTCTTTCCCAGTCTGAAGAACTTCCTGCTGAAGAGCCTGTAGCTTGTTGATGTGCTCCCGTATCGTCGATGACTTTGCAAGATTCATCACCCGCATCTGTACTTCCAAGGAGATCCTCTTCATGGGTGATACCTTGTTATAGAGAGAAGCCAAATGCTGCCATATACCTCTGGCCAACGTCATATGCTTGATATGATTGATTACCTGCAGTGTGCAATTGAGAAAAATGAAAGAACGGACCCTTGCATTGACACGATCCCACAACTATGCCTGTGCCTCGCGTTCCTTCCGAATCGAGGGTAACTCCCCTTCCTCTAACTCTGGCCGTGGAACCCCAACAACAATGAAATCAACAAGGTGGTAAGACTCCAATACAGATTCCATCATTACCTTCCATATGCCGTAGTTGTTCCCGTCCAACTGACCGTCCCCCACTGGGAACGTGGGGAGTATCGGGATCTTCACATGCTTCTCAGCCATCTCAAGTAAATCTGGCATTGCGGGGGTGTAACTGAAAAGGGTGGGTTGGTGGGAAAAAAGAAGAACTCAAACCTACAAGTGGCTGTCCAGCAAATCAGCCCGCCTTCCTCTTGCTTCCCTTCCCGAACGGTCCAAAACAATCCACCAATCAGCAACAAAACAGCCCCCCTCTTGCTCACACAATTCCCAAGATTTATCAAGAGCCTAGAGCTCTAATACCATGTCAGAATATGCACCAGGCATGAAATTGGATGGTTTTTTTCAAGTATTTTAAGTTGTTATCAAGGAAAATGTATTGATGGTGTATTAATATAATGAATTCCTTTGAAAGGTTCACCTCTAATCTGCATGCATGAGCGAGGGATGATGGCGGGATGATAACGGTTCCCTATAAAATCCTTATGAGGGACTTAATCTAAGAGCAATCCCCGCCATCCAAAATACACCTACATGAGTAAGGGATGGTAACAAGTTAACAACCCTTTGTAGAGTTCTTAAAAAGGGATTTTATTTGGATTAATTGTGTACGTAACTTAAGTTTACCCTAAGATGTAACACTATTAGACAGCATAAACCAGCTAACGATGCCTTGAGCCTTAGATTGAAAATTCCAAAGCATTTATAACCACCAAAACAAGGTTGAGTATAAAACACTAAGTCGAAATATTTATAAGCTCACTATGTATAGTATTGATTGCAAAAAACCACTTTAGAGGTCCAAGTTTTATAAGTTCCCTGATATCCATATCATTTTCTCGGTAAACCTAATCATAGACCGTAACATAATTCAAACAATAAACTGTATTGAGCGACACACGGGCGGTAAACACGTACCCAAATTAAAAAAGGAACGATTTAAAATTTGTGCTATCATGCAAGTATAGCTCGGAAGAAACATGTGAAGATGTAGTAGAGAATACCTCTGTTGTGAAATGTGTGTAAGCCAAGGGCTCCAAATACTCGTTGAAGGTGCTTTTGTAGAAATCGTACTCTTCTTTTCTCACCTCCTTGGGGCTACGCATCTAAATCACACAAACAGCCATCTCCCTCAAAAAAAAAATGTAAAAGATTTTGGTAAAGGCAAAAGAAAAAAGTTCCACATAGATGAAAGCCTTGAAACCAAAAGTCATGTGGCATACCCAGATAGGTTTTGTTTCATTGACCAACTCCCAATCATAACACTTCTCTATCTTTGTCTCCTTCTCTCCTTTTTTTTTTTTTTTTTTTTTTCCGGGAAAAAGATCCTTCTATTAGTTAATGAGAAAACGCCATAAGGCTACAAAGCTCACCTCACAAGGAGGGATAGAACACAGTGAACTCCTGAGCTCCACCCCCGTGGCTGGCCGCTCTCTGGGGGGGGCTACCTAGTAGTACATGTGGGAGGTGAGAAAAGCCAGACTGGAGGCCTGTAGTGCCAAGTGACATCCTCGCCCCTCGCGGTGAGGAAAGGACCAGGGTGCCAAGTGCGGAGGAAAGCCTTGCGGCGCCCTCTCATGCGATCCGAGTCGCCCTGGAGTTTCCCCCAGTGTCCTCTCAAGGTGTGAATGATGTCCACCCAGAGGGCCTGTATGACCTCCGCCGGTGGAGTCGCCTGGCGGTCAATGGCCTCCCTGCATCGGGCTCTCCATATGTGCCAAGCCGTCATGCTGCTGATCATCTCCCATCTGTGCCCGACCCCCTCCTGAGGGGCTGCCGATGAGAAGTCTGGCGTCGGAACCACCGCCATCGCCCTGTCAGAGACCTGGATGGTCGCGCTGCCAGGGACATCCTCATATCCAAGGGCCGGGCCGCTGTCCGTGGCCCAAGCCACCGCACCCCACGTCACCAGCATCTCACCTGGTGAGCCTGCAAAAACCATCCTGAGAGCGCGCTGCCAGACCTGCTGAGCCTGTGGGCAATCCCATAAGCAGTGCCGCTGCGACTCCTGTGCATGGCCGCACCGAGGGCAGGACGCTGGGTGTCTGCCAAAAGCTAGCCATGCCCCCACAGCCAGTCCTCTATGCGCTGTGAGCCAGAGAAAAAGCGTCACCTTCCGGGGCCGGAAGCTGGCCCAAAGGCGCTGCCAGAAGTCCCTAAGAAAGGCAGGGGAGAGCCCCTGTCGCCGCCAATACTCGGCCGCCGCCGGGGTGGTCGCTATCCTGTGCCTCTGAATCCGCCGCCCCAGCCTCGCTGTGTACTGAAAAAAGGGGATGCCTGGGCTGGTAGGGGCCAAGTAGGGATCTCGCCAAAACCACTCACCTGGATCCCACTGAAGGCGAATAAGAGGCCTGCTGTCCCAAGCCCATAATCTCCAAGAACAGTCCTCTCCTATCGAGGCCGGTGAGGGGTCTACATGCCACTGTCTCTGATGAAAGCCGACCACCCTCACCCTCTGAAGAATACAACCCTGGAGTCCATCCAAATCTAGTCGTGTCCTCTGAAGCTGGCCACCCTCTCCCACCTCGAAAGTGAGTGGGGCGACTCTCTCCGCTGTGCCGCAGACCGCTAGAAGGATCTCATGCCGAGTAAAGACACCCATCCACTGTGGAGGTGGAGGGTCCTGTACTGGGGTCCGCCACTCCCGGGGGATGGCCGCCTCAATGTCCTGTCTCATCAACTCTCTGCCCCTCATCCCACTGAGTCTCCTCTCCTGGGTCTCTAGAGGCAGCTGCTGAAAACATATCCAGTCGTCCAGGGACTGGGCTGGGCCGGAGCTCAAAGGGCCCCACGACACGTGAGACCGCGATCCAACCATATGGCCACTGGGAAGTCGAATCAAGGGGTTCCAGATCAATGGCTGCCTCAGGCGCTCCTCATCGGTGCCCGGAGGAGTCTGGAAGAGTGACGGCCTCAGATGCGACCAGGCCCTCAGAAGGCTAGCTGCAAAACGCTCCTCGAAGCCAAGGCCCACTCCTCTGGATCGCTGCTCTGTAAAGATCCACCTAATGCTGGGGGTCCAGGGGCCGCTAAGAGAGGGGGTGCGGCTGAGCATCCTGGAAACAAGAAACTCCTTCCACGGCTCAGCGCCTGGCAGGAGGCCACGAACTACCAACTTGCCAAGCAATGCTCGGCTTTGGCAAATAGGATCAACAATGCCCAGGCCGCCTCTCTCCCTCGGCTGAGTGATCACCGCCCATGCCACCTTGGCCCTGGCGGGCCGCCCGTCGCCACCGGACCAAAGAAAGTTCCTGATGAGCCGCTGCACCTGGCCAATGCATGCCCGAGAGAAGGCCCAGCAGGAAGTGATGTACCACATAGTAGCAAGCAGAACCTGGTTGGCCACAACTACTCGGCCAGCCAGAGATAAACGAGCGGTACTCCAGTACAGAAGCTTCTTCCGAATGCTCAGAAGAAGGGGGGCTATCTGCTGCTCCGGAGATATGTCAATGCCCACATAACATCCCAAATAACGCACTGTAGTACCAGGGGGCAGCCACTGAAAACCGTCAACTGGCCTCCAAGTCGGGGGGGGCATAGAGCTGACCCACAGCCCACACGACTTGTGCCAGTTGATCAAAGCGCCCGAAGCTCTGCAAAACCTGTCCATGGCTAAGGCGAAGCGGCGGAGGTTCTCCTCACCTCCCTGAAGATAGACAGCAGTGTCATCCGCAAACTCCGAGTCTAGGAGCTCCTCCGAGGTACGGATGGGAAGCTGGAGGCCCCGCAAACCTGTATCCTGTGCCGTCAAAAAAGTGCTCATGGCCTCCGCCACAAAAAGAAAAAGAAAGGGCGCTAAGGGGCACCCCTGCCGCACCGAGCGCGAGAGCTGGAACCTCTCTCCGCGCACGCCCTGTATCAGCACCTGGCTATGAGCCGATGAGTAGAGTGCAGAGACCCCACGGATCCACTGAGGGGGGAAGCCCATCCTCTCCATAGTGCCTTCCAAGAAGGCCCAGTCCACCCGATCATATGCCTTCTCGAAGTCGAGAAGGAGCACTGCCAGATCCTCCTGTCGAAATCTAGCCAGAGCCGTAGCCTCCCAGAAGGAGAAAATGTTATCCAGAATGCTCCTATCCTGGATGAAGCCAGTCTGCGTGGAGTGGATGATGTCCGGAAGGTGAGGCTGAAGCCGCCTGCTGATCGCCTTAGCTAGGACCTTGTAGGCCGTGCCTAGCAAGGTGATCGGTCTCCACTGTCTAATCTCCAGTCTGTCTCCTCCCTCTTTGGGGATCAAGTGGATCAAACCCTCAGCCATGCTGTCCGGCATGACTCCTGACTCCATAATCTCCTGGAATGCCAATCTGAAGCCCCTGTGTAAGAGGCCCCAGTACCTCTGGAAGAAAGCCACCGAAAGACCGTCCTCTCCTGGGCATTTGCCCCGAGGTAATGCCTGAAGAGCCTCCTCCAGTTCCGTATCCGAGAAGGGGGAGAGAAGGGAGTGCTGTAAATGGGCCGGCACAACCGGTCTCGTGAAGCTCCAGACTGCCTCCCGAGCCTCTCTCACCCTGTCATCTGCTGGCTCAGCAGAGAGGAGGTCCCTGTAAAAATCTGTGGCTATAGCCCGAACCCTGGGGGGATCCACCACAACCTGGCCATCAGCCTGCCGGAGACGCCTGAGACCCTCTCGTCTGAAGCGAGGCCCTGTCGCCTCAAAGAAATCTCGAGTCACTCTGTCCCCAGCCTGTGTCCAAAAGGAAGCCCGAGCATGGAATCGGAACTCCACCCTCCTCTCCTCGATGGATCTGATCTCCGTGCGAGCTGACTCCATCTGCTCTGAGATCCAAGGGCTCGTAGGATCCCTCTCCTGGAGTCTCTGGAGGGATGCTAGACTCCTCCGTAGGCTCCTCTCCTGCTCTCTGAAAGCCTCCAGCCGGTCCAAGGCAGCCTGTCTGAGCATCTGGCTAACCTCCTGCAAGCCACTGGCAAGATCGCTGGCTGCCGATCCTCTCCTGAACTGCAGCTCCTGCCAGACCTGCTCAACACCGATCGCAATCTCGGGCTCCTCTATGAGACAATCTGGAATCCGGACGCTCTGGCTCTGCTCTCCTCTCGTGGGGTCCTCAATCTGGAGAAGCACTGGATAGTGATCTGAAAACGAGGAGCCTGCAAGTATGCCCACTGTGCCACCTCTATCACAGGCCCACTCATCAATGTAAAATCTGTCGATGCGGGATAGGTTAACCCCTGTGGCCCGTCTATCCGAGCGCGAGAAAGATAGGCTCCCCTGCAACCTGCCAAACTCCGGGAGAGTCCACGGATCCTGGCCTCTCACCTGAAGCACTAGTTCCTCCCAGGCAGCTAGCTCCGGCCCATGAATGGTCTCCTGGCTGCCCCCCATCCTGTCCTCTGCATCCTCCAGCATGTTGCAATCCCCTCCGAGGCACCAGTGGTCTGCCAAGGGGAGGGACTGCCTAATGGTGCTCCAGAACTCGGCTCTCCCGGTCGCCCCATTAGGGGCGTAGAAGTTGAGGAAGCCAATGCGGTCTTCCCCAACCCGAAGGATGATCCACTGCGCACGACCCTGGACCAGAATGCCAGAGTCCACAACTTCAGATAGAAGCTGCTCGCTGACTGAGATGCATACTCCACCCTGGTTCCCCTGGGAGCCATATGCCGGTGACCAAAAAGTGTGACTCCTGCCTGGCAAGATCTTCCCGCAGGTGCGGGTACGCCCAGCAGAAAGGTGGTGCTCCTGGATGAAAAGGATATCGATGGGTCCTCCAACGAGAGCCCTCTGGATCTCCTGGCGAAGTCTGCCCCGGCCAATGTAGCAGCGATGTCCACCGAGACCCTGGATGTTCCATGAGAGGATCCTCATGGATGAGCTATGGCAAGTGAAGCAGCCTCCACTGGCTCACCCCTCTCAGCCGGCCCGGATGATCTGCCCTCCACTCTGTGAGTCTTGGGCGCCGGCTTGGAGGGAGAATAATCACTGTCTGTCCGGGTGCGGAGTCTCTCCAAAAAAAGGGTGACCTGTCTCTGTGTCCAGCCCCACTCCGCCTTCGCCCTGTCCAGGGCATAGGCGTGAGACCAATCCTCTGCATATATGTATCTAAAGGTAGGCTGCACCCTCGGGGCGGCATGGAGGAGAATCAGAAGCACCGCCTCAACTGAGGTGTGGACCGGATCCGCCCGCCAGTCTCCTATACCAAACAAGCTCATGCGGGCTGAGTGTAATCGGGTCTGCAATAGGTCCGTGAGCCCCAAGTCACTGAAGTGATGAGAAAACTCCAGTATCTGATCACGCAAAACTTCCTCTACAGAGTTGCAATCCCATGCTGTGTCTGGGGCAACACTGAGAGGAAAGGAGAAAGCCACCATGCTGCTCACCACAGAGGGAGAACGAGAGGGATGGCACACCACGCAAACTCGCAAGGGCGCGACCAGTGTCTCGAACGGGCCAGCATCCAGCTGGAGGCACCTGAAAAAACCGTAATCCACTGGTAGCCCCATCACTCGCGGGGACCCCCCAGGGGAGGCTGGAGAGAACTCTGTGGCGGGCGAGGCGAGGATCGCCATCTCCACCGGCCCAGAGTGGCGGTGGAACAGCCGCTGGACTGAGCTCTGGCCTACCCAGCTGCGCTGCCCCGGGGCAGTGGGTGGTCTGGCGAAGTATCCTGGAGAGGCCGAGGGAGGGATGGGGGCTCGTGGCGAGGAGGGGGGAGAGCGAGGAGAGGCATCTGCCAGAGGATAGGTGTCAGGGGGGGCCGCCGGGGGAGGCGGGAGAGGGGGGGCTGGGGGGGGAGAAGGAAGGGTGGAAGGAGTGCTCTCCGGGTGAGGGGAAGGGGAGCCGGGGGTCAAAGAGTGCGGCCCAGGATCCTCAGGAATCTGCTCCAAGGAGGGTGGGGGGCCCCCCGCGGGGGGAGGTGGGAGTGGGGTCTCCACGTGGGAGGCTCCACCAGCGGCCTCAACGGGCACTGAGTCTGAATCCTCGTCCATCGGGGTGGGACCTGCTGGCCGCCTATCCCTGACAGGAGCATAAGTGCGGATAGGTGCCTGTACGCCAGCCGGAGTCGCCTGTCCGCCAGCCTGTGCTGCCTGCTGGCGTCTGCGACGACGGTCCCTGCGGGCCGGGCGTTTCCGCCGGCGAACCTCCTGCCATCCGCCAGCCTCCTGGGACTGCGCGGCATCCTCCGTCGGGGCCTGCTCGTCTGATGATGGCGCCTGCTGTGACGAGCCAGGGATGTCCGGTCTCTGAAGTGGATGGCCACCCCTCGGGTCTCCTGCAGGGGGTCCGGAGGCGGCATAACGTGAAGGATGAGCCCCCTTGCGGGGACAGGCGCGTGCGAGATGGCCCATCTCCCGACATATGTAACACTGGCCGGGGAGGCCCGAATACTCCACGCGCTGTATCATATGTCCTCCAGAAAGACACGGGAGAAGGATCGTCTTCGGGAGGGACTCCGGTGACGGAACCACAACCCGAATGGCCGGGAGTCCTGCTGCCCGAGCAATCACTGAAGCCGCTGTCTGAGGCGTCTCCACCACCTGCCCGAACGCCTTGCCAATGGATGACAAGAGGGGCAAGTACTCCCTACGGAGTCCAGGAAAACAGATAGTGACGGGGAAACCTGTCGCGCCTGCTAGCGGGTCAGAAGCGGGGTCGAAACCATGAGTCCATCGCGCCAGGAACGCCCGAGAAGAGCGGAGGGCAATGGGGCTCCGAGCCAGCACCATCTGAGCTGCCTGTGGGGACTCGAAATCCACCTGATAGTAGCCACGTCCCAAAAAATCCACGCTGACGATCTTGGCGGGCACGCCAACAAGGCTGCCTTGCAGAAGGTCGCGAAGCTCTCTCCGCATCGGACGGCTACCCACTATCTTGCAGACCAAGGAGGAGGCCTCAAGAGCGGAAACTGTGGAAACAAACAACTGAAGATCTTCAGCTGTGAACTCCAGACGGAGACCGGAATCGGCAGGGTTAGTCGGAGCGGCTTCCATGGAGTCCTCCAGAGGGAAAAAGCCAGAAACCGGGGTCACCAACGGGAGGGACACAGCCCTGCGAGGAAAAAAGAGAAGCGGCGGGTTACAGGATAGCGGGGGCGGGGCGCGGGGGGGGGGGGGGAGCTGAGGCGGGGAGGAGTTAACGGTGGGCGGAGGGGCGGGACGGAAGGGAGGAGAAAGAGGGCGGAGGGGGGAGAGGTGGCGAGGGAGAGAGGAGAGGGGGAGGCGAAGGATGAAAGAGAGGCGGAGGAAGAAGGAATGGGGAAGGAAGTAAACGGCGGGGGGAGAGGCGGGGAATGCAGCGAGGAGGGAGGCGAAGGAAGAGAAGGCGGGGGGGGAAGAAAGCGAAGAAGAGGAGGGAGGCGGGGGAGTGGAGGCGGGGGGGTGAAGGCGGAACGCGAGGCAGAAAGCGAAGAAGAGGAGGGAGGCGGGGGAGTGGAGGCGGGGGGGTGAAGGCGGAACGCAAGGCAGAAGGCGGAGGGGAGGCGGCGTAGAGGGGTGCGATGAAGAAGGCGGGGGAGAGGGCGGAGGAGACCGCGGAGGGCTGGCGGGGGGGGGGGGGGGAAGGTGAGGCGCGATGGCGAGAAGCAGCGGGGGGGGGGGAGAGCGGAGCTCGCAGGCGACCTTCGGTTACTTCACGTGTTCTCTAATTACAAAATTATTTCTCTGAATTGTCTCCTTCTCTCCTTCCTAACATTGAAATGAAAATGTTAGCTATATCCCATAAATATTATGCAGATACGTTTTGTTTCATTGGCCAACTCCCAATCATAACACTTCTCTATCTTTGTCTCCTTCCTATACATTGAAATGCAAATGTTGGCTATATCCCATAAATAGTATGTAGCCAACTGCATTTGTGCTTGAAGCCACACCCTAGATTCGTCGCTGGTTTCAATAACCCCATCTGTGTTCACAATAGTAGTAGTGTCCTAAAAAATGACAGATATATGTATAACTGAATTTTGCTTATAGGTAAACAAATCAACAATTCTTTTTGAAAATGCACACAAGGAAATAGAACAAAAATAAGAAGATAAAGGCATTTGAAGGCCTCGGAGAGTGATCAAATACACAAAAAGGTATAACAAACTACTACAGCCATTGGGCCTAATTATACATAACTATCATTGTTTCCAAATTAAGAAAAAAGAGAAAGAGTCATCTGTAGCCTCTATGATACAACATGGCATAAACCATAACAATAAATGTTTTAACGCCTTGATGTAGTTTTTTTTTTCGACTGGCCTTAGGCCCAAGATCCTCCCGTAGTTACTGACTTTCCACCGCCCATAGGTGTCCGCCCGTAGGCCCTTAATTATCTACCCATGGGCGACGCCACCGAGGAAGCACCAACTATGTGAAAATGGCATTTTGTCCAACCCTAAAAAGGGGATTATTTTGGATTTTTGAGGTTTTATTCATTCTTTTAGGTCTTGCTGCTGGCCGACTGCCCTTTTGCTAGGCTGACTATCACCAACCTAGACATTTCCCAATATGAAAGGGGTCTAGTGCACTCCAAGACGTCCAAATATTCGGAAAGAACAAGCTTTGGAATGGGAGATTATCCTGGAATACAAGTATCACACTCCTAAAATTTAGGAGAGTTGCTATTTTGGTCCGACTCCGATGGAAATTCTGTTCGCAACATTACGTTTGGAATTGAGCAGATACCAAGAGTTGCCAAAGTACCTATGACAAATGAATGGGCTACCAATTGGGATATTTTTAGAGATAAAGATTATGGGAGAACCCATCTCTTAGATTGGGACATGTGGCAAGAAAGTGGATCAAAGTGAGACAAGTGGCCTCACACTTGTCATTAGCCTTCACTTGCCATTTTAGCTCATGGGAGGCCCAAATCTAAAAATTGGAGCCCTCTCTCTTCATTTGTGAGGCTCTCTTGCTGCACACTAGACTCTACCACCATTATAGGCTGCCCGTGAAGAATACCGGCTGTTAGGGACTGATTTGGAGGCTTCCATCGCAACGAAATATTGAAGGCAAGGGTATTTAATCATTTTATTATGATTTTTAGCCACTATACTTGTTGTACCAGCCCTTGTACTTGTTGTACTTGCTATACCAACCATTGTACCGGCTGTACCAACCATTGTACCGACTGTACCAGCCCTTGTACTTGTACTAGCTACTGTACCTGTTGTACCACTGATGTACCAACCATTGTACTTGTACTAGCTGAATGGAGAGTTGTACTTACTGTACCAGCTCTATTGCATGAAGACCCGTGGTTTTTGGAGAAGAATCAGTACCCACACGGAGGTATATGGTTTATATTGTTGGCTCAGCATTTCTACAGCTATGTGCCGGCTGAATTTTATGGTTGCCTCGTGTTGGGCTGTGTTATGGCATTTGTATATGGATAATCCCGCAAGCATCTCCCGTGGGGAGAGGAACGGCCTCAAAGCTTGTACATGATATTAACTTGGGTACTTAATTACTCCAAGGAGGGGTCGGCCCATTCCGGCCTCTATGCGGTGTCACATGTGCAAGCTCCATTTTCAGCATTTATGGATGTTTTGTCCAGCTTTTATGTTTTAAGCAAAGTGATGATGGATGTGTGTTAAAACTTAATGATGTGTCTGCTTTCAGTGTTTAATTGCATTAATGGTCAAGTGTTTTGTGAACCCCCTCGTGAAACCCCTCGGCACCCCGGAAGTTACACCGACCAGCAGCCCCCCTTACTATATATAGAATAGCTTGACCATTCAGCATTTTGTACCACATCATTGCACACATCCAGTACCACATCATCATCTGCTGCTGTTGTTGCTACTGCCGGCGCCCTACACTACATCTGCTTCATCATCTTCACCTATCAGCTCCAGCACATCAGTGTTTTACATCAGTACATCATTGAGACAGCAGCCATCTCTGCTACATATCATCAGCGTTTACATCAGCATATCATCAGTGTTTTACAACAGCATATCATTCGCGTTTTACCTCAACTTATGGGACAACAGCTCCATGTGCTACATAGAGCACACCAGCGTTTTTGACCTCGGCTCATGGGACAGCAGCCCTCTCTGCTATAGTCCAACACATCAGCATTTTATCTTCAGTTCACACCTTGGGATAGCAGCCCAATCTCTGCAGAAGTACAGCACCTCAGCGTTTTATCATCAGTACATATCTTGGGACAGCAGCCCACTCTCTGCTACAATACATCATCGTTTTTCTTCTACAGTTTACCTTGGGACAGCAGCCCTCTCTGCTCACCATCTCACATCATCGGGATGGCAGCCCTCTCTGCTTATCTTCACCATCGACACCACTCGGGACGGCAGCCCTATCTGCTCCTCTCTCTCACTCAGGTATTGCAGCACCCTTGTCACCAGAGCTTGCACCACTTCCACCATTTGGGACAGCAGCCTTCTCTGCTCCTCGCCACCACTCAGGTATTGCAGCACCCTCGTCACCAGAGCCTGCACCACTTGGGACGGCAGCCCTCTCTGCTCTTCACCACCACTCGGGACGGCAGCCCTCTCTACTCTTCATCACCCCTCAAGTACCACGCAGCACCCTTGTCACCAGAGTCTACATCACTCACTCACCCATTGCATGCTATGTTAGTTTGCTTTGATCTCTCATACATCTGGTCCTTCGTCCTTTTGCACTCACAGTGCACACCAAGGGGGGTTTTGAACCCAAGACCTCTTGGTCCTAGGCAAACACCTTCACCACTTGATCTATCACCTCATTGGCTTGATGTAGTATTTTGTACCTCCACTGTTCGAGATTTTTCAACCCATGGACAGATAGGAAATGAGATGAATCGGGAGTAGTTCTTCACAAGGCCTTGAATGCAAACTGGGCCAAAGTATTCAAAATTTTGATCTGGCTGCATGTGGACTTTAACTTAATAGTTGAATTCCAGAGAGCAAAAAGATCATGCATGCGTGCCTGCATGTGTAAGAAGGGGGGAGGGAGGGAGGGAGGGACCGTGTGTGTACTTAAATGCCACAGATCTTTACCTTTAGATACAAGTTTATGGAAGTGCCCCTTGGCAACAAATTCTCAGGATCTGTCTCCTCTCTAATCACATAGGAACTGCTGCCTGCTTCTCCCTCCCAGTCATACCATCTGTCAGATTTCGGACTCTTAGTTGAAACACCCACCTGCCAGAAACAAGCATCTGTAAGACAACACCATGCAAGAAACAAAAGCCAATAAAGCAAGCCCTTGCCAGTGTAAATGACATGGACGGCAAGCAAGTCATAAAGCAGGCTTAATTACAACTCAGGCTGAAGATTCAGCACTCCATAGAGGTTACATAGATAAGAAGCATTTGTAAAAGCATCTCCAAATAGTGATGATGGACGAGAAAAGAAATGACCACCTTCTCGGAGACCAAAAATGCAGAGTAGAACCTGACCCCAAATCGACCAATCAGATTGTTGTCACTCAAGACCTCTCTATCATCCTGTCAACAAGCACCAGATGTGTAAGCAAGATCCCAGATCACAAGACGTTTTAGAACCAAAACAAGCTGGACAATGAAGCTTAGTTTTAGTGCCTTCACGAACTTGGCAATGCCACTCTGCGCAATGGTCCCCAAACTATCAACTAGTTCCAGCTTAGTCATGCCAACTCCCGTATCCCTAGAACCACATAAGAAAAAATTACAAAACAGGCCCTCCATTTGTTTTTGTAATACATGGTAACATAGCAGTTCATGGTATCAAATGGCACTGGCAATAATGCTGGCATTGTCCATGCGAGCGCTTCATGGGACGTGTGCTCCAATATTTTTGATTTCGATTGTCTGTGTGGAGCCGTTTGTACGGTGTATGGTTGCATGTGTGCCTTCATGAGCGTGCATCAACGTTTTGACTTTTGAGTCTTTAATTGTAAAAATGGGTGTGTGCTATGTATGTTTTTGATACACGACACACAAGCACGCACGCATTTAGCAACAGGCCACAAGGACCACAAATAGTTTATTAAATTTAAAAACAAAAAAGAACAGTCAAACAGTAAACACGTCAACATTCTTACGTTATGGTAATGATCCCGTTATCAGGATCAGGTTTGATTCTTATTTCCAAATCTGGGAAGTCACTCAGTATGCTGTTATCTGTGACACTTAGTAACCTCAACTTGTTGGGTGCATCACTAGCATTACTGCCAAAACAAAACAAAAAAAGTGATTGCAAGTAGCTGCATTGAATGATAAGAAAACTTGTGCAACCTCTTCCACAACAGGTCTTTAAAAAGTTTGGAGCGAACAATGGTAGTATGGTGTAAGGGTACACTAAGCACATATACCTCACAAGTTCACGAAGAAAGACCTCCTTGTGACTGTACAGAGTGTGAACAATCAGGTCTAGTGAGCGACTCACCTGCTGCCAAAAACACAGCAGCAAGCAACTCCCAAAAGTCAATAAAGAGACCAAGGTACATGGCTTAGGCTTCTGTAAAGCACAAACTCATTCTCTTAACTCTGCTTGATACTCAAACTTCTCAGCAGGGACTTCAACCTCCTCTACCTCTGCCACTGTAGCCTCACATCTGAATGGTGTGTAAGCGTAGGCCACTGTAGCCTCACATCTGAATGGTGTGTAAGCGTAGGGCAAAGCCTTTGCTGTGTATCCAGTGCCACAATGCCCAACATGAGGTAAGGACTGTCCTAACATAGAAGCCTTCAAGACAGCTTGACACCGTATCAATGTCCTGCTTGTCTGCAAACCTTGAATTTCTGACTTGTAAACAGAAGCTCCAGCTCCAGAGGCCTGCAAGGATCCAAACAAGGCTAAGAATTGAACTTGGGGCTTCAAATCCATCTCCGTATACACAAGAGGAAATGAAAACCACGTACAGGGCCTAGGGGAAACACTAGCACTACTCAATTAAAATGAAAACCATATAAAATGGCTGAACCAGTCAATCCTCTGTGCTAGGAAGTGCATGTTATCTCCCTATGAAACCCCAGTTTGTCGTCAAGCTCAAAATTTTCCAGTTCTCAAAGAGTTCAATGATTGAGAATTTAAATCGTGGTACTTAGTATACAAAATGAGCATCTCAAACTGACTGGATAAAATAAAGAAAAAGAGATTACTACTTGGCTTTCATATTCTCATTATTAGTGACTCAGATCCCACACTTCAGCATAGTTTTCAGCCAAGTTCTAGAAAGATGTGCACAGGCTTCCTGAGAGCATTTTAGATTAGCTCTCTAAAGCATAACCCTTGTAAAGAGCCTCTCAGTGGTAAGGCAGGGTTTAAATTCTAAAGCACAACTCTTGTAGAGAGCCTCTCAGTGGAAAGGCAGGGATTTAACTCTAAAGAACAACTCTTAAACATATTTTAAGTATGACTACTGCTTTCAAAGAGCTTAGGGTGGGTTTACATGCGTCTGCCACTTGGAGCAGACATGGAACCTAACAGGCAGTTCACAAAGATACACTGTTTTACTTCCACATTTGAGCAAATGTGTGTGAGCCAGCTGGAGAGAAGGAGAAGCTGGCACGAGTTGAGCCCTGCCAAAATCCCTTTTCGTCAAAAGGTCAACTTCGAGGGCAGCAAAAAATTGCTAGAATGCATCACTAAGCTGGGAAAATTGTGTGGCAGCTCACGACCAGCTTGCTTTTGAAAACCCCATCCGGTCCACCGGGAACCACCCAACATGTTCTCAAGTCCACTGGACCCTTCTAAACCATGCCTTACTTGGCCGCTTAGAAACCTCATGGGCTCAAGCCCACTTGGAAAACTAAGACAAGGATAACATTGCATTCTGATCTTGCAAAAAAAAAAAGGTGAAAATGCCACAGATAGTAATTGAAAAGATAGCATAATAACATCATTTATTCACACAAACCCTAACATCAAAGAAAATGAAGGGCTATACAGAGCACAAAAAGAAAAGAAAAAAACCCTAAAAAATTCATGCAGCATAGTGCAAAAGGCAACATAATAACAAAGGCAAAATGCACAACTGAGGCTGCTGAGTTCATGAGAACTTTCGATCGAATCGTGAGAAATATAACCAATATTTCTGCGTTTATGGCGAGCAAACAACAATGGGGTCTGTGTGCCCGTGTGTGAAAATGAAATGAAATGAAATGATATATTAACGTCCTCAAAAGGCCAAAATGACCTATGAGACCAAAAAGGTTACAACAATTGGTGGATCTGATACAATGTCTATGTAAGAAAAGCTAAATCAACTAAACAACTAACTGAAACTGAAACAACAACTATGAGGAAAAGTAAGGTACTAGGAGCTCCTAATGGATAGCATCTGCGAAGGAAAACTCCAGCAACAAAGGTAAGCATCATATACATCACTATCCAAAGATGTCTCTCATCGGTCGATGGCGGATATCCTCAATGTCCTCCATGGTGAGTACTCTGACTGGACGTCTCCCATGCCGTGCTAGTATGGTCCTGATCCTCTGTTGTAGTCTCTGCCGGTGTCGAGATGGGCCTCTCATCTTGGGGCGCCAGGACCGCCCCAGCTCTATAGCCTGATCAATCAATGTACCTCTGGTGTGGCTATACTCTGGGGCTAGCTGCAATGCCTGCTGGCTTGACTGCTCAATCTCTGGTCGAAAGAAGTCTGTAATCTGCCTCTGTAGGTGTCTCTCCCTCTCTGATCCCCTCCCTCTCAAGAGACCCTCTCTATGTCTACGTAGCTCCAGCAAGTATAATCCGAGGAATCTCTGATCCTGGTATCTCATGACTCTGGAAAGTGGTCCGAAACCCTCTCTGAACAGGCAGTGAAAACGGCCTCGTATCTCATAATATACTGGACAGTGACATATGTAATGTAACTCTGTCTCTAGCTCCATCTGGCACAACTGACAAATCCTAGCCTGAGCTGGTACTCCTCTGAATCTGCCAGTCTCAATCTCTAGCTGGTGTGAGGATGTGCGCATCTGACCAATAGCACACCGTACCCCATGAGAAAGATGAGTATCCATGTAGCTGGGTCTAATCACAAACCCATCCTCCGTGAGCTGGAGAAGATGATCTCTATAGAAAGCCATCTTCGTATGAAGCTCGTGTGTCGGCTGTATCCATGTCCTCCTAGTGTCCAGCTGAGTCAAGTCCTGCCTGATAAGTCTGGTAATCTCTACCCGTGTGAGAGAAGAGGGAGGGTGCATCCAGGGAGTACTGAAATGGAGGTGGCCTGTCCATACTAAAGCCATGTAGTTGGAACCAAGCTGTCATCTGTGCATACCAACATGATCCGTCTCCTTGTGATGCCAATTGTCGTGAAGACTCCAGGGCTAAGCGAGCATATCTGTCTCTAGGGAGAGCCTAAATGCTATGTATAAAGGAGACTGATCGAGTGAGTGCCTCTACTACCAATGGGGGGGCAGCCATCTCTGCACGGATAATATCATGTGGTACGGAGGCCTTGGCCCTAATCATCCGGGAAATCATAGAAACCAAGGGCCTCTCCATATGCCTCCATCCATCAGTACTACCAGCTCGGCTGTGGTGATCCACTGAGGGTCCCCATATCTCCACTCCATACAGCATGGCTGAAGTGACCAAAGTGTCAAAGAGCCAGAGCTTTGTTCGAGGTTCCTGAAACTGAACCTGCCCACACATCCTCTCTAGTCTCCCCAATGCTGCATAAGCTCTGGTCAATCTGGTCTCCGCTGCTCTCCTCAAGGAAAATAGTGGGCCACTAAAAACCACACCAAGGTAAGTATATGCATCTGTATACTCCACTGTCTCTTGACCATATGTAAAGGTGGGTGCTGACCTCCTAACCCACTGTGCTGTGGTGTTAAACACCATCACCTTGGTTTTACCAAGGTTAACAGACAATCCACTGTCCTGTGCAAACGTGTGCAATGCATCCAAATGACGCTACATCGCCTCTGGAGAATCTGAGATCAACACAATATCATCACCATACAATAACAACAGAATCCATGTCCCTGCTAGCTGTGCTCCTCTGTCACCCTCCCACTCTACATAGTCCGAAACCTCATCCACATACATCCCAAATAAGGTGGGAGAAAGGGGGCAGCCCTGTTTCAACCCAATAGTGGAGTGAACCATCTCAGATATACCTTGAGTAGTACGTACCTTCCCCACAACTGTCTTGTATAAAGCCATGATTCCCCAAATCAGCTCTGTGGGGCACTCCCATCTCCTGTAGTCTGCGCATCAGTCTAGCTCTCGGTACTGTGTCAAAAGCTTTGCGGAAATCCACAAAGCAACAATAAATCCTCATGCCATATGATCTGCCCTCCTCAATAATAGCTCTGAGTGTCAAGATATGGTCAAGAGTTGCGAAACCTCTCCTGAACCCTGCCTGCCCTAATGCACGTATGCCCTCTCTCTCTACCCATCTACTCAACTCCTGCTCAAGAATAGATGCATATAATCTAGCCAATGTGTGACCAATCATGATGGTACAATAATTCCCAGGAAACATGGGATCCCCTGACTTGAAGATAGGCACAATCGTGGACATATTCCAAGTCTCAGGAAAACCCTCACACATGGCTCGGTTAAACATCATAGCAATAAGCTCTGCAAGCATATCTCTGGCATGAATAAAGTGCTCTGCTACCAAACCATCATGATCATATGCTCTCCCAATCCTCAATCTGTCAATAGCTCTCCTTACCATCTCAGCAGTAAAGAAAGCACATGTCTCTGGGCATGGCTCCGATGGGTCTGACAGGGACGGCTGTCCTGGTGCTGTGTACAGGGATGCTGCATACTCACCCCAAATCTCTGTGGAGGTAATGGCTGGTGATGGTGAATGCTCATGGAATAGCCTCCATGCCTCGCCTGAGTCCTGACTCATAAATAACTGATACAAATCCCTCTCTAACTGAGCAAGATAAGCCCTCTTCTTCCATCGCACTAGGCGTCGGAAGGTAATCCGTGACTGTCTATGAGTGGTAACACCCATGAGCACCTCTCTCTGTAATCTGATCCTCATCTCTCTGCACTATTCATCATACCAGCTGTTCTGGGGCATGTTCCCAGATCGTCTCCGTGTAGGCTGACTATGGGGATATGCCTCTGATGCTGCAGCATGAAGCGTCTCTATCAATATCTGAGTGAGCTCATCTAATGGCCGTCCCGGGTCCTCGGCACATAAGCTTCTGTATATCTCATCCGTGTACACAGTGTCAGTCTCCCTCGTAAAGGTATAACGAGTGTGTGTGGAGACCTGTCGCAATGGAGCTGTGCTGAACTAAAACGTGAGAGTGAAGGACAAGATAGCATGATCCACTGCTACTCCAACCGGCCTAGTGCCTACCATAAAATCCTGAAAAGAGGGAATGAGACTGGGCTGAGCCATAACATAGTCCACTGTACTAGCACCATGCCGATGTGGAAAGCTAGTGAAACCGCCCACTGTCGGGAATCTCTGTAGGCCATTCAGGATGGCCAATCCATGTGCGGTCTCCATGTCTATCAAATACCGCCCATACTCAGTGTGTTCCTCATCCTGTGAGAGTCTAGATAGGCCCATATCCCTAACATCAAGCTCCCTCAACATCTCCTCTGAGGTATCATAAAATACTGTCTGGTTATGGGCGGTCCTAGCATTGAAGTCCCCCAGGAGAATGATGTCACCATCCTTGGAGAACTCCCAAATGTCATCATCCAAAATAGAAAAGGGGGACTGCCCGCTAGGTGATGCATACACTGATGTACTAGGAGCAAAATAGCATATAGCAATGTGGAGATATCTGCCCGTCTCTGCCCTCAGTCTAACCCACATGTACCTAGCCTGCTCATCTCTGCGGAATATATGTATCAGTGGCTGCAACTCCTCTCTAAACAATACTGCCACTCCTCCTGAGCCCCGTCCTCTATGCTCTGAACGAGTCTCCTGTCTACAAGCTGTCTTCCATTGGTATCCACTAACATGTGGCATGGACTGTCCAAGAGCCTGATGCGTCTCACAGTAGAAGATGATGTCCCTCCCAGTGAAACTATCCTCAAAAACCCCTACATCAAGGCGTAGAGATCCATTACAATTCCAAGTAGCAACTTTGAGTGTAGTCCCTTGGGACTTGTGCCTCCGTGTACATCCCCGGAAATGCTTGGTGGATTGGTGTTCCATTGGGTCTGGTATCTCGTGTACTTGCCTGGAGCACGTCTATTTTGGCAGTCTCATCAATGGGGATTGTCCATACCAATGCTACATTGCATAGCATCTTTATGTACTTGCTTGGAATTGAAATTGCATGCTGTTTTCATGTTTGCTTAACCAATGTGTAGTTCCGGGTAAGGGGACGCCCGCCTGCGAACCGTGCGTGTGAAACTGTCGACTGACATGGTTATGTGGCATGTGACAGGTGGTAAGTATTGGTCATAAACCTAGCCTTAGGAGTTAGCACTAATTTATAAGTGAGTGTGTACACACTTCATTAAGTTTTGGGCGACCAAAACTCACTTATAAATTATGACCAACCCGGTGTTCACACACACTGCTCCCCCGAGGTAGACATAACCGCCCAAACCTTATCCCCTTTGTACAAAGAAAGTAACCAACCATGTGTCCACTCTAGCTTGCTCCACAAAGCACTTGCCTGCCACCTAAAGTAGACAACTCACCACCTCACTCCTCCTCCTCCTCTCTCTAGAGATAGGCGCCTCCTTTATGAGGACTGTTGGGCTGCATTTTCTGCACTTTCTCCTTCCCAACTCCATTTCCAAGCTTGCTAAGGTGTTTCTCAAGCTTCCAAGAGTGTTTCCGGATGCTAATCACTCTCCTACACACTCCCAATGACTGAAATTCAGCAAAACAGCTCTCTTTATTGCTGTAATTTCTGGTCTTTTTGCTGAAAAACCTAATTTCAACCCTCCTTTCTCAAGTTGAACCATAGGGGAAGCTTTCCCAAGGTTCCCTTCATCCTCTTGAAAACTTTTGTCGCGAAGAAATACGACAAATCGAAGATCTCTTCACTCCAAGGACTTCAATCGCGAAGACTTCCGCTGTCATCGACTCTACTTGCAATTGGTAAGCTTTAATGCTTAAATATGGAAGCAAGTAGCAAGAGGGAGGAACCGGATTACAAGATCACATACCCTATGTAGTGTTCTCTTGTCCTACGTGCTCTCTTGCAAATTGTTGCTACCATGTGTTAGTGAAACAATAGAGAGCAGATGGTAGGGAACATGGGCACTTGAGAGGGTAGTGTGGATTGCAAGTCTACATGGACAACCGCTTGTTTGTAATACTGTATTCATATGCATTGGTATGGAAATCTGGTCAGAAATGCCCATGATACTATGTGCTTGATTCTCCCAAGATCAATATACTTTATTTGAGGGAGGGGTTGGCCGTTCCAACTCATTGTGTGTCTCTTGTCAATTCAGCAATTTACTTCTTGTATTTGAGCAAGTGTCCATCAAATCTTAGTGTATTTAAGTATATTGATTAGCATTGTGTTCAACCAAGTTACATTGGTATCAGAGCATACGGTTCTCTTTCACTTCCATCGTGAGAGAAGATCACCGTGAACACTAGCTATCTCTACACTTAGAACATTATGGACAGCCATACAATGAATGTTGGAGATGCTAACGCAAGAGGCAGGGACAATGAAATGCACGCCTCCAATGCTTTACAGGATGAGCAAACTCATGTGGTGCACAATACAGAACATGAATATATGGGACAACCGTCCCGTGGCAAAGAGAAGATGCAAGAAGAAGAGTCCATAGTCTTGAGGACTGAACTTACTCGTATGCAGGCTCTTCTCCTTGCACAACAAGAAGAATTGAACCTCTACCGCCGCGAGGATCCATTGGTACATGACCTTTTGAAGGCCAAGAAAGCTGAATCTTATATGGATCATGCAATGGCAATGATTGCTCAAGAGTTGCACATGCAACCGAGGGATGCAACACGTGCATACTTGTTAGAAGTCATCTCCTGTCTAGATTTATACACCAGGGCCTTTGTTGTGGGTGTGCCCGCCCTTATGAGGTGTTTTCCCATTTTTCCCCACTCTCCGTATTTTTCCCCTATTTTTTCCCATTTTTCTGAGGCTTGGGAGGGCTGCCAGGTGATGCCAGGAGCACCCCAGTGCTGGCCGACTCCATGTTGATCAGTCGTGGGCTACTGGGCTGCTGGCCGACTGGATTTGATCAGTCGTGGGCACCTATTTGCTGGCCGACTGCATTTATGCAGTCGTGGACCTCTTTCTTCAGTCGTGGACACTTTTAGTGCTGGCCGACTGCCCTTCCAGGGAGATATATATAGGTCCTCAGCCCCCATGCCTTATTTGTATCATATTCGGGATCTTCTTGTGTATATAGAGCAGAGTTACACGCCTACATCTGTCTCTCTCTTGTGCTGTTTTTCTGCCTGCGTTTTTGCTCATGTGTTCCCAGATTTGGTCATCATCTCCGCTGCATATTCTGACATGGTATCAGAGCCCTAGGCTCTAGATAGGTCTTGGGATTTGTGTGAGCAAGAGGGGGCTGTTTTGTGGCTGATTGGTGGACTGTTTTGGGCTGATCGGGAAGAGGAGAAGCAAGAGGAAGGCGGGCTGAATTGCTGGACAGCCACTTGCAGGTATCAGTTCTTCTTTGTTCCCACCCACGCACCCTTTTCAGAGTACATCCCCGCTATGGCAGATTTATTTGAGATGGCCGAGAGACATGTGAAGATCCCGACACTCCCCACGTTCCCGGTGGACCGTCAGTTGGACGGGAGCAACTACGGCATATGGAAGGTGATGATGGAATCCGTTCTGGAGTCCTACGATCTCGCCGATTTCGTCGTTGTTGGAGTTCCACGGCCGGAAGTGGAGGAAGGGGAGTTACCGTCAACCCGAAAGGACCGGGAGGCCCAGACACAGATGTGGGATCGTGTCAACGCCAGGGTCCGTTCGTTTATTTTCCTCAACTGCACACCACAGGTAATCAATCATGTAAAGCACATGACGCTGGCCAGAGGTATATGGCAGCATTTGGCCTCACTTTACAACAGGGTATCGCCCATGAAGAGGATTTCCTTGGAAGTACAGATGTGGGTTATGAGCCCTGCAAAGTCGTCGACGATGCGGGAGCATATTAACAAGCTGCAAGCTCTTCAGCAGGAAGTTCTTCAGGCTGGGAAGGAGATATCGTCAGAGGACATGGCCATCACGTTGCTGTCACATTTGCCCTCTTCGTACTCAGCATTTTACTCGTCTTTGATTACCAGTGGCAGGCTCAGCACCATCACGTGGGAGGAGCTTGTGCCCATGGTCTTGGACCAGGAGGAACGATTTACGAACCCTCCTCAAGGTGGAGGTTCGGAGGCCTTTACTGGCCAACGGTCGAAAGGCCGTAACACGAGCAAGGGGAAGGCTTCGTCGGAGAAGTCTTCTGAGAAGATGTCCGTTAGTGACCGCGAGAAACTGAAGGCAGAGAGGACCTGTAATGATTGTGGCGAGAAAGGCCACTACTGGAGGCAGTGTCCCAAGCGGAAGACCGAGAAGGGTGAAGACTCCTCAGCAATCATGAAGACTCCGGCTTTTGTGCACCTGGAGGTGATGGACACCGATGCTTCATTTTCTTCAGGCAGGGAGGAGATTGGAGGATTCTCCGCAACGGATACTCCGGAGTGGATTCTCGATAGTGGTGCTTCCAGGCACATGACTCCTTCCCGTTCCGGTTTACAGGATCTCTGCAGGCTTTCTGGTCATATTCTTACTGGGGATACGTCCACTATCCCAGTTCACAGTGAGGGCAGGATGGAGATAGTTCCCGATGGCAGAGGGGGGAAGCATTCCTCCCAGGTGTTATATGTTCCGGCACTTGGTTTTCATCTGTTGTCAGTGCATCAGGTTTGCAAGACTGGCGTACGGGTGGAGTTTGATGAGCATTTTGTTGCTCTCCGGGACAAAGCAACAGGCCAAGTGGTTTGGGAAGGTGGAGTGGAGAATGGAGTCTACAGGCTTTCAGCACTCTCTCTCCCAGGTCCTCAAGATTGTGATGAGTGGCAGTGTGGTAATAGCTACTCAAGTGTGGATACGCTGCAGGTGCGAGCTTTCCGAGACCAGGTGGTGGATAGCTTACCAGTAGATGGCAGCAGTTGGCAGGAACTTTCCAGTACTGATGTTGGTAGTTCTTGTGTTCGTGAGTCAGAGGAAGCTGAACAGGTCACTTATGCTCTGATGTCTCGTCGTGTTCGGGACATAGAACTTCCAGTAGTTGAGGATGTTCTTTCCACGGGGACCTTTCGGAAAGCCAGGCAAGTGACAGGTGTTTACTTGCAGAAGGAGGTGGTTTCTCCAGGCTTTGTGGTTCCGGATTCAGAGGGGGTGGTTGACAGGTTTCATCAGGTTTCCAGGACTTGCTTGTGCACCGTAACAGGTGTTGATCCTTGTGAGCAGTGTGATGTCTCTGTGACTCAGAAGCTGTATGGTTCATTGATCTGGTTGATGGACACCGGATTGGACGGGAGCTTCCTGATGAGGCAGTTGAGCTCTTGGTTGCAGATGTCTCTTTGTGAGGCAGGATTGCGTTTCCTGTGGTTTCTGCAGCATGCGAAGGATCATGGACTCTTGTACACAGGAGGGGGATTGTTGGATGGAGCCCGACTCCACGGATGGAGTGACTCGGTTTGGGGAGGAGATTCAGACACGTGGGGATCTACTTATGGCCCAGGAGCAGTTTTACGGAGCAGGAGGAGGTTGCATGGCAGGTTTGGGCTTCCACTGGAGGAACCCATGGTCATCCAGAGGCACTTTGTTCGTGAACAGATCGTTGCTGATGACATCTTGCTGGAGTTCTGTTCGACGGAGGACAGTACGGTGGACCTCTTCACGAAGTCGCTCTCAGGATTTGCTCAGGCGGCACCCCAGCTCCCAGTGGTTGGTTTCACAGCCAGGAGCTGAGAGGGGGTGTTAGAAGTCATCTCCTATCTAGATTTATACACCAGGGCCTTTGTTGTGGGTGTGCCCGCCCTTATGAGGTGTTTTTCCATTTTTCCCCACTCTCCGTATTTTTCCCCTATTTTTTTCCATTTTTCTGAGGCTTGGGAGGGCTGCCAGGTGATGCCAGGAGCACCCCAGTGCTAGCCGACTCCATGTTGATCAGTCGTGGGCTACTGGGCTGCTGGCCGACTGGATTTGATCAGTCGTGGGCACCTGTTTGCTGGCCGACTGCATTTATGCAGTCGTGGACCTCTTTCTTCAGTCGTGGACACTTTTAGTGCTGGCCGACTGCCCTTCCAGGGAGATATATATAGGTCCTCAGTCCCCATGCCTTATTTGTATCATATTCGGGATCTTCTTGTGTATATAGAGCAGAGTTACACGCCTACATCTGTCTCTCTCTTGTGCTGTTTTTCTGCCTGCGTTTTTGCTCATGTGTTCCCAAATTTGGTCATCATCTCCGCTGCATATTCTGACATACTTGGCTTGTACCGAGGATGCCTATGCAGAAAAGGCAACCATCCCACATGTCTTGGAATCCCCACAAGTGCCTGAACAAGAACTTATGTCTAAGAGGATGAATCTCCATGCTATGGGAGAAGAACAATCAGTGACTTCACGCCATGCAGGAATACCTTATGTAGTCCGTGAAGGATACAATGTTTATGGTAGTGGTCAAAATGTATGTCAAATGCCATTGTCGGCTGAAAATGTGCATGCACAACACATGCAACATGGGCTACAATTTTCTGTTGGTGCAGGTATTCCGCGTATTTCTCATGCCACTCATGCCTTCGAGTGTGCTTGTGAGGGAGAAGCTATGGCTGAAAATGTATCAAATTTCAATGCATGTTGAGGGGCCAACCATGCCTCATGCTTACAGGGCACATGTATCTATGCCTTATGCATCACCTTTTGGTCCTAAAATGATGCCAGTCACAAGGGCTGTCCCAATGGACAAACATGGGGGAAAACATGTTGAGATGCAGGCACATGCATCAAAGTCTCGTGACTTCAAAGCCGGAGACAAATCTATGAAGTTTGACACATATCATGGGAAATATGATGCATCAAAGGCACTTGCTTTTATTGCCCAATTTAATATTGCTTTCAGTGATGAGAATTTCACTCAGAAATCCATGATCCGGCATGTAAGCATGTTCATGAAAGGCACTGCTGCCCATTGGTGGCTCACGGAGAAGCTCTCACCGAATCCTATTAGATCATGGGAAGAGTTCAAGGAGAGGTTCTATGCTCAATTCTTGCCTCCCAATGCATTAAATGAGATAACAATGAAGTGGGATTGGGTGAAGCAAAATGAGGGGGAATCGGTAAATGCATATGTACAAAAGTTTTGGAAAGTGCTTTTGGAGGTGTCTCCATTTATGCATGTCACCGAGGCGGAAAGGAAGAGAAGGTTTCAATCAGGATTGCAACCCGTGTACAAAGCGAGACTACAAATGTATCCTGGTCGTACCTTACACCAACTAATCGCAGCCGCCACCACCACCGAGCAATTGGAACTCAAATTGAGTCGATCCAATAAGGCTAAACCCTCATTTCAAGGCAAAGAGAGGACTGTCCAAAACCTGTAAAATGATGAACAACCACCTAAAAAGGACCAAAACCAAGATAAAAATGGTCCAAAGGCTGAAAATAACACTACCAAGAAGCGTCCCTTCAAATTGAGAGACTATGGTCTCACTCCGGAGCAGAAAAAGCAATATATGAGCGAGGGAAAATGCTTTACTTGTGATAGCACCAAGCATATTGCAAAGGCATGCCCAAACAAGAAGAAGTGTGATAATGCAAATGCATCAAAGCCTAATGTGCATATGGTTCCAAATATGCAAGGCAACACTTCACATGATAGCGTTGTATGTAAAGCTTGGGGACAGCTCAAGGATCAGCCTGCTTTGTTCATGTTTGATGATTGTGCATCTGAAAATTTCATATCCACACAGATGGCAGTTGCTTTGGGTATTGAAGTGGAGGACATGGATCCTCAAATTGAAGCAAGGGCTGCCTTTGTTGGTAGAGAAGTGCAGGTCATGCCTATTTTTGACAAGTTGCGCTTACACATTCAAGGCTATGTGGATCATGAGGATTTTCTTGTGGCGTCTTTGAATGGCTATGATGTATTGCTTGGAAAGCCTTGGCATACATGTATTGATCCGTGCAAGGCTTACAAGACCAACACGATCACCTTCATGCATAAAGGCCGAGAGCATGTAATTGATGCTGGTGCAGAGGGTGATACCATTCCCATTGTATCTCATGTACAAATTAAGAAAGTAATGAAAAAGAGTGTTTTTGTGTACTTGATTTTTGTACGAGATCATGTTGAGGAAAATAATGTACATGTAAACACTCTTAGTAATGATAGGCTAAAATTTTTGCAAGAGCACAATGATTGTTTTGCTGATGAGTTACCAAATGAGTTGCCACCTGTACAACCGGAAGACAATCGCATTGATCTCGTGCCGGTAGC
Source organism: Cibotium barometz (assembly GCF_041138505.1). Classification (NCBI taxonomy): domain Eukaryota; kingdom Viridiplantae; phylum Streptophyta; class Polypodiopsida; order Cyatheales; family Cibotiaceae; genus Cibotium; species Cibotium barometz. The sequence continues at coordinate 35,556,899 of NC_141072.1, forward strand.
TCACCACCTAATAGGCCAGCCTATCATGTAAATGCATCCCAGAAAGAGGAGATCATGAAGCAGGTGAATGAGCTTCTTGAGAAGGGTTTGATTCAGTCAAGCTCTTCCCCATATTATTCACCCGTCCTCTTGGTTCAAAAGAAGAATGGATCCTTTCGTATGTGTGTGGATTATAGAGCTTTGAATAAGCTTACCATCAAGAATCGGTTTCCGATTCCACGCATAGATGACATCCTTGACAAGTTGGATGGATCGGCATGCTTCAGCCGAATTAATCTCAAGAGTGGGTATCATGAAGTGCGTGTAGTGCCTGAGGATGTACACAAAACTACTTTCAGGACAGCATTTGACCTTTATGAGTATCTTGTTATGACATCCTAGTCTTCTCGACGACCGAAGAAGAGCATAGAGCTCATTTGGCCATTGTTTTTGAAGAACTCCGTAAGCATAAACTCTTCATAAATGCAAAGAAGAGTGAGTTCTTCTTGTCAGAGATACATTATCTTGGGCATATTGTGTCCAAAGATGGAGTGCGAATGGATCCTGCAAAGATTGATGCAATTCCGAATTGGCCCGAATTGAGTTCGCTGCATGAGATCCGTAGTTTTCTTGGATTATGCTCTTACTACCGCAGGTTCATTCGGCACTTTGCATGAATCGCTTCTCCTTTGCATGATTTGACAAAGAAGAAGGCCATGTTCAAATGAACTAATGTAGAGAGGGATGCATTCCTCAAATTGAAAGATGCAACTACTCATGGTCCAGTGTTGATCATTCCGGATTTGCAAAAGCCTTTTAATGTGGAATGTGATGCATCTGGAAATTGCATAGGAGCTGTCCTTAATCAAGAGGGACATGCCGTGGCATATGAGAGCCGTAGATTGCATGATGCAGAGTGTCATGTGCATGTGACATGCTCATGTATATTCTCAGGGCTAGTCCAGAGGAAGGCAACCACAAAAAGAGCATAAGAACCAGATAAGGCTAGGATTTGGAGCACAAGGTGCAGATCAGTCAGTAGGATGGACTTGGAGCAGGACTTGGAGGACTTAGGGGATTCAATCGGCTGCAAGGAACAAGGCGTCGGCTGTACCAGAAAGCGTCGGCTGCATCATGCGTTTCCAGTCATGGAGAGGCGCAACCCGACCAAGGTTTATGGAGGTCCAGGGCCAGTCGACTGGTTCGACAACAGTCGGCTGGTCCGACAACAGTCGGCCAGCCCAGCTTTGAGTCAAGAGCCTATAAATAGCACCAAAGGCACATTGTGTTAGTCATTCCACTCTCTAGGGGTTGGGTCCTTAGGGTCCAAGTAGGGACCAGATTTTGGTGATGTTTCACCTTTTATGAAGATAACCTAGGACTGTGGACTGAGTACCTTTTTGTACCATATTAATATATTGAATTTCTAGCATCTCTCTCTCTCTCTCTCTACTCTCTCTTCATGTCTGCGTTTTGCATCAGCTTATTTCCAGTGGTGTTTAGGGCTGAAAGAAGACCCTCAGAGCTTCCGCGTGTTACACAAAGCTATCTCTTGGCATCTATGAGAAAGAGCTCTTGGCTGTAATTCATGCACTTACTATATGGAAACATTACCTTCTTGGGGCTGATTTCACTATGAAGACAAATCACCAGAGTTTGAGGTATTTTCTTACCCAAACTAAGTTGTCAGAGAAGCATATGAGGATGGCCAATTTCCTCTCTATGTTTCAGATCTTGCACACCCCGGGAAAGAAGAATGTAATGGCCGATGCATTGTCACGAAAACCGTCTGTGACAGCTATCTCGGTTGCCTCTCATGGAGACTTGTCTACCATGCGTGATTTGTATCATACGGATGCTGATTTTGCCACTGTTTGGGCTGATTTGATAGCTGGTTATGCACATGCCTCAAATGTGATCAAAGAGGGTTATCTCATGAAAGATAATTGCCTATGTGTGGTGTCTGACATGAGGCAAAAGGTTTTGGATGAGTGCCATACTCCTCCATATGCTGGTCATAGAGACATAATGCCTACAACGCACATGATTGAGCGGTATTTCTTTTGGCCAGGTATACGGAAGGACATAGAGGCACATGTACGTGCATGTATCACCTGTCAAAAGGTGAAATTTGATAGGCAATAGACACCAGGTTTGCTGCAGCCATTGCGTATTCCCACGCAGCCATGGGAAAGTATTACAATGGATTTCATTATGGACTTGCCACGGACCCAACAGGGTAATGATGCAATTTGGACGATTGTGACAGGTTTAGCAAGCAAGCTCATTTCTTGCCAGTCAAAAAGACCATCAAAGCTGAGCATATGGTTAAAATATATCTTGCAGAAGTGTTCAAACATCATGGAATGCCGAAGTCCATTGTGGGGGATAAAGATCCCAGGACTACAAGTCTCTTTTGGCGGGCCTTATTTGATAATATGGGCACCAAATTGGACTTCTCATCAACTTATCACCCTCAAACAGATAAGCAAAGTGAGGCTGCACATTCAGCCGTGTTGGATCTCTTGAATGTTATGTGGCGGATCAGAAGTCTTCTTGGGAGAAGTACTTACCCGCTTGTGGAATTTGCATACAACAACACGGTGCATGCATCTACGCGAAAGGCCCCGTTTGAGATTGTTTATGGTAAGGTGGTTTTGCCACCCATCCTTCGCACAAAGGATGAGATATTTGCAGCAGCTGATGAGTATGTAAGAGACTTGGATATTGCTTTTGCTCAGGTGCGGACAGCCATTGCAAGGTCACAAGACAAGTATAAAAAGGCTGCCGACAAGCATAGAAGGCAATTGGATGTTAAAGAGAATGATTGGGTATTGCTAAAATTTGAGAAACCAAGACTTGCAAAGAGGCTTGGCAAAGAGGGTGTATATCCTAAGCTTGCAACCAGGTACTATGGGCCTTTTCGAGTGATCGAGAAGATCAATGAAGTGGCTTTTAGATTGGCAGTCATTGGCACATACACAATGCTTTTCATGTGACAAGTATGTAGGGCCGAGGCCCAGTGAGACGGTCATTGAGGATCCACCAGAAGTGGATGAGCTTGAGGAGATCTTGCAGCCAGAGCAGATTGTGTATCACAAGGAACGCAAGCTTGCTCTGCAGGCAAAGTTGTCAGGCGTTACCTTGTGAAGTTTAAGAACTATCTTCCCATTGATACTAAATGGGTAGATGAAGAGTTCTTCGGAGGTTACCCGCATGTGCTTCAGACAAATTTGGATGCTTTTCAGTTGCGGACAACTGTTTAGAAGCCGGAGGGGATGTCACCATTTGGCCACCCAATTGGTCCACTCGTGCTTTTTTATCATGTATGTACATTGGACTGGTGTCCATGGCAGTTGTATATGCCGGGGATTGATGCCACTCATGTGATACTGTGGACTTGGCTTTCCGTTGGGACTTGTGCCTTCGTGTACATGCCCGGAAATGCTTGGTGGATTGGTGTTCCATTGGGTCTGGTACCTCGTGTACTTGCCTGAAGCACGTCTATTTTGGTATAGTCTCATGAACGAGGATTGTCCATACCAATGCTGCATTGAATAGCATCTTTATGTCTTGCTTGCAACTGAAATTGCATGTTGTTTTCATGCTTGCTTGACCAATGTGTAGTTCCGAGTAAGAGAACGCCTGCCCGCGAACCGTGCGTGTGAAACTGTCTACTGACATGGTTATGTGGCATGTGACAAGTGGTAAGTATTGGTCATAAACCTAGGCTTAGAAGTTAGCACTAATTTATAAGTGAGTGTGTACACACTTCATTAAGTTTGGGCGACCAAAACTCACTTATAAATTATGACCAGCCCGTTATTCACACACTGTTGTCCCAACCGTGCGTGTGAAACTGTCTGATGCCATGGTTATGTGGCATGTGACAGGTGGCAAGTATTGGTCATAAACCTAGCCTTAGAAGTTAGCACTAATTTATAAGTGAGTGTGTACACACTTCATTAAGTTTTGGACGACCAAAACTCACTTATAAATTATGACCAGCTCGGTGTTCACACACACTGCTGTCCCAAGGTGAACATAACCCAATGTCCATCACCCAAACCTTATCCCCTTTGTACAAAGGGAGTAACCAGCCATGTGTCCACTCTAGCTTGCTCCACAAAGCACCTACCTACCACCTACACTGGACAACTCACCACCTCACTCCTCCTCTCTCTAGCGATGGGCGCCTCCTTCATGAGGACTGTTGGGCTGCATTTTTTGCACTTTCTCCTTCCCAACTCCATTTCCAAGCTTGCTAAGGTGTTTCTCAAGCTTCCAAGAATGTTTCCAGATGCTAATCACTCTCCTACACACTCCCAAACAATGAGTGAAATTCAGCAAAACAGCTCTCTTTATTGCTGTAATTTCTGGTCTTTTTGCTGAAAACCCTAATTTCAGCCCTCCTTTCTCAAGTTGAACCATAGGGGAAGCTTTCCCAAGGTTCCCTTCATCCTCTTGAAGACTTTTGTCGCGAAGAAATGCGACAAATCGAAGATCTCTTCACTCCAAGGACTTCCATCGCGAAGACTTCCGCTGTCATCAACTCTACTTGCAATTGGTAAGCTTTAATGCTTAAATATGAAAGCAAGTAGCAAGAGGGAGGAACCGGATTACAAGATCACAAACCCTGTGTAGTGTTCTCTTGTCCTACGTGCTCTCTTGCAGATTGTTGCTACCATGTGTTGGTGGAACAATAGAGAGCAGATGGTAGGGAACATGGGCACTTGAGAGGGTAGTGTGGATTGCAAGTCTATATGGACAACCACTAATTTGCAATACTGTATTCATATGCATTGGTATGGAAATCTGGTCAGAAATGCCCATGACACTATGTTCAAGAGCCTCACACCAAGAGTTGGTTGTTCAACGCTTTCGTGCGGCTCGTAGCAATGTATGGTGTCCCTTTTTGGGGATTGGCGGAGTACAAAGAAACATGTCATGATGCTCTCACGTATGATCCGAAGCAAGCCATAAATGCCGCATGACATAATCTTAGCTAAGTTTGGAGCATCCCCTCTCGTCATAGATGCCCTATTTCAAACTCACACTTACATACACCATGTATATACACTCACACAACCTAGGGCTTTTTTTCAAGCTCTTCGTTAAGGATTCCATCCTGTTTTTGACTCTGGTTTAGGGTACGCTTAGGGTTTCGGCTACAGATCGTCTCCCACACTTGGCTCTTGAATTCTCCATGCAGCGCACCTGAGAGGGCAGAAAAAGTCTTGGTATTCACAAGTGGTTAGCTAGTTGGACAAATAGGGCATTCAATTGGACCGCCTCAACCCTTTCGAGTACAAACTTGATTCACCAATTCTTGATCTCTCCCTACTGGAGATCAACTGTCTTATCCGCATCGATATGTCAGGGCTGCACAAGAGTCACACATGGGTGTCTCCACTAGAGCTCACTACAAATTCCAATTCTACAAAGAGCACTTTTACAAGTTTCAAAAGATGGATCCCTGGCTATCTTCAAAGGCACATGTATGATGTCACATGCCATGCTGATCACCGTTCGCTAGTTTTGGATATCATCCCACCATGTACGGATTGAGTTGGGTATAGCATATCATTGCACCCCTCAAGGGGAATGGATACGCAAGGTATGCATAGGACAGGGGAGGTCGAGACAAAGGAGCATTACACACAAAGAATAATAATGTCAGAGCCTGCAAAATTATGCATATGCACATGTGAACTTGGAGAATCACCCATTTGTTTTCTTGTACTTCCAAAATTCCACTTGCAATCTCAGTACACCATGTGTACATGGTCATAATCCACCCAGGCACCATGGATATCGCCAAGCCTTCACAAGAAACAATATCCATACAGACTCTGCCCAGAAGCCAAATATCTTGCCATGTCCTTGGACTATCCATACGCATGCTTAGGTCTAACATGCTCTGCCTGTCATGAGAAGTGAAGAGTTTGTGACATGACTACGAAACATACGAACGCTTCCACTGCCTCTCCAGGGAGGGGTTCGGGCCTCTCGTGGGTGATGCACAACAGATATCAGAGTTTCTTGGGACTATACTTACGAGAACTGACAGTCGCCACAAAGACGAGAGGCGAGATACCGCACAGACAAGGGAGGACCTTCACAATGCCACACGTCCCTGACTCCAGTGAGCCAGCCTCTACTCGTCGGTTTTACATCGGCATTCGGCAACAAGGATATCTCACACTGCAAATTGGCATTGCCAAATAAACACATAAAAAAGGGGATGGTACCTGCGATTTCCAGTGGACAAGAGAGTGGAGCGGGTCGATGATGAAGCCACCATAGTGGTCTTCCAAGAGTCCCAAGGAAGGTGTCGTGTTCATTCCAAGCTTTGTAAGTTTTTGTCACACAAATGTCTCCAAACTGTGAACGAGGGGGAGCTTCATAATAAGTACTAGTGGGCAAACAAGTGCTTTGTCTTTTTGAGACCTCCAAATTTAAATTCTACCCCTCTCCTTTTCTAGAAACTTCAAATTGTTACCACTTGACAACTTTGTGAAACTCTTCCTTTGTATACTATAAAGAACAGATATATAAAAGAGAAGCCTTGTAAGTTTTGTCACAACATTTGTGGAGTTGGAGAGAGAGAGAGAGAGAGAGAACTTTGTGTAAAGTTGAAAGGTATTAAAGGATTTTTTATTTTAATTTATTTTTTTGGGAGCGGGGGTGTGTAGGTGTGGGTGTAGGTGTAGGTGTAGGTGTAAAAGTTGAAAGGTATAAAAGGGTGACGGTTAAAAGGTATTAAGGCTCCCAAAATTATAGAACAAGTTTTTCCTTTGTGCCAAGTAGCTTGTGCCATAATTCATGTGTTGTACATTATGTATTCCAAGCCATATGTCAAGCAAGCATCGTATTTACATGTATCAAAAAAAAAAAGTTATATGAGAATGTTGATCTTGTGTGGTAAGAGATTATAACCATTCTCTCCATTGTGTTATGAATCTATGTGTATTTCAAATCATAAATTAGTTCTACAGAATGTTGGTCTTGTGTAGTAAGAGATTATACTCATTCTCTGAATTAGTTCTACAGAATGTTGGTCTTGTGTAGTAAGAGATTATACTCATTCTCTCAATTGTGTAACAAAGATAGGGGCTTTCTTGTGTTAAAATGAAAAATTTTGTTATTCACAAAAGTAAATCACTAAGTTAGTTTGAATATGTATAGATATCTAGCCAAGAGATTGCTAGCATTAGATCGGAATGTGAAGCCCTATCTAGAACTTTCACTTTTTAAAAGTAATTCGATCAAGTTACTAAAGATTTGTTGCCATCTATGGTAGTGATGTGTGGATGTAGACAAATAATGGGTCGGCCCACCATTTCCCTCCACTAAGTTAGTTTGTATAGATATCTAGCCAAGAGATTGCAGTTTGTATAGATATCTAGCCAAGAGATTGCTAGCATCAAATCGGAATATGAAGCCCTATCTAGAACTTTCACTTTTTAAAAGTAATTCGATCAAGTTGCTAAAGATTTGTTGCCATCTATGGTAGTGATGTGTGGATGTAGGCAAATAATGGGTCGGGCCACTATTTCCCTCCTTAGGAGGTTTTTTCCCTCGAGCATGTGTACACACTCTTATGGGTGCGAAAGTGACCTTATCATGTCACTTCACTTGTACTTCACTCATTCTCATCAATCTACTTTGGGTGTTATGCTTTTCTCTATCTATGCTTGCTTCCTACATCTATGTGTGTGTTGCTACCTTTGTCTTCACTCCAACAATTGGTATCAAAGTAGATTGTCTTAGCCCTCACCCCCTCGTCATCACCTCCTCAAGTTGTTCTTCTGATTTTCTTAGATTAAGCTATCCTCATAAGTAGAGAAGGTATACCCTATAGTGTGATATTAACTATGCTTATACGAAGTTTTAATGCCTTCCTACCATTTCTGGCATTTCAAGGCTCATTCGCATGCTATAAGATTTTCATAGACATCTTGGGGGACTGTCAATTCGAACTGTCTTTGTTCGATTTTAGGTTTTCTACATTATAGTGACGTACATTCAGTGTACAGATAAGGTCATCATCTCGCCACTTCTCCATCGTCATCGACATCACATCTTTGAGCTCATCATCATTGTCATCGACTTTGTCGTACACTTTAGAAGTTTCTTCATCATCACCGATCTACTAGAAATACCTATAAGTTGTTGGGATATTTGCATTTTGTGTCAAAAGATTCTTTATTTGCAGGTTGAAATGGCAAGTAGTGATGTAATTGGGATGTTTTCGTTGAGGATAAGCATGGCGGGATTAGCATATCTGTTGTGATCCTATATAATATGTCATGTATTGGTTGTTTGCCAAAGGGCTTTGAAATGTTGTTATTAGCATTGAGGCATGCCTTGTCTCACTAGTGCATAATGGTACATGTCCCTTGGATGGTGATACTAGTTCAAATATAATTGTGGCATCCACCTTCACATTTCCCACAGTGGAACAAGCTAGGTGGGATGACAGGGATTCACAAGCACATGCGTTAGTGAAACTTTTCGTGAAAAAGAGCATTATTTCTTATATTTACTCATATAAAACTATCGGGCAAGCTTGGGATGTGCTTGTTATGCATCCCAAGCTTGGGATGCCCTTGTTGTGCTTTATCAAGTGCATAACGAAGCAAAGTGGCCTCCTTGCATAAGCAATTAGAGTCCGAGCATATGAATGCGGGAAACTTAATGGATCAGTTTCTCACAAGGATCAAAGATCTCAGAAATTAGCTTATATATATGTAAAAGGCCTATCCAGACAATTCATTAGTGTCTATGTTCTCCTAGCTTTACTAGATTTATACCACAATTTTGCATCCACAGTTTGGCTCATGATGAAGGGTAACCCTAATGCCCTTACATTTGATGAGTTGGTTTGCAGTTACAAGAAGAGCATCTTGGAAAAACCAAATTAGTATGCGTGTGGCAAATTAGGCATTCGTCATTGCCAGTCAAAAAGGTAAAGGCAAAGCCTTTTATTAAGGCTATAAGCTAAAGACAGAATTAGCCCAATCTTCTGGCAGGATGCTAAGAAGGGGGGTGATAAGCCTAAGAAGATAGACAAATGAAACTGTTATCGAAAGCCAGGTCATTATATGAATGAATAGGTTAGAGAAGGAGAAGAAAAAGAGTCATGCATGGTTATGCCTAATACATCAATAACAAGTGCCGAAAAGAAGAAGTCATCAAACTATGCACATGATGATTAGCATTCGTTGTTCACTACTGCGGCTAATGACCCTCATGTCCATAATGTATACATGTCAGAGACAAATTAGCATGTCTGGTATTTTGATAGTGGTGCTAGCAAGCACATTACTTCTCAGTATGAGTTGTTCACCTCCCTTGAGTTTGGTCCTCAAGGAGGCATAGTTACATGTGCAAACAACTCCTCATATCCAGTGAAAGGAGTTGGTAAGGTTGTGCTCACATCCGATAAGGTTAGTAAGGTTGTGCTCACTATAAATGGTGGGACAATCACTCTCTCAGAAGTCTTATTTATTTCAAGCATTAAAAAGAAGTTTAAGGAGTTGGTAAGGTTGTGCTCATTGCTATAAATGGTGGGAGAATCACTCTCTCACAAGTCTTGTTTATTCTAGGAATGAAAAAGAACTTAGTGTGAATCTCTGCCATTGCTAGGGTAGGCCTAGTGTGGTCAGATTTGTTATATAGTTCATGACCAGAGTGATGGAGAAATCAATGCGGTATATATCCAGTACTCTAAGCCATGGGCTTTATAGGTTAGACAAGATGAGAGATTTGCACATAATGCTTGTTTAGTTACCTCCAAATGTGCTATGAGTGACACGGAGTTATGGCATGCCCAATTTGAGCACTTGAATTTTGATAGTTTGTTGTGCCTTCTTAAAAGGCAAGGGATGGTGTCAAAGTTGCCAAAGCTTGAGGCCCCCATCAAACATGTATGTGAGGGGTACCGTTTGGGTAAGATGCAAAGGGAATCATTCCCAAAAGATGGATTAGTAAGGCATGTCCAAAAATTACAGCTTATACATAATGATGTTTGTGGTCTTCAGAGGACACCATCAATCGAGGGATATCTCTACTTGTTGACTTTTATTGATGACAACTCCAAGTACAACTAGGTGTATTTATTAAAGGTAAAGCTAGATATTTTTACATGATTTATACACTTTGTTTCTTTGGGTGAAAATATGTCTACATGTAAAGTTGGCACCCTTCATACATATCAAGGGAGGGAGTATATCTCAACAGAGTTTCATGTATATATGCATGAAAGAGGCATAGAACATCAATGTACGGTGCCTTACATACCTTAGCAAAATGTTGTGGGTGAGAGGGAGAATAGATCTCTCATGTAGATGTCACGTTGCATGGTTAACGACCAGGATTTACTTCATGCTTTTTGATTGGAGGAAGTTTTGCATACAATTACCCTTATGAAGCTTTTGGAATGGAAGAAAGCCCTTTTATGGCTTGTTTGCATGTTTTTGGTTGTCTTACTTATGCTCTTGTGCTTCAGCAACAATGGAATAAGCTAGATGATAAGGCAATAAAATGCATTTTTGTGGGACATAGCTTAGAAAACGAAGGGTATAGACTCTACCATTTGCCACAAGGCATATTTTGGTGAAACGAGATTATGTCTTTGTTGAGAACTCTGATCAGCCAATGCTTTTTTTACCAAAAACATCAAAATTTATGCTCGTATAACATAATACACTCCTACCTTTGTACAATGCTAGACAACCATATGGGGAGAAAATGAATGTTGCTCTTCACAACCAACAAGGTGCTGCAATTAGCCCATACCGATTGAAAATTAGCTCAAATTTTAACCCATGGTTCAGCCTATTAATGAGGCACTTGTGGTGGATGCTACAGTGGGATGAGGAAAGGGCAACCATATAGATGTCTAAGAGTATGCCAAAATAACTGGTGCAGAGATTTTGTTATAGTAAATTATCTACTTCTTTTGCCTAGCATTGGTTCTCATCATGCTTCTTATTCTTTTGTGGACCAAGCTCTCATTGCTAGTATATACAATGAGGAGGAACCTATTTCCTTTGAGAAGCATAGGAAAATGACCAATCAAGGCCATGTAGGATGAGTACGACTTAATCCTAAAACACTTGGCATTTGGTAGATTTACCTTATGGTTAAAAGGCCATTAGTATAATGTGGGTTTATAAGCTTAAGTGTAAAGCTAATGGTAGTGTTGATTGCTATAAAGCAAGGCTTATTACAAAAGGTTATGCTTAAGAGAAGGATATAGATTATGATGAGACCTTTACCCACATGTCTCGTGTGGATGACTACAATTAGGTGTATCATTGCATATTAGCAATGCATCATGGTTGGAATATACATTAGTTGGATATCAAGACTGCCTTCTTGAATGGTATTTGCATGAGGAGGTTTATGTATCTCATGAGGCCTCATGGTTTTGTTAAGAAGGGTAAGAGTCTAAAGTATGCAGGTTAAGAAAAGCTCTATATATTGCCTTAAGAAGGCTCTCAAAGCATGGTATGAAAACGTAAATGCATACTTGATTACAAATGGTTTTTGTAATAGTCCTGATTGAGAGTACCCTCTATATGTAAAGAGGAGTAAAGATTGTTTATTGGTCATCGTTTTATATGTTGATGGCATGCTACTCATCATCAAAGGCCCTAATGAGGAGAAGATTTCACCCTTCACGAGGCTGAGTTACAAGTGCTCTTTGAGATAATCGATTTGGGCTTGTTGCATTATTATTTGGGCATATAATTTATGTAGCCTGATGATGGTATTGTGATGTTGTAGTCAAAGTACATGCTTACATGGTTTGGTTTTAAAGACTGTAAACATGTTTTCTACAACATGAAAGACAAGTGCTAGGCTCAGTCTACAAGATACAGGTGAACCATTTGATGCATCACTTTATTAACAAGTTGTTGGGTGCCTCATTTATCTATGTAATATGAGGTTAGACATTCAGTTTAGGGTCACCTTGTTGAGCAAGTTGTTTAATCTTTAAAGCATACTCATTGATAGCCATGCTTTTCTTCTCCACAATATGCAAGGCTGCCAAGTGAGTATTTTGACACTGATAGGGCACTTAGTCCCTTGGGCTATTATATGCTAAGGGGGATGATATTCAATTGCATGCTTTCAGTGTCTCTACTAGATGTTATGACACACTAGTGGCTTTTATCTTCGTCTTAGCGATTCATATATAAATTATGGCTTAGCAGAAGCAAATGTGGCCACTTTGAGCTCTCAAGAGGTGAGTACATGAGGGTAGATTTTACAATGATTGTGGAGTGTGTATGGCTCAGATGCCTTTTAGTAAATCTTAGTGTTAGACTATAGTCTCCCACCTCCATCTTCACTGACAGCAGCCAAAGTGTATTGGCCATTGTTTATGAGATGAACCCAGTGTTTTATGCTCATACAAAGCACATCGAGGTGCATTACCATTATATTGCATTACAAGAGAAATTATCATAAATATGCTCTATCAGTGGGTGCATCACTTAGACGAAGATAAAAGCCACTAGTGTGTCATAACATCTAGTAGAGACACTGAAAGCATGCAATTGAATATCATCCCCCTTAGCATATAATAGCCCAAGGGACTAAGTGCCCTATCAGTGTCAAAATACTCACTTGGCAATATAATGGTAATGCACCTCGATGTGCTTTGTATGAGCATAAAACACTGGGTTCATCTCATAAACAATGGCCAATACACTTTGGCTACTGTCAGTGAAGATGGAGGTGGGAGACTATAGTCTAACACTAAGATTTACTAAAAGGCATCTGAGCCATACACACTCCACAATCATTGTAAAAGCTACCCTCATGTACTCACCTCTTCAGAGCTCAAAGTGGCCACATTTGCTTTTGCTAAGCCATAATTTATATATGAATCGCTAAGACGAAGATAAAAGCCACTAGTGTGTCATAACATCTAGTAGAGACACTGAAAGCATGCAATTGAATATCATCCCCCTTAGCATATAATAGCCCAAGGGACTAAGTGCCCTATCAGTGTCAAAATACTCACTTGGCAGCCTTGCATATTGTGGAGAAGAAAAGCATGTCTATCAATGAGTATGCTTTAAGATTAAACAACTTGCTCAACAAGGTGACCCTAAACTGAATGTCTAACCTCATATTACATAGATAAATGAGGCACCCAACAACTTGTTAATAAAGTGATGCATCAAATGGTTCACCTGTATCTTGTAGACTGAGCCTAGCACTTGTCTTTCATGTTGTAGAAAACATGTTTACAGTCTTTAAAACCAAACCATGTAAGCAGTCTCTACATGTACTTTGACTACAACATCACAATACCATCATCAGGCTACATAAATTATATGCCCAAATAATAATGCAACAAGCCCAAATCGATTATCTCAAAGAGCACTTGTAACTCAGCCTCGTGAAGGGTGAAATCTTCTCCTCATTAGGGCCTTTGATGATGAGTAGCATGCCATCAACATATAAAACGATAACCAATAAACAATCTTTACTCCTCTTTACATATAGAGGGTACTCTCAATCAGGACTATTACAAAAACCATTTGTAATCAAGTATGCATTTACGTTTTCATACCATGCTTTGAGAGCCTTCTTAAGGCAATATATAGAGCTTTTCTTAACCTGCATTCTTTAGACTCTTACCCTTCTTAACAAAACCATGAGACCTCATGAGATACATAAACCTCCTCATGCAAATACCATTCAAGAAGGCAGTCTTGATATCCAACTAATGTATATTCCAACCATGATGCATTGCTAATATGCAATGATACACCTAATTGTAGTCATCCACACGAGACATGTGGGTAAAGGTCTCATCATAATCTATATCCTTCTCTTAAGCATAACCTTTTGTAATAAGCCTTGCTTTATAGCAATCAACACTACCATTAGCTTTACACTTAAGCTTATAAACCCACATTATACTAATGGCCTTTTAACCATAAGGTAAATCTACCAAATGCCAAGTGTTTTAGGATTAAGTCGTACTCATCCTACATGGCCTTGATTGGTCATTTTCCTATGCTTCTCAAAGGAAATAGGTTCCTCCTCATTGTATATACTAGCAATGAGAGCTTGGTCCACAAAAGAATAAGAAGCATGATGAGAACCAATGCTAGGCAAAAGAAGTAGATAATTTACTATAACAAAATCTCTGCACCAGTTATTTTGGCATACTCTTAGACATCTATATGGTTGCCCTTTCCTCATCCCACTGTAGCATCCACCACAAGTGCCTCATTAATAGGCTGAACCATGGGTTAAAATTTGAGCTAATTTTCAATCGGTATGGGCTAATTGCAGCACCTTGTTGGTTGTGAAGAGCAACATTCATTTTCTCCCCATATGGTTGTCTAGCATTGTACAAAGGTAGGAGTGTATTATGTTATACGAGCATAAATTTTGATGTTTTTGGTAAAAAAAGCATTGGCTGATCAGAGTTCTCAACAAAGACATAATCTCGTTTCACCAAAATATGCCTTGTGGCAAATGGTAGAGTCTATACCCTTCGTTTTCTAAGCTATGTCCCACAAAAATGCATTTTATTGCCTTATCATCTAGCTTATTCCATTGTTGCTGAAGCACAAGAGCATAAGTAAGACAACCAAAAACATGCAAACAAGCCATAAAAGGGCTTTCTTCCATTCCAAAAGCTTCATAAGGGTAATTGTATGCAAAACTTCCTCCAATCAAAAAGCATGAAGAGAGGTCCCGACGGGTTAAAGCTTGCTTGGACAAGCTGAAGAGAGGTCCAGACGGGCGGTATATCAATGTGTTTGAAGTGGCAACTGAAGTTGATATGCTGATAGCTTCATATCTCAAACTCAGAGCCCAAGAGAATCCTTCTCTTGCAGAAAACTCGGATGACGATGAGAAGCTAATGGAAGGCATAGACATAGAGAAATTCAAGAGGCTTCAGAAGCGGCTGCGTGATGGGACTTATGAGTTTCAACCAGTCGTGCATGTCCCTCTACCAAAAAGGAAGATAGTGAAAAAGAAGAAAAAGAAAATGAAGAAGCATCATGATTTTAAGGTGGGAGCAGTTTTGTTGGTGTGTTCTTGTTCGGCTCCCAAACTTATTTGTATAAAAATTGCCCTGTGGTGGTGGTACTTGCCTATGGACAGTTTATATCAAGTTTGGTGGTTTAATTGATGTAGATAATAGGTCGTGTACTGAAGGTTGTCTTCTTTGTTGAAAGATGATAGGCTTTTAATCATTGAAGGATTAACATAGGATTAATCCTTTTATTACCCTCAGGGTAGAGCTTCAGAACTCCTAAGCATGAACTAATGAGAGTGCAAATATAACTGCAAGATTGTGTTTGTGTCATGATATTGTATTTCAATACATCTGGAGTATACTGATGATTCCAAGCCACCATGAATGTGGCTAGGCTTTGTAGCAATAATGTGGCAATCTGAGCTCTTTTGGCGAGAGAATTTAACTCGCAAGTGGGTGTGATAGGGCCGGCCTGAGTTCTAGTCCTAGCCAGCACATACACGGGATTTACCATAGATGCTCTGTGTTAGGATTCATAATGGATGCTCTGTTTGACTCCCAATCATGGCCCAAGAAGAAAACTATGTATGGTAGGTTGGTGCCTTCTCAAATTGATATCTTTTATTCATAAAAAATTCCCAGCATCTTTAAATCCATAATAGAATTATTATCTTTTTGGTCCACTATTGTAGGAGGTTGACATGAACCCAAATAATTGATTGCAAAAATACTAAATATCAAGCATAAATAGAATAAACAATTGCTCGACACAAGATTGGGCCCAATTTGTCCCAACACAAGAGTGAGCCCACAGTTCCTCTCTTGGTGTACTTAAATATATTCTTGAGATAATTTTTGGGGCTCAAAGTAGTGTGCTTCTACTTCAAAAATAGATGTGAACCTAAAAACCATATAAAGGTATACATTTCTTGTAAAATCAAATATGTACAAGGGAGCTTTCACATGTCCAAAATAATATATACATCATCAATAAATTTGGATGGTGCCTAAAACGAATTAATGGCGCTTGTTGTCATAAAAGTAAATATTGTCGTCGACACTCAAAATTGGTCATCTCAAAATATTCATGACCACCTACTAGCTCACCTTCATTATCCAATCCAATGATCTGCACTTACATCAATTACGCCACAACCAATTAATAAATTAATTGATAAAAATATAAACAACCATATGAAACTCATAACATCAAGAAGATGCAACCAATTCTCCCATACATATATAGATTCACTCGAGTATGCGTAAAGTAAGCTATGATCGCTCACATTTAGAAAGGCATGCTAATCTAAACCCCTCTAGGAGAATTCATAAAAATAGGAAAAGCAAGAATATATATTCTATGAATTAACTCCAATTCATAAACATGGTAAACGTCAGAATATATTCCATGAATTAACTCGTCATAATATGCCTCGGGGGTGACAAGCAACTGTCCTTAGTTGTTTTCACAAAATCATAAATAATCATCATGGGCTAGTATGAACATAAGATGCAATCAAGCATGGATAGGTAGTGAGGGCATGATTAGGTAGCTATTAAGAATCTTTGATGGGGTGGCCATTATACTTGACCAAGTATCGATCATAAATATTACCTTTTCTTGTTGTTGGTTTGCTCATAGTCTAAAGTAATTTTTGGTTTGATTATCAAAATCTTCATCTAATAATGGAGGGTCATCATAGACTAGATGGCTTGAAGAGGGTCTCTAATGGTTTAAGTAAACTAATGTGAAAAGAGTTATGAATATGCCAATATGATGAAATATCTAAATGATAAGAATTTTTATAAAAATGAGAAACATGCTTTCTTTATAATAGATCCAAGCATACCTGGATGATCAAAAATATTTTTATGTTCAAATTTACCCTCTTGCTTAAAAGAGAAAATGTCATTCCTCATGGTTGACTCATGTAAAAAGTAATGCTTGATGAAATCTCCAGAAAGCATACCTTGACAAAACCTTTGAAATCTCCTATTGCATGTAGCCCTTTATGCTTAATTTGTTAGAGGTCTAGTACTTTGGTTGTACCCCTTTTATAAAATCTCCTTGGGCAAAAAGAAAAGACCTTGTGGAAGCTTCAGTGTTGAGGCTTATGGATTGTATTAGCTTTTTCTAAGGCTAATCTGTTTAAGCATTTTGAGAGCTTTTAATGTAAATCTTTTAAAGCTTGTAAGGCTAGGAAAATTTAAGCCTTTGAAGCTTGATGGCTTTTTATGAGATTTGGCTAGAGCTAAGGAAAGATTGAAAATGGAAAGCTTTTAAAGTTTTAAGATATAAGGCTTTTTGAATGTAAACCTTAAAACTTTTAAAAGCTTTAAAAGCTTTTAAAGTCTTAAAGCTTTTAAGCTTTAATAAGCTTTTAAAGTCTTAAAGCTTTTACAGCTTTTAAGCTTTAATAAGCAAAGAACCCAAACAGAAGGTTTTTTGTCTTGTAGAAGCCTTAAGATTCTAACATCCTAACGGGATCCAATGGGGTACTCTGTTACTTTTGGGGCTCCCGCTTATTGGCACATCTCCACTTATGGTTGGCTTTTGGGAATATCAAGCATATATAGATTGAGTCCAATTTGCACCCACACAAGAGTGAGTCTACGCTTCCTCTTGGTGTACTTAAATATATCTCTTGAGATAACTTTTGGGGCTTAAAATAGTGTGCTTTTACAAATATATTGAATTATTTAACAATAGCTTGCTTTATTAAGCATGCAAGCTAATCTACTTCAAAAATAGATGTAAACCTAAAAACCATATAAAGGTGTACATATCCAAATATACACAAGGGAGCTTTCACATGTCCTAAATATATACATTGTCAATAAATATGGATGTCACTCAAAATGAATTAATGGTCCTTGTTATCACAAAATCAAATATTGCTTGTCGAAAGTCAAAATCAATCATCTCAAAATATTCCTATAACCACCACGAGCTTGCCTCCATTTTTCAATCCAATGATCTACACTTACATCAACTACACCACAATCAATTAATAAATAAATTGATTAAAAATATTAACGACCATACAAAACTCATAACATCAATACTCCCATGCATGTACGGAGTTACCCGTGTACGCGTAAATTATGGATTCACCCGTGTACACGTAAATTATGGATTCACCCGTGTACACGTAAAGTAATCTACAATCACCCAGATTTAGAAAGGTGTCCCAATCTAAACACGTGTAGGAGAATTCATAAAAATGGGATGGGAATATGTATTCCATGAATTAAATCCAATTATATTGGGACACCTTTCCAATACTTCCACGCATGTACGGATTCACCCATGTACGCATAAAGTAATATACGATTACCTAGATTTAGAAAGGTGTCCCAATCTAAGCCCGTTAAGGAGAATTCATAAAAATGAGAAATGTGTGAATATATATTCCATGAATTAACTCCAATTCAAAAACATGGTAAATGTGGGAATATATATTCAAAAACATGGTAAATGTGGGAATATATATTCCATGAATTAACTCCAATTCATAAATATGGTAAACGTGGGAGCATATATTCCATGAATTAACTCGTCATAATATCCACACAATAATAGACTCTAAACATCCCCACTAATAATCACTATTGGATCACACTAGTTGGTGGCTTGTAGGCTCATGTGTTATTAGAAGGTGGAACAATGCATGAGCATGCAAGCCATTACCTTGTATGATCTTATCAATAGTAATAATTATGAGATTACGTTAGTGGATGAAAGATAATATGGATAAAAGATGATGCTGATTTTCTATGAATAAAAGATGATGCTCATTTTCTATGAATAAAAGATGATGCTCATTTTCTATGAATAAAAGATTTTACCTATTTAAGAAGGTCCCAATATCTGCCATATATAGTTTTCATTCACAAAATTCTTATTGAACTACATTAAGATGCCATCATACATAGGTTATGAAGGTCCCAATATCTACCATATATAGTTTTCATTCACAAAGATCTTATTGAACTACATTAAGATGCCATCATGCATAGGTTATGATGCACTAGGCATAGTCCATGATGCATAAGGTTTCATGTAGTAGGTAAAAGCTAAATGTGTGCCAATTGACATTATCTCACAATATGTAGTACAAAGTTTAATTTGAAGAGTTTGATTTATTAGCCTTTATGGTCAAGAATTCAAGGCTTGGTTGGCCTTGACTTAATGGTGAAAGGAGGTCAAGGTATACATAATTTCTCAAAAATGACATAAAAGTTCTCAAAAATACAACATAAAGTTCTCAAAAAATTTATAGACAAGCTACTATAGTTGGTATGAAAAGCGTGCATAGGATCAATGCTAAAAAATATCACCATTTACAGTCTTATGACAAACCTTCATAGGAACTCTTCTTTGTGTGCGATAAACAGGATTGGCATGCTTTGTAATGCCCATCTATTACTCAATGAACATCTTCTTCGTCTCTGCCTCCCTCTTCGGGGAAGCCTCCATGCCCAACTCAATATTGCCCAAATGAAGAAAGGAGAAAGGTCACCAATGATGAAGGGTTTTCTCATGTTGGAAGCCTCTAATTTTATGTAGCATAGGGAGTGTCTTTTTTAGATGATGGGCATTTTTGGTAAAATTTTGAGCTACTATGACCTCTCTTATAGGTTCTTATCTGGGAGAGTGGTGGTTTTCATCTCATGTTGCATTATCATTGATGGTTGCATACACTTGGTACCATTATAGGGGTTCACTCAGCTTGCACAAAGATTTGATGCTAATTTACTATCTTCATCTTTATGTTGGTGCTTGTTGGAGTAGGCAAAATTTTCCCATCCTTTGAAAATGGAGCTCCTCCTCCAATTAGTTTTAGCCCTACATTTGACACTTGTTCGGCCTTTTCTTCTTAATACAAAAGGTAAAAATGTAGACTAAGAATGATTATTGGAACCAATGACATAGGAAATATATAATAATAGACTAAGAATGATTCTTGGAACCAATGACATAGAAAATAAATAATAATACAAAAGGAAAAATGCAAGGTTTCTTTTTTTTGGATGACCATTTTTTAGTAAGCCATTATAAAAGTGGTAAGCACGTTTCTCACTAGATCTACTTTCTCTTTACATTCCTTATCTCTTTAGTCTTTCTTTATTTCTCTTCGCTAATAAAGCATGTGTTTTAAAAATCATAGTGTAATCTTGTTGGAGTGGAGACAAAGGTAGCAACACACACATAGATGCATGAAGGAAGCAGAGATAGAGAGAAGCACAACACTTCAAGTAGATTGATAAGAATTAGTGAAGTACAAGTGAAGTGATATGATAAGCTCACTTAAACACTAAAATTAAATTGATAAGAATGAGCGAAGTACAAGTAAAGTGACATGATAAGTGCACTTACACACTCAAAGTAGTGAAGTACAAGTAAAGTGATATGATAAGCTCACTTAAACACTAAAATTAAATTGATAAGAATGAGCGAAGTACAAGTAAAGTGACATGATAAGTGCACTTACACACTCAAAGTAGAGTGATAAGAATGAGTGAAGGACAAGTGAAGTGACATGATAAATTCACTTAAACACTCACTCACAAGAGATGCTCAAGGGAAAAAACCTCATAAGGAAGGGGAAAGTGCTACTATATAGATGGCTACAAATTCCCCCTATAATGATGATGTGAATATGTACACAACACATGTGGCTGATCAATTCCCAAATGGCAATAAGCCTAAAGCTTTGGAAAAGCTTGAAACTCCTCTTGTAAGAGAGCCTTCATGAGCATATTTAAGATAATTTCTCTTGTAATGCAATATAATGGTAATGCACCTCGATGTGCTTTGTATGAGCATAAAACACTGGGTTCATCTCATAAACAATGGCCAATACAGTTTGGCTGCTGTCAGTGAAGATGGAGGTGGGAGACTATAGTCTAACACTAAGATTTACTAAAAGGCATCTGAGCCATACACACTCCACAATCATTGTAAAAGCTACCCTCATGTACTCACCTCTTCAGAGCTCAAAGTGGCCACATTTGCTTCTGCTAAGCCATAATTTATATATGAATCGCTAAGACGAAGATAAAAGCCACTAGTGTGTCATAACATCTAGTAGAGACACTGAAAGCATGCAATTGAATATCATCCCCCTTAGCATATAATAGCCCAAGGGACTAAGTGCCCTATCAGTGTCAAAATACTCACTTGGCAGCCTTGCATATTGTGGAGAAGAAAAGCATGTCTATCAATGAGTATGCTTTAAGATTAAACAACTTGCTCAACAAGGTGACCCTAAACTGAATGTCTAACCTCATATTACATAGATAAATGAGGCACCCAACAACTTGTTAATAAAGTGATGCATCAAATGGTTCACCTGTATCTTGTAGACTGAGCCTAGCACTTGTCTTTCATGTTGTAGAAAACATGTTTACAGTCTTTAAAACCAAACCATGTAAGCAGTCTCTACATGTACTTTGACTACAACATCACAATACCATCATCAGGCTACATAAATTATATGCCCAAATAATAATGCAACAAGCCCAAATCGATTATCTCAAAGAGCACTTGTAACTCAGCCTCGTGAAGGGTGAAATCTTCTCCTCATTAGGGCCTTTGATGATGAGTAGCATGCCATCAACATATAAAACGATGACCAATAAACAATCTTTACTCCTCTTTACATATAGAGGGTACTCTCAATTAGGACTATTACAAAAACCATTTGTAATCAAGTATGCATTTACGTTTTCATACCATGCTTTGAGAGCCTTCTTAAGGCAAAATATAGAGCTTTTCTTAACCTGCATACTTTAGACTCTTACCCTTCTTAACAAAACCATGAGGCCTCATGAGATACATAAACCTCCTCATGCAAATACCATTCAAGAAGGCAGTCTTGATATCCAACTAATGTATATTCCAACCATGATGCATTGCTAATATGCAATGATACACCTAATTGTAGTCATCCACACGAGACATGTGGGTAAAGGTCTCATCATAATCTATATCCTTCTCTTAAGCATAACCTTTTGTAATAAGCCTTGCTTTATAGCAATCAACACTACCATTAGCTTTACACTTAAGCTTATAAACCCACATTATACTAATGGCCTTTTAACCATAAGGTAAATCTACCAAATGCCAAGTGTTTTAGGATTAAGTCGTACTCATCCTACATGGCCTTGATTGGTCATTTTCCTATGCTTCTCAAAGGAAATAGGTTCCTCCTCATTGTATATACTAGCAAATGAGAGCTTGGTCCACAAAAGAATAAGAAGCATGATGAGAACCAATGCTAGGCAAAAGAAGTAGATAATTTACTATCCCAAAATCTCTGCACCAGTTATTTTGGCATACTCTTAGACATCTATATGGTTGCCCTTTCCTCATCCCACTGTAGCATCCACAAGTGCCTCATTAATAGGTTGAACCATGGGTTAAAATTTGAGCTGATTTTCAATCGGTATGGGCTAATTGTAGCACCTTGTTTGTGAGCAACATTCATTTTCTCCCCATATGGTTGTCTAGCATTGTACAAAGGTAGGAGTGTATTATGTGATGCGAGCATACATTTTGATGTTTTTTGTAAAAAAGGCATTGGCTGATCTGAGTTCTCAACAAAGACATAATCTCTTTTCACCAAAATATGCCTTGTGGCTAATGGTAGAGTCTATACCCTTCGTTTTCTAAGCTATGTCCCACAAAAATGCATTTTATTGCCTTATCATCTAGCTTATTCCATTGTTGCTGAAGCACAAGAGCATAAGCAAGACAACCAAAAACATGCAAACAAGCCATAAAAGGGCTTTCTTCCATTCCAAAAGCTTCATAAGGGTAATTGTATGCAAAACTTCCTCCAATCAAAAAACATGAAGTAAATCCTGGTCTTTAACCATGCAACGTGCCATCTACATGAGAGATCTATTCTCCCTCTCACCCACAACATTTTGCTAAGGTATGTAAGGCACCGTACACTGATGTTCTATGCCTCTTTCATCCATATATACATGAAACTCCGTTGACATATACTCCCTCCCTCGATATGTATGAAGGGTGCCAACTTTACATGTAGACATATTTTCACCCAAAGAAACAAAGTGTATAAAGCATGTAAAAATATATAGCTTTACCTTTAACAAATACACCTAGTTGTACTTCGAGTTGTCATCAATAAAAGTCAACAAGTAGAGATATCCCTCGATTGATGGTGTCCTCTGAAGACCACAGACATCATTATGTATAAGCTGTAATTTTTGGACATGCCTTACTGATCCATCTTTTGGGAATGATTCCCTTTGCATCTTACCCAAAGGGTATCCCTCAGATACATGTTTGATAGGGGCCTCAAGCTTTGGCAACTTTGACGGTGCCATCCCTTGCCTTTTAAGAAGGCACAACAAACTATCAAAATTCAAGTGCTCAAATTGGGCATGCCATAACTTCGTGTCACTCATAGCACATCTGGAGGTAACTAAACAAGCATTATGTGCCAATCTCTCATCTTGTCTAATCTATAAAGCCCATGGCTTAGAGTACTGGATATATACCGCATTGATTTCTCCATCACTCTGGTCATGAACTATATAACAAATCTGACCACACTAGGCCTACCCTAGCAATGGCAGAGACTCACATTAAGTTCTTTTTCATTCCTAGAATAAACAAGACTTGTGAGAGAGTGATTCTCCCACCATTTATAGCAATGAGCACAACCTTACCAACTTCTTAAACTTCTTTTTAATGCCTCAAATAAATAAGACTTCTGAGAGAGTGATTGTCCCACCATTTATAGTGAGCACAGCCTTACTAACCTTATCAGATGTGAGCACAACCTTACCAACTCCTTTCACTGGATATGAGGAGTTGTTTGCACATGTAACTATGCCTCCTTGAGGACCAAACTCAAGGGAGGTAAACAACTCACACCGAGAAGTAATGTGCTTGCTAGCACCACTATCAAAATACCAGACATGCTAATTTGTCTCTGACATGTATACATTATGGACATGAGGGTCATAGCCGTAGTAGTGAACAATGAATGGTAATCACCATGTGCATAGTATGATGACTTCTTCTTTTCGGCACTTGTTATTGATGTATTAGCCATAACCATGCATGACTCTTTTTCTTCTCCTTCTCTAACCTCTTCATTTATATAATGACCTGGATTTCGATAGCAGTTTCATTTGTCTATCTTCTTAGGCTTATCACCCCCCTTCTTAGCATCCTGCCAGAAGATTGGGCTAATTCTGTCTTTAGCTTATAGCCCTGATAAAAGGCTTTGCCTTTACCTTTTTGACTGGCAATGACGAATGCCTAATTTGCCACACACATACTGATTTGGTTTTGCCAAGATGCTCTTCTTGTAACTACAAGCCAATTCATCAAATGTAAGGGCATTAGGGTTACCCTTCATCATGAGCCAAACTGTGGATGCAAAACTGTGGTATAAATCTAGTAAAGCTAGGAGAACATAGACACCAATGAATTGTCTGGATAGGCCTTTTACATATATATAAGCTGATTTCTGAGATCTTTGATCCTTGTGAGAAACTGATCCATTAAGTTTCCCTCATTCATATGCTCGGACTCTAATTGCTTATGCAAGGAGGCCACTTTGCCTCGTTATGCACTTGATAAAGCGCAACAAGGGCATCCCAAGCTTGGGATGCATAACAAGCACATCCCAAGCTTGCCCGATAGTTTTATATGAGTAAATATAAGAAATAATGCTCTTTTTCACGAAAAGTTCCACTAATGCATGTGCTTGTGAATCCCTGTCATCCCACCTAACTTGTTCCACTGTGGGAAATGTGAAGGTGGATGCCACAATTATATTTGAACTAGTATCACCATCCAAGGGACATGTATCATTATGCACTAGCGAGACAAGGCATGCCTCAATGCTAATAACAACATTCCAAAGCCCTTTGGCAAACAACCAATACATGATATATTATATGGATCACAACAAATATGCTACTCCCGCCATGCTTATCCTCAACGAAAACATCCCAATTGCATCACTACTTGCCATTTCAACTTGCAAATAAAGAATCTTTTGACACAAAATGCAAATATCCCAACAACTTATCGGTATTTCTAGTAGATTGGTGATGATGAAGAAACTTGTAAAGTGTACGAAAAATGCTACAGTGTATAGTTTGAGAAATGTTACTAGCTGGGATGCAAAAGTCGATGACAATGATGATAGCTCAAAGATGCGATGTCGATGGCGATGGAGAAGTGGCGAGATGATGACCTTATCTGTACACTGAATGTACATCACTATAATGTAGCAAACCTAAAATCGAACAAAGACAGTTCGAATTGACAGTCCCCCAAGATGTCTACGAAAATCTTATAGCATGTGATGAGCTTTGAAATGCCAGAAATGGTAGGAAGGCATTAAAACTTCGTATAAGCGTAGTTAATATCACACTATAGGGTATACCTTCTCTACTTAATTATGAGGATATTTTAATCTGAGAAAATCAGAAGAACAACTTGAGGAGGTGATGACGAGGGGGTGAGGGCTAAGACAATCTACTCTGATACCAATTGTTGGAGTAAAGACAAAGGTAGCAACACACACATAGATGTAGGAAGCAAGCATAGATAGAGAGAAGCATAACACCCAAAGTAGATTGATGAGAATGAGTGAAGTACAAGTGAAGTGACATGATAAGGTCACTTTCACACCCATAAGAGTGTGTACACATGCTCAAGGGAAAAAACCTCCTAAGGAGGGAAATAGTGGCCCGACCCATTATTTGCCTACATCCACACATCACTACCATAGATGGCAACAAATCTTTAGCAACTTGATCGAATTACTTTTAAAAAGTGAAAGTTCTAGATAGGGCTTCACATTCCGATCCACACATCACTACCATAGATGGCAACAAATCTTTAGCAACTTGATCGAATTACTTTTAAAAAGTGAAAGTTCTAGACAGGGCTTCACATTCCGATCTAATGCTAGCAATCTCTTGGCTAGATATCTATACATATTTAAACTAACTTAGTGATTTACTTTTGTGAATAACAAAATTTTTCATTTTAACACAAGAAAGCCCCTATCTTTGTTACACAATTGAGAGAATGAGTATAATCTCTTACTACATAAGACCAACATTCTGTAGAACTAATTCAGAGAATGAGTATAATCTCTTACTACACAAGACCAACATTCTGTAGAACTAATTTATGATTTGAAATACACATAGATTCATAACACAATGGAGATGTGTGGGCATCCAAGAAATACAATGGGCACTCGAGGTTGCAATTGAAGTTGGTGGAGGACATGGGTAGAAAAAGGTGATAAGGTCACACAAGACCAACATTCTCATATAACTTTTTTTTTGATACATGTAAATGATGCTTGCTTGACATATGGCTTGGAATACATAATGTACGACACATGAATTATGGCACAAGCTACTTGGCACAAAGGAAAAACTTGTTCTATAATTTTGGGAGCCTTAATACCTTTTAACCGTCACCCTTTTATACCTTTCAACTTTTACACCTACACCTACACCCACACCCACACCCACACCCACACCCACACCCACACACCCTCCCTCCCAAAAAAATAAATTAAAATAAAAAATCCTTTAATACCTTTCAACTTTACACAAAGTTCTCTCTCTCTCTCTCCAACTCCACAAATGTTGTGACAAAACTTACAAGGCTTCTCTTTTATATATCTGTTCTTTATAGTATACAAAGGAAGAGTTTCACAAAGTTGTCAAGTGGTAACAGGGAGAGGCGGTTCAGGTAGAATTTAAATTTGGAGGTCTCAAAAAGACAAAGCACTTGTTTGCCCACTGTACTTATTATGAAGCTCCCCGGGTTCAGGGTGCTTGGAATGAACACGACACGTTCCTTGGGACTACCCGCTCCACTCTCTTGTCCACTGGAAATCGCAGGTACCATCCCCTTTTTTATGTGTTTATTTGGCAATGCCAATTTGCAGAGTGTGATATCCTTGTTGCCGAATGCCGATCTAAAACCGACGAGTGCTGGCTCACTGGAGTCAGGGACGTGTGGCATTGTGAAGGTCCTCCCTTGGTCCATCTGTTACCGTGGACCTTGCATGGGCTGTGTCGCGTGGAGCCCTATTCTGAGACACAAACAAGCCGGTGATAGATGTCTGTGCGGTATCTCGCCTCTCGTCTTTGTGGCGACTGTCAGTTCTCGTAAGTATAGTCCCAAGAAACTCTGATATCTGTTGTGCATCACCCACGAGAGGCCCGAACCCCTCCCTGGAGAGGCAGTGGAAGCGTTCGTATGTTTCGTAGTCATGTCACAAACTCTTCACTTCTCATGACAGGCAGAGCATGTTAGACCTAAGCATGCGTATGGATAGTCCAAGGACATGGCAAAATATTTTGGCTTCTGGGCAGAGTCTGTATGGATATTGTTTCTTGTGAAGGCTTGGCGATATCCATGGTGCCTGGGTGGATTATGACCATGTACACATGGTGTACTGAGATTGCAAGTGGAATTTTGGAAGTACAAGAAAACAAATGGGTGATTCTCCAAGTTCACATGTGCATATGCATAATTTTGCAGGCTCTGACATTATTATTCTTTGTGTGTAATGCTCCTTTGTCTCGACCTCCCCTGTCCGAAACTAGCGAACGGTGATCGGCATGGCATGTGACATCATACATGTGCCTTTGAAGATAGCCAGGGATCCATCTTTGTAAAAGTTCTCTTTGTAGAATTGGAATTTGTAGTGAGCTCTAGTGGAGACACCCATGTGCAACTCTTGTGCAGCCCTGACATATCGATGCGGATAAGACAGTTGATCTCCTGTAGGGAGAGATCAAGAATTGGTGAATCAAGTTTGTACTCGAAAGGGTTGAGGCGGTCCAATTGAATGCCCTCTTTGTCCAACTAGTTAACCACTTGTGAATACCAAGACTTTTTCTGCCCCTCTCAGGTGCGCTGCATGGAGAATTCAAGAGCCAAGTGTGGGAGACGATCTGTAGCCGAAACCCTAAGCGTACCCTAAACCAGAGTCAAAAACAGGATGGAATCCTTAACGAAGAGCTTGAAAAAAAGCCCTAGATTGTGTGAGTGTATATACATGGAGTATGTAAGTGTGAGTTTGAAATAGGGCATCTATGACGAGAGGGGATGCTCCAAACTTAGCTAAGATTATGTCATGCGCCATAGAGCATCATGACCTGTTTCTTTGTACTCCGCCAATCCCCAAAAAGGGACACCATACATTGCTACGAGCCGCACCAAAGCGTCGAACAACCAACTCTTGGTGTGAGGCTCTTGAAAGTGTGCTTGCAAAAACTCCAAACATGCTAGGGATATATAGCATCTTGCAAAGTGTGCGTGGGCAGTTGGTATCATGGAGAAGGTCGGGCTTGTGTAGACCACTTTGAGTTATGTTGGGATTCAGAGTCTCGTGTGTGTACCCCCTCGTGTGTGTCCGTTTGTGTGTGTGAACAGCCCTAGTGTTATAGTATTGTGAAGCTCTATGTCTTCTTTCAACCCCAAACACCTTTCATAGGAACATCTTGATGCAAAACGCAAAGAAGAGATGAAGATAAGAGAGAGAGATAGCTGTATTTTCAGTATATTCATAAAGTACAAAAAGGTACATGTCTTGGTAGCCCTAGGCATGCCCAAAAGGTAGCAACAAAAACGCTGTTCTATTCTATAATTGTGACCCAACACCGTTAAGGTGTCAAATGTTGAAAACAATCCTTGGCTGAGCCTTAAATTGGCACTTGGACACCTACTCATGTTGGCCGTGTAACTTGGTCGAACACAATGCTAATCAATACACTTAAATACACTGGACACTTGCTCAAAGACAAGAAGTGAATTGCTGAATTGACAAGAGACACACAATGAGCCGGAACGGCCGACCCCTCCCTCAAATAAAGTATATTGATCTTGGGAGAATCAAGTACATAGTGTCATGGGCATTTTGGACGAGATTTCCATACCAATGCATATGAATACAGTATTGCAAATAAGTGGTTGTCCATGTAGACTTGCAATCCACACTATCCTCTCAAGTGCCCCATGTTCCCTACCATCTGCTCTCTATTGTTCCACCAACACATGGTAGCAACAATCTGCAAGAGAGCACGTAGGACAAGAGAACACTACACAGGGTATGTGATCTTGTAATCCGGTTCCTCCCTCTTGCTACTTGCTTCCATATTTAAGCATTAAAGCTTACCAATTGCAAGTAGAGTCCATGACAGCGGAAGTCTTTGCGATGGAAGTCCTTGGAGTGAAGAGATCTTCGATTTGTCGCATTTCTTCGCGACAAAAGTCTTCAAGAGGATGAAGGGAACCTTGGGAAAGCTTCCCCTATGGTTCAACTTGAGAAAGGAGGGTTGAAATTAGGGTTTTCAGCAAAAAGACAAAAAATTACAGCAATAAAGAGAGCTGTTTTACTGAATTTCAGTCATTGGGAGTGTGTAGGAGAGTGATTAGCATCCGGAAACACTCTTGGAAGCTTGAGAAACACCTTAGCAAGCTTGGAAATGGAGTTGGAAAGGAGAAAGTGCAGAAAATGCAGCCCAACAGCCCTCATGAAGGCATCTCTAGAGAGAGGAGGAGGAGTGAGGTGGTGAGTTGTCCAGTGTAGGTGGTAAGTTTTGGTTGCCCAAAACTTAATGAAGTGTGTACACACTCACTTATAAATTAGTGCTTACTTTTAAGGCTAGGTTTATGACCAGGACTTACCACCTGTCACATGCCACATAACCATGGCATCAGACAATTTCACACGCACGGTTGGGACAGCAGTGTGTGAACACCGGGCTGGTCATAATTTATAAGTGAGTTTTGGTCGTCCAAACTTAATGAAGTGTGTACACACTCACTTATAAATTAGTGCTAACTTCTAAGCCTAGGTTTATGACCAATACTTACCACCTGTCACATGCCACATAACCATGTCAGCAGACAGTTTCACACGCATAGTTCGCGGGCAGGCGTTCCCTTACTCGGATCTACACATTGGTCAAGCAAACATGAAAACAACATGCAATTTCAATTGCAAGCAAGCACATAAAGATGCTATGCAATGCAGCATTGGTATGGACAATCCCCGTTCATGAGACTATACCAAAATAGACGTGCTCCAGGAAAGTACACGAGGTACCAAACCCAATGGAACACCAATCCACCAAGCATTTTTGGGCATGTACACGAAGGCACAAGTCCCAACGGAAAGCCAAGTCTATAGTATCACATGAGTGGAATCAATCCCCGGCATATACAACTGCCATGGACACCAGTCCAATGTACATACATGATAAGAAAGCACGGGTGGACCAATTGGGTGGCCAAATGGTGACATCCCCCCGGCTTCTAAACAGTTGTCCGCAACTGAAAAGCATCCAAATATGTCTGAAGCACATGTGGGCAATCTCTGAAGAACTCTTCATCTACCCATTTAGTATCAATGGGAAGATAGTTCTTAAACTTCACAAGGTAACGCCTGACAACTTTGCCTGCAGCAAGCTTGCGTTCCTTGTGATACACAATCTGCTCTGGCTGCAAGATCTCCTCAAGCTCATCCACTTCTGGTGGATTCTCAATGATCGTCTCATTGGGCTCCGGCCCTACATACTTGTCACATGAAAAGTGTGCCAATGACTAGGTAATGCCAATCTAAAAGCCACTTCATTGATCTTCTCGATCACTCGAAAAGGCCCATAGTACCTGGTTGCAAGCTTAGGATATACACCCTCTTTGCCAAGCCTCTTTGCAAGTCTTGGTTTCTCAAATTTTAGCAATACCCAATCATTCTCTTTAACATCCAATTGCCTTCTATGCTTGTCGGCAGCCTTTTTATGCTTGTCTTGTGACCTTGCAATGGCTGTCCGCACCTGAGCAAAAGCAATATCCAAGTCTCTTACATACTCATCAGCTGCTGCAAATATCTCATCCTTTGTGCGAAGGATGGGTGGCAAAACCACCTTACCATAAACAATCTCAAACGGGGCCTTTCGCGTAGATGCATGCACCGTGTTGTTGTATGCAAATTCCACAAGCGGGTAAGTACTTCTCCCAAGAAGACTTCTGATCCGCCACATAACATTCAAGAGATCCAACACGGCTGAATGTGCAGCCTCACTTTGCTTATCTGTTTGAGGGTGATAAGTTGATGAGAAGTCCAATTTGGTGCCCATATTATCAAATAAGGCCCGCCAAAAGAGACTTGTAGTCCTGGGATCTTTATCCCCCACAATGGACTTCGGCATTCCATGATGTTTGAACACTTCTGCAAGATATATTTTAACCATATGCTCAGCTTTGATGGTCTTTTTGACTGGCAAGAAATGAGCTTGCTTGCTAAACCTGTCACAATCGTCCAAATTGCATCATTACCCTGTTGGGTCCGTGGTAAGTCCATAATGAAATCCATTGTAATACTTTCCCATGGCTGCGTGGGAATACGCAATGGCTGCAGCAAACCTGGTGTCTATTGCCTATCAAATTTCACCTTTTGACAGGTGATACATGCACGTACATGTGCCTCTATGTCCTTCCGTATACCTGGCCAAAAGAAATACCGCTCAATCATGTGCGTTGTAGGCATTATGTCTCTATGACCAGCATATGGAGGAGTATGGCACTCATCCAAAACCTTTTGCCTCATGTCAGACACCACACATAGGCAATTATCTTTCATGAGATAACCCTCTTTGATCACATTTGAGGCATGTGCATAACCAGCTATCAAATCAGCCCAAACAGTGGCAAAATCAGCATCCGTATGATACAAATCACGCATGGTAGACAAGTCTCCATGAGAGGCAACCGAGATAGCTGCCACAGACGGTTTTCGTGACAATGCATCGGTGAAACTGGCCTCTAGCAGAAACCAAAGTGCGGTAGACTAGCAGTCACCCTTCCAATTGTAGTCCAAATAAATAACAAAATTAACAGGAGCTAGAATGCTCCAGAACTGAAAGGTAATTGACACCTGTTGGCCCCAAAGCTTGGCGCCCCTTTCGGTATTTCTTTATTCAAATTCAATGAAATGTATAACTGAGTACAACAAAGCCAGTCCTGGAGAGTAAACTTGCATGTCCAATCTAGCAGCCCTGAAGACCTCTTAGCACACAGAGGATTCACACACAGATCTGTGTCCCACAAAAGCAACACACTGTGCTTTCCTCTAGTCAACCAAGACAATTCAGCAGGGCAGCCTTGAGCATACATCTGGCTGTTCCATGAACATGGTCTCAACTCAGTTCAAATATACATCCACTGTCCAATCTTTGTTTCCACCCTTCAAACTGCCATACCCCTCCTCTCACAAGGGGCCAGATGACACAACTCTGCAGCAGCAGACATAAGCCAGTGGAAAGAAAGAAAGATTGACAAGTTCAGAGCTTACCAATTCAATGCGTGGTTCTGCACCGGAGAGACTGACCGTACCAGTCTGTACTTGCAATAGACTGTCTGTACTTTTCTCTCTGCAGCCGCCTGAGTGATGCACCCACTATACTTTGATAAAGCACCACCTGCAGAGCTGAAGATGCACCACCTGCAATCTGTTCAGGACTGAATAGATACGGAAGCTGCCTGTACCTGTCTGTACAGGTTTGTAGTACCCGGCTGTTCCAGTCTGTACAGGACTGTACTTGCAGTCGCATGGACCTGTAGCCGCTTGCTGTCAGTACCCTGGTCGCCTGCGCCGCCTGAACCAGTCGATGCACAGCAGTTTGTACCTGTTGTCGTACAGCAGCCGCCGCCAGCAACAGTTGTACGGAACTGCAGTCACCTGCTCTGTCCGTACAGTACTGTATGTACTGTTTCCGCCGCCTGTACCTGCTGAAGATGCGCTTGTCCCTGCAGCACCTGTACCACTGTACCTGCTGAAGATGCGCTTGTCCCTGCAGCACCTGTACCACTGTACCTGTTGTCGCTTGCTCTGCACGGGCAACAACCACCAGCACTGTACGGCCTGCAACCACGTGGACTGTACGACCTGTTCTAAATGCAGTAAAAACCAGCAGAAAATACACGTACTGCAGCTAGCTTCCACGACTCCCCAAAAAGCAAGAGAGAGAGAGATGAGAGAGGCGTGTAACTCCCAAAGTGGAGTTGCTCCTTTCTCCAAAAATATTCTTGGCCCCTTTTTTTTAATATTCATTAAAGTTCCTAAGGGCCACTTATGCCTAGGGGCCACCCATGGTTAAAACAATAAAAATATTAATGTTCTTGGTCCCCCTTCACACTTGAAGATGTCCATCATATTTCTATTTGTCCAGGGACCCAAATGTGAATCATTAAATATTTATTTTGCTCACCAACCACCATGCCCACACTTGTGCTGTTCCACTTTCACAGGGTCATGACATACCTCCCTCTTGAAAAATGGCAAGCGTCCTCGATTGCAATCTGGTGATACAGCAAAATATCCAAAGTGAAATGTATAATATGGCAAGATCAGCGTCCCAATCTCTCTAAGCCATGCATATGTAACAACCTTCACTGCAAACCAATGGTGTAGTGGTAGTCTAAGTTGTATACCACTGTGAACCATACACAACCACAACATCCAATGTGACTAGTACACGTATATCATAGAAGTCCCATAAACAGATGTACTGTCAGCCATTAGTACCTTCGGGTGAGACAAAAGCTGCACCAAGCGACCTCTAGATGTCATTTGAGCCTGTCTGTATCAAGGGAGTGGAGGTGCTACCCCCCTCTTGAGCATACCATTGTCCCAAACAATGCTGATACAAATTTATACCCGATTTTGGATTAAGTGACCGCTTGAATCAAGGGACAAATCCGATTTTCGTTCCAAGTCCCAAGCTCTAGGCCACACAAGGCCCGCGGGCCACCGCCCTACTATCTAGATTCTAGAATCTAGACTCTCTCTCTCTCTCTCTCTCTCTCTCTCTCTCTCACCTCTCCCTCAAGCCTCTTGAGTCTTGACTCTTCCAACTTCCAAGCCTCTAGGCTCTCTCTCTCTCTCTCATTCCTCAAGGCTCTCTCTCTCTCTCTCTCTCTCTCATTCCTCAAGGCTCAAGAGTCAAGCCATCTTCAACCATGGCATCCTCCTCACGTGCCGGGGCTTCTCGTAGAAGGACAACGGCATGGACATGGTGGGAGGAGGTTAACTACACCACATCCGTTCATGGAGGCGGTTCTCGGCCATGGGTATGCAAGCTTTGGCCGTACCGGCGAACGGGTGGCGCCGACAAAGTGCGAGCCCACCTCTTGCATGAGAGTGGGCACGAGGTGAGGTTTTGCACGAATGTACGCCCGAGAAGAGACGGGAACTTCTTGACAAGCTTAGCGTCTACGAAGCGGTCGAAGCGACAAGAAGGACACCACGAGTGGCCGTGGATCCCGCGACGATGGGGAGAGGAACTCAAGCCTCTACAATGGAGTCATGTGGTGGATCGGGATCATGCACACCATCACCTTCACCATCAAGTCGGAATGTTACTCCATCCATGACGCCGGCACCCTCCATCTCCACGGCCTCTCAATCATTACGTGGGCCACGGCGACAATCTACACTTGGGGAGAATTGGAACCCCAAGTTGAAGGAGGAGGTGGATATGGCGGTGGCCCGCTTCTTCTTCCACGATCACATTGCCTTTCAAGCGGCTAGGTAAGTGCAATCGATCATTGCCAATTCATCATTCATGTTTTCATCATCCTAGTCCCCTTCTCATTAGTAAATTACTTTCTTGAATAGGTCGGAATACTTCAAGGTCATGGTTTAGAAGATTGGGGAGTATGGCTCAACCTATACGCCCCCCTCATCCGAGAGCTTGCACACTACATTGCTCGAGAAGCAGAAGCGCCTTGTAGAGCAAGCGGCCGACAACACAAAGCGGCAATGGGAGAGGAACGGAGTCTCTCTCATTGTGGATGGATGGAGTGACACCCGTAAGAGGAGTATTCACGGCATGGTTGCATATTCCCGCGGAGAGATGTACTTCATCTCATCTCATGATGCATCCGGCACTGGGAAGAGCGCAGATGTGCTTGCGGCGGAGTGGGCTACCACCATGGAGATCGTTGGCTCCGAGCATGTAGTGGGCTTTGTTGCGGATGGGGAGCCTTCCAATAGGGCGGCGGGAGCTATTCTCCAAGGTATGTATGGACATGTCACGGTGTCCTTTTGTATGGCTCATTGCCTAAACAACCTCCTCAAAGACATCGGGGCATTACCATGGATCAGCCCGCTCATTGAGGAGGCCAACACCATGGTCTCCTTTGTCCTCAACCACCAAAGACTTCGGCATGAGTTCAACAAGAGGTCCTGTCTCTCTCTCCTCAAATATTCCGACACCTGGTTTGCCTACAACTTTCTCATGTTGGGCCGGTTGAAGGATTGTAGCGGTGCTTTGAGGGGGCTTTTCCTTAGCGACGAGTTTGTCGCCATGCAAGAGTCCCATACAAACACTAGCCAAGAGTGTAGGCTACGGGCGGATGACGCCTCTTGGTGGGAGCTTGTGAAGACCACAGATGCTATGGTGAGGCCCATAGTCCACCTATTGAGGATTGTAGACGCTATGCAACCATGCATAGGCAAGGTCTACGAGGCCATGGATCGCATGATAGAGAAGTTGAAAGACTTTGTGCCTGACGAAGACAGATACGAGGAGATCCATGCCTTGTGTCTAGGAAGGTGGAATTCCTACTACTCTCCATTGCATGCAGCAGCTTATGTGGTGGACCCAGAATTCCAAGGCAACAAGCAGGAGAGCGACCGGGAGGTGAGCGCTGGATGGAGGATCATCTTGGATCGTCTTGTGCCTGATGCATTGGTTAGGCGCAAGATCAGGGACCAGCTTTCGATGTACAGGTCATTTCATGGCTCCTATGGCTGTCATGATGCACAGGTTGACCGCTCCAAAGTTGGTGCTGCTCTATGGTGGGAGGACTTTGGTTCAGCTGGACCGGAGCTGTAGCAGCTTGCCATCCGCTGTCACGTGCATCCCGCACTTGGATGCCACGTAGACATTTCTGTACAGAAGGTGCAGGACCTAGGATGGTGAACTGGTCCCATGTGAGCCCAGTCCGGGACGAGTCAGCCAGGGATCCATCTCAGATGTCCGAGGTCAGGTGTGCATTGTCCTGCACAGGAGTCTAAGGTCAGGTGTGCACTGTCCTGCACATGAAACAGTGCCAGTCTGTGCTGTGAGTCTCCCTCTAGAATGATGTCAGTGGTTCTGTGTATCTGGTTTGGTACCGGATGCCAGATCACTGAGTAGATTAGGTTTAGGACAAGGGGCCAGCCCATAGGGCTACCCTGGATCTGAGTGTGGGCACGGGAATGGTGTAGAACCACCCCCATCAGGGCCAGGAAGGCCCAGGCTGAACCCACCAGCCATGGAGGGGCTGTAGGACAGCCCTAGGGCACAGACAAGGCAATCTCCAGGACATTACAGCCTTTATATGGCTGTAGGGCATGTATGGGGCAGCCCATACAGGCTGCTCAGCCTTGGGATTGTGGACAAAAGTGGTGTCCAGCCAATCAGAAGCAGGCGCATCACCTTCAGCCTGTTAGGAAAAAAAGGTAGTATTTTTTGGGATTTAATTCAGCATTTATTGCTGAATTTCACCAGTCGTGGGACATAGCTTGTTTTTTCAGCTGGCCGACTGCTCCTCAGGAGGAGTATAAATAGTGGAGGCCATAATCCCATCATTCATCTCAGTTTTCACCAAGTGCTCAAGCCAATCAAGGGCCAGTCAAGCCAAGGAGATTGCCAAGCAAAGGGGTGGACTTCTGAAGGTCAAGGGCAGGGAATTCCCAGCCAAGAAAAGGTCAAGTTTTCTGTATTTGTTTTCAGATTTACATCATTCTAATAAAGCAAATACACCATCCGTGGTGGGGGCCCTACAGAGGGTAATTGGGACCCAATACTGTGTCCTCTCCATCTCCCCCTTCTCTCTCTATTTTCTGCACATCTCCTTTCAGTTTGTGCGTTAATTCCGTCGCGAAAAGAGTGCTGATTTCTGAGTTTTGAAGTACCGATCCTTCTCCGAAGCTGCCACGTATTACAGTGGTATCAGAGCTTCCTTCAAGGACAAAGATTCAGCAAAGAAAACCATAAAATTTTCTCGCTTGTGTGGTTGGTTTTTAGACGCCGGTGGACTACCCCTTTCGGAGTGACTCCTGTCCCTCGAAGGACGGTTGGTTTTTAGCCTCCGGAAGCCTCCGGAAGTCTCCCACACAGATAGTGGATGGTTAGATTGCGTTCCGGAAAGGAATTGCATTTTCCCGCTATGGCGAGCTTTGGCGACGAGAGAGAACCAGAACCATGGGACCAGAGTGCACCAGGCAGCCCAGCTAGGGCACCAGGCTTGAGTGTCATAGACATGTTCCAGCAGATGATGCGAGCAATCGCAAACCAGACAGCCATGTTGGATGAGGAGAAGGCGCGGATCTTGGCTCTGGAGGAGCGTTCTCACTCTCCAGTGTCGCGTTTTCCATCTCCTCCTCCCTCTTCTTCCGTATCCCAGATACCAGATCCTCGTCACAGGGACCCTCTCGCGGGGTCACAGCCTCAGCCAAGCTCCTTGCTTGAGATGCAGATGCGTGCATTGGAGATTCGACAACGAGAAGACGACGCCATGCGACAAGTGGAACACGAGCGTTACCTCAGAGCTTTGGACGCCAGATTGACACCGGCGGCGCCCTCGAATCATTTTCCCGAGAAAATGAATTTCAGTAAGTATAATGGTAAACTCGATCCCACAACTCTTTATTCATGGTTACATCAATTTGAAGCTTACTTTGCCGTAGTTAGGAAAACAGATAGTGACAAAGTGATCGTAGCTAGTTGGTACTTGGAAGGTGAGGCCATTCCTTGGTGGACTCAGTGGGCTCATGCCCACACCAGAGCAGGTATGGCAGCTTATGGGTGGGACGAATTCGTCCGCGACCTTAAGCAGCGGTTTCTACCGCCCCACTACCTTGAGCGACTCGAAGACGAGTTCAGGGGAGCGCGTCAGAACGCGCAACCAGTCCTTCAGTTTGCCAATAAAATTTCGACCTTGTGTCTGCAATTAGGCTTATCTGATTCGGACAAGAAAGGGCAGTTTTTGTATGGCCTGGACACGCAAATCCAATGGGAGGTGCGTATGTTTAGGCCAGCCACCTTTGAGGACGCACTCTCGCTTGCGCAGAGTGCAGAAATGAAACACAATGGTGGCAAGCCCAAGACTTCCCAGCCGGCTTCTCCCAAGGCTAACACCTCGGGGGGCAAAAGCCAGAACCAGACGGGGTCTTCCCCAGGACAGAGCCCGGGAGCCTCTGGCTCCAAGAACTCGAACAATGCGTCTAAGCTGACTCCAGACCAGAAAGCGGAGGCAGGTAAGACAGGTGGCAAGTTGAGTGCTGAGGAGCTTTCTCAGTACAAGGAGGAGGGTAGATACTTCTTTTGTCATACAAAGGACATACTTCTCGGGATTGCCCGAAGAAGCCTCCAAAGGCCGCCGCCGCCTCCACAGCTTCAGTGGTGAGCACAGCTCCCACACAGACCCCATCGGCTAACCCTAGTTCTTCAACCCCCGGTGCTTCAGTTGGAGCAATTATTAGCCGGGAGCTCGAAGATAAGCAGAAGGGCGCCCATGACCAGGAGTATGAGCGCAACGAATTGCTCAAGTCCTTTGGCTACATAGGTGGCCAGAGAGTCGTTGTCTTGTTTGACAGCAGCGGCAGCACGGAGGATGTGGTCACGGAACAGGCCGCTAGGCGTGCCCGTTTCGAGCTGACCCCGGTGGACAAACAGGTTGAGGGTTTTAGCACAGGTATGACAACGAGTGTCAAGTATGAAGCTCTAGGTGCTAAGTTAGTGATTCAGGGCATAGAGTTTGTGCGTGACTTTATGGTTGCCCCTCTTGTAGGAGCAGACATAATTTTGGGTATCCAGTGGTTTCACAAGTTTCTTCCTGACGTCAAGTGGGACAAGCACACGTTCCAGATCAATCGGAATGTGTCAAACACCCTGGTGACCATTAAGTGGGAGCTCGAAGATAAGCAGAAGGGCGCCCATGACCAGGAGTATGAGCGCAACGAATTGCTCAAGTTCTTTGGCTACATAGGTGGCCAGAGAGTCGTCGTCTTGTTTGACAGCGGCAGCACGGAGGATGTGGTCACGGAACAGGCCGCTAGGCGTGCCCGTTTCGAGTTGACCCCGGTGGACAAACAGGTTGAGGGTTTTAGCACAGGTATGACAACGAGTGTCAAGTATGAAGCTCTAGGTGCTAAGTTAGTGATTCAGGGCATAGAGTTTGTGCGTGACTTTATGGTTGCCCCTCTTGTAGGAGCAGACATAATTTTGGGTATCCAGTGGTTTCACAAGTTTCTTCCTGACGTCAAGTGGGACAAGCACACGTTCCAGATCAATCGGAATGTGTCAAACACCCTGGTGACCATTAAGTGTGAGCCAGGTATTCCAAACTTTCCGCTCATAAGCCACTTGCAAGCTAAGCGAGCATTCAGGAAAGGCGCACAGTGTGCGATGATTTACATCCAGACAGCCCAGACGGTGGCCAGTGCTTCCGAGAAGTACTCGGTTCTCCATGAAAAGTTCCAGAAGATTTTTCTTCGGGACAGTCTCCCTCCCCAGCTCCCCCCGTCCAGACCGGAGGATCACAGGATTGACCTCCTCCCAGGCTCGGAACCCCCGAGCAAGTTTCCGTATCGCCTTTCTAAGGCATTGGAATCGGAGTTGGACCGCCAACTCCAAGAATTGT
Source organism: Cibotium barometz (assembly GCF_041138505.1). Lineage (NCBI taxonomy): Eukaryota > Viridiplantae > Streptophyta > Polypodiopsida > Cyatheales > Cibotiaceae > Cibotium > Cibotium barometz. The sequence continues at coordinate 35,596,633 of NC_141072.1, forward strand.
TGCAAGCTGGCTTTATCCGCCCCAGCGTGTCGCATCTTGTTTGTCAAGAAGAAAGATGGGTCTTCTCGGTTGTGTGTCGATTATCGTGCACTCAACAAGCTGACTATCAAGAGTAGATTCTCGATGCCTCGAATTGACTATATTCTCGAGAGGTTGAATGGAGCTAAGGTGTTCTCCAAACCGGATTTAAAGAGTGGGTACCACCAGGTACGGATTGTTGAGGGGGACATCCCCAAGACAGTCTTCCGTACAAAACGGGCCCACTATGAATTTGTGGTCATGCCATTTGGATTGACGAACGTCCCGGCTACATTTAACCGCATGATGATGCGTATTTTCCGGGAGTTGATTGGAGTGTGTGTGTTCATATTTCTGGACGACATACTCATATTTTCAGCTACAGTTGAGCAGCATGACATTGATGTGGAGAAAGTCCTTAAGTTGCTAGAAAGCAACGAGCTCTATGTCAATGAAAAGAAGTCAGAATTTTATCTGTTCCAGGTACATTACTTGGGATATATAATTAGTGCCGAAGGCATTCGACTGGATCCGGCTAAAGTGGCCGAGATTGTTAACTGGGAAGTACCACAGACAGCTTATGACATTAGATCATTTGTGGGTATATGCCAGGCATATTCCACCCACATTGACAAGTTTTTCGACCTCTCGGCAGACCTCACCGATCTGCTAAAGGGAGTGAAAACAAGAAGGCAAAAGATTCGAATGACTCCACGAGCGTTGGAGGCATTCCAGAACCTCAAGGTGGCTTTGTCAGAAGTGCCTTGTTTAGCCCTTGCTTCGTGGGACGAACCATTTCAAGTGATCACCAATGCGAGTAACATCGCAATTGGAGGTGTATTACAACACAATGGTCATCCGGTAGCTTACATGTCTCGTAAGTTACTGCCCGCCGAAAAGAACTACTCAGTCTATGATCGTGAACTCCTAGCAGTTATACAGGCCTTGAAACATTGGAAACATTTCCTGTATGGCCGTGACTTCGAGGTTCGCACTGACCATCAGGCATTGCGCTGGATTCAGACGATGCCAAGTGCACAGTGGAGTGATCGACAACACCGCTGGAGTCAGATATTCCAGCAGTTTGGTGGTATGATTGAGTACCTTCTAGGAAAGGCCAATCCAGTGGCCGATGCTTTGAGCAGGATGCCACAGGACCATGCCATTTTCTGATACGCGATGGTTGGCTTTTCTACAAAGGCCGACTATGTGTCATGAAATCATGGCAGCTCTTCTCCATGATGTCCATGACGCCATTACAGGTGGTCATAGGGGCATGAATTCGACTCTGGAGAAATTAGAACGGCAATACTATTGGCCAAAGATGAGGCGTGATGTGTTTACATATGTACAACGCTCTGACATTTGTCAAAAAGTGAAAGCTCCTCGTGGACAGAAGATAGGGTTGTTACAGCCTTTGCCAATTCCTGAGGGTCCTTTCCAGGACATTTCGATGGACTTTGTCACAAATCTGCCTCCTAGCCTGAGTAAGCGTAATACGCAGTGCTTAACTATTGTTGATAGGTTTAGCAAATTTGTTATGCTTATTCCTTGCAGGGCCAATGTGACCGCCGAGGATGTTGCCCAGCTATTCATTCGGCATTGGTACCCGATTGGCGGGATTCCTAGAACCATAGTGTCAGAGTCCAGACCGAGATGCCAAGTTTACCAGTCATTTTTGGAGGGCATTGTTTGATAATTTAGGTACTAAGCTGAATTTTTCCAGTGCATTCCACCACCACAGACAGATGGCCAGACAGAGATATATAACCAGTTGGCCTTTGATGTGCTGAAGTGTTATGTCCACGATCAGCAAGGTAAGTGGCAATCGTTTTTGCCTTTAGTTCAAGCTGTTTTGAATGACTCTTTTTCTTCAGCTATTGGCAGGACTCCATATGAGGCAGCGTTTGGAAGGCCTTTCCAGTCGTTGTTAACCAGGACTTCGTTTTCAGTACCGGAGGCGAATAGAGTGACGGAGTCTTACCAGGAGATCCTAGAGTCCGTTAAAGACAGATTAACTAAAGCGCAAGAGGCCTACACTCGACAGACCAATAAAGACCGAAGGGACATGAAGTTTTCGGAAGGGGATTGGGTGTATCTTCGGATTATGAAGCAAAGATTGAAGCAGGTGGGCAAACGATGCCCAAAGTTGTCTTTCAGGAGCTTCGGACCATTTCCCATCCGGAAAAAGATTAATGAGGTGTCTATGCAGTTAAAGCTACCTCCGAGTTGGACTATGCACGATGTATTTCATGTCAGTTGGTTAAAGCCATATGCAGGTCCACCCCCTTCAGAGGTCAAAGACGTAGCGGAACCAGACATTGTTGATGAAGCAGAAGTAATGGTTCCAGAACAGATCCTTCTGCACCGTTTCAAGCATGGCTCAGGCCGAAGACTACGACAATTCCTCACGAAGTTTCAGGACCGAGGAACTCATGAAGCGGTATGGCTCGACAAAGAATTTTTCGAAGACTATCCGGCATTATTGAAGGATTATTTGGAGGCTATGCAGCTTCCGTCAAGTTAAGCAGAAGGGGATGTCAAGTGCATCCCGCACTTGGATGCCACGTAGACATTTCTGTACAGAAGGTGCAGGACCTAGGATGGTGAACTAGTCCCATGTGAGCCTAGTCCGGGACAAGTCAGCCAGGGATCCATCTCAGATGTCCGAGGTCAGGTGTGCATTGTCCTGCATAGGAGTCTAAGGTCAGGTGTGCACTATCCTGCACATGAAACAGTGCCAGTCCGCGCTGTGAGTCTCCCTCTAGAATGATGTCAGTGGTTCTGTGTATCTGGTTTGGTACCGGATGCCAGATCACTGAGTAGATTAGGTTTAGGACAAGGGGCCAGCCCATAGGGCTACCCTGGATCTGAGTGTGGGCACGGGAATGGTGTAGAATCACCCCCATCAGGGCCAGGAAGGCCCAGGCTGAACCCACCAGCCATGGAGGGGCTGTAGGACAGCCCTAGGGCACAGATAAGGCAATCTCCAGGAGATTACAGCCTTTATATGGCTGTAGGGCATGTATGGGGCAGCCCATACAGGCTGCCCAGCCTTGGGATTGTGGACAAAAGTGGTGTCCAGCCAATCAGAAGCAGGCGCATCACTTTCAGCCTGTTAGGAAAAAAAGGTAGTATTTTTTGGGATTTAATTCAGCATTTATTGCTGAATTTCGCCAGTCGTGGGACATAGCTTGTTTTTTCAGCTGGCCGACTGCTCCTCAGGAGGAGTATAAATAGTGGAGGCCATAATCCCATCATTCATTTCAGTTTTCACCAAGTGCTCAAGCCAATCAAGGGCCAGTCAAGCCAAGGAGATTGCCAAGCAAAGGGGTGGACTTCTGAAGGTCAAGGGCAGGGAATTCCCAGCCAAGAAAAGGTCAAGTTTTCTGTATTTGTTTTCAGATTTACATCATTCTAATAAAGCAAATACACCATCCGTGGTGGGGGCCCTACAGAGGGTAATTGGGACCCAATACTGTGTCCTCTCCATCTCCCCCTTCTCTCTCTATTTTCTGCACATCTCCTTTCAGTTTGTGCGTTAATTCCGTCGCGAAAAGAGTGCTGATTTCTGAGTTTTGAAGTACCGATCCCTCTCCGAAGCTTCCGCGTATTACATCCGCATACTTAGCCAGGCCGTCAGCTCCTCTTGCTTGGAGCAACTTTGGAGTACCTACAGCCACATTGCCTCTAGGAAGAGGAACCGACTCGGGGTAGAGCGTGCCAATGACCTTGTCTTCGTCAGCGCGAACTTGCGAATGCTTTGCAAGAGCGTGACCAAGAAGGCAGATTCCTTCACCGAGTGGGAGATGAGTCAACAAGAAGAGCAACAAGAGGATGAGGTGCAGGAGCAGCTTTCCAGTGAGGATGAGACTGAGGATGAGCTTGATGCTTCTTTGGCACAAGCTACCCATGACCATGAGGCGAGCACTTCACGTGGATGATCATTCATGGATCATGATTCATGGGCCTTATTACTTAGCTCTAGTCTCTAGCCTCTAGTCTTCAGCATTTTTTTGTCATTGACTCATTTGAGTCCGTCCATGTATTCTGCCTCCTTAAGGCTTAGTCCTGACTCCTGACTCTTGAGTCATGACTCATTTTGTATCTACTTAATTATTAATATGACTCAAAAGCTTACCATTTTAGTGTAAATTTGTGCTCATTTTGATGTACTTCCAAAGTAGAATAAGTGTAGAGTAGAAAAATAAATAAAAAAAAGTATTTTTTGAGTGCCGTTCCCTCCCCCGTCCCCGTTCCCTACTTATGGCCGTCCCCGTCCCGTCCCCGTCCCCCGTCCCCGTCCCCCTGTTAGAAGTCATCTCCTGTCTATATTTATACACCAGGGCCTCTGTTGTGGGTGTGCCCGCCCTGTATAAGGTGTTTTATCATTTTTCCTCGCTCTCCGTATTTTTCCCTATTTTTTCCCATTTTTTCCCATTTTTTCCAGTGGTGGGGAGGGTTGCCAGAAGTTGGCAAGAGCACTTCAGGGCTGGCCGACTGTCCCATCTGCAGTCCTGTGGCTGGCCGACTGCCCACACATCATTCGTGGGCTTCTGGACTGCTGGCCTACTGGATGTATGCAGTCGTGGAGCTTTTCTTTGCTGGCCGACTGCTCATGCAGTCGTGGAGGCCCTTCAGTGCTGGCCGACTGCTCTCATAGGGGCATATAAATAGGCCCCATGGCCCCACCACTTCCTCATTCAGTTTTCTGCGGGATCTTGTGTATAGAGAAGAGTTTACACACCTATCTCTCTGTGTTTCTTGTGCTGTCTATTTTCTGCAGTCTACTTGCTCTTGTCTACCCAAGTTTGGTTATCATTTCCGTTGCATATTCTGACATGGTATCAGAGCCCTAGGCTCGTGATAGATCTTGGGAGTTTTTCCTGAGCAAGAGGGGGAGCGTTAGGTTGCTGATTGGTGGACTGTTTTGGACTGTACGGGAAGAGAAGGTGCAAGAGAAAGGCGGGCCAAAGGGGTTGGACAGCCACTTGCAGGTTTTACAGATTTTTTTTTCTCCACCTACCCACCCTTTCAGGTTACTCCCCGCGATGGCAGATTTACTAGAGATGGCTGAGAAGCACGTGAAGATTCCGACTCTCCCCACGTTCCCAGTGGATCATCGGTTGGAGAAGGTCATGATGGAGTCGGTGCTGGAGTCATATGACCTTGCTGATTTTATCATCATCGGGGTTCCACGGGCGGAAGCAGAGGAAGGGGAGTTACTGTCCAACGAGGAAGGACCGCGAGGCACAGGCGCACACGTGGGATCGTGTCAACGCCAGGGTCCGGTCGTTTATTTTCCTCAACTGCACACCACAAGTGATCAATCATGTGAAGCACATGATGCTGGCGAGAGGCATATGGGAGCACTTGGCTTCTTTGTATAACAGGGTATCACCCATGAAACGGATCTCCTTGGAAGTGCAGATGCGGGTAATGAACCCTGCAAAGTCCTCGACGATGCGGGAACACATTAACAAGCTGCAGGCCCTTCAGCAGGAAGTCCTACAAGCTGGGAAAGAAATATCATCTGAAGACATGTCTATCACTTTGCTGTCCCACTTGCCTGCTCAGTATTCTGCTTTCTATTCCTCGTTGATTACAAGTGGCAGGCTCAGCACCATTATCTGGGAGGAGCTTGTGCCAATGGTCTTGGACCAGGAGGAACGTTTCACGAACCCTCCTCACAGCGGAGGTTCGGAGGCCTTGACTGGCCAACGGTCGAAAGGCCGGAATAACAACAAGGACAAAGGGAAGGCTTCACCAGAGAAGTCTTCTGAGAAGAAGTCTGATTCAGAACGAGAGAAGCTGAAGGCCGAAAGATCTTGTAACGATTGTGGCGAGAAAGGCCACTACTGGAGGAAGTGTCCTAAGTGGACAGGGAAGAGTGCTGATTCCTCAGCCTCAGCTGCAAAGACTCTGGCATTTGTGCACTTAGAGATGGTGGACTCCGATGCTTCATCATCTTCGAGCGAGGAGGCAGTTGGCTTCACCGCGAAGGATACCTGGGAATGGATTCTCGATAGTGGTGCTTCCAGGCACATGACTCCATCCCGTGACTTCTTTTTGGATCTGAAACACAGTTAGGTCGCATGCATAGTGAGGGCCGGATGGAGATTATTCCCGACGGCAAGGGGGGCAAGCATGCTTCCCGTGTTCTTTATGTCCGTGCTCTGGGTTTTCATCTTCTGTCAGTGCATGAAGTATGCAAGACTGGCTTTCGGGTGGAATTTGAGGAGCATTCAGTTGCTCTAAGGGACTGTGAGACTGGCTAGGTTGTTTGGGAAGGCGGTGTGGAGAATGGTATCTACAAGCTCTCTGCACTCTCCTCGTTGACAGGTTGTCAGGTCGGAGATTTGTGGCACTTTCGTTTTGGCCACTTAAATGTGGATGCATTGAGGTGAGCTTTCCGAGACCAGATGGTGGTTGGCTTGCCAGATGTTGGTAGTAGGCAAGGGCGCTGCAGTTCTTGCATACGTGGTAAGCAGCACAGGGAATCCTTTCCGAAGCAAGCTTCCAGGCGGGCTTCGAAACCATTGGAGTTGATTCACACTGACTTGTGTGGACCTCAGCAGGCACCATCTTTGGGAGGATCTCTCTACTTTATGCTGCTTGTTGATGATTGTACCAGATTCATGTGGGTCTACTTTCTTTCCCAGAAGGACCAAGCTTTTGCACGGTTCAAGGATTGGCACGTAATGGTGGAGAAAGAGTCTGGATTTCAGGTCAAGACTCTCAGGGTTGATAAAGGAGGTGAATTCTCCTCGACTGTATTTCTCAGGTTTTGTGCAGATCATGGCATCAAAAGGGAACTGGCCAATACTGGATCGCCTTCGGAGAATGGAGTTGTTGAACGCAAGAACAGGACTGTGGTGGAGATGGCGAGGACCATGTTGGAGCATCGTGATCTTCCTCGTCCACTTTGGGGAGAGGTTGTGGCAACGGCTGTCCATACCCTCAACCGATCTCCGACGACTTCAGTACCCCATATGACTCCATTTGAGGCATACTTTGGCAGGAAACCTGATGTCTCTCACTTTCGTGTCTTTGGGAGTGACGCGTGTGTACATATTCCGAAGAAGCAGAGGGGAAGCTTGACTCCAAGTCCCGCAAGCTTGTATTTGTGGGGTATAATTCTCTTTCCAAGGGATACAGGTTGTATGATCCAGACAGGAACGAGATTGTTGTCAGCCGGGATTTGGTCTTTGACGAGCTTGTTCCAGTATCCACTGTCGAGGAGCCGCCACTTCTTGGAGATCCAGAGGAGTCTGATGATGATTCCCAGACCATCATTCCAGTTGATCAACCTCAGTCATCACAGGAGGTTGAGCCCACAGCTGGAGTAGAGCCCCCGCGATCACAGGAGGCTCCACGATCTGTTCGAGTACCTAGGTGGTTGTTAGACGCCCTTCGGGAGTCAGGTATCACGGAGCTACCCTCCGAGTGGACCAGAGAGGACAGCCCTCGAAGATCACATAGAGTCCGAGATAAAAGCAACACAGCGGAGCTTCTTCAAGTGAACTATGCTTTGATGTCTCGTATCATGCGGGACAAAGATCCCACTTCCGTAAAGGAAGCCCTTTCACAGGATACTTGGAGGAAAGCCATGCAGGTGGAACTTGATGCCATCGAGAAGAACCACACTTGGGAGTTCGTACCGAGGCCGTCGAAGCGGTCAGTCATTGGTGTCAAATGGGTCTTTAAGACCAAATATGCGTCTGATGGGTCGGTGGACAAACACAAAGCCAGACTTGTGGCTAAAGGTTATGCTCAGCGGCGGCCAGGCATCGACTACGAGGATACGTTTGCACCGACAGTGCGGATGTCCACGATTCGGACCGTTCTTGCCCTTGCTTCTTCTCAGAGGTGGCCCGTGTATCAAATGGATGTAAAATCTGCGTTCCTTAATGGTGACTTGCAGGAGGAGGTGTACGTTGAGCAGCCTCCAGGCTTTATTGTTCCAGGATCTGAAGGGATGGTTTACAGGTTACGTAAGGCCTTGTATGGTCTTAAGCAGGCTCCCAGGGCTTGGAATCAGAAGATTGATTCCTTCTTTATTCGGACTAGATTTCAGAGATCGGTTGCAGATCCGAATCTGTATCTCTTTCGGGAACACGGCATGGTCACGCTTATCATCCTTTATGTGGATGATCTCATCCTCACCGGCGGTCATGTGGAGCACATTAGAGTGACGAAGGCTGCCTTGTCAAAGGAGTTTGAGATGACCGACTTAGGCTTACTCCACTTCTTTTTGGGATTGGAGATTTGGCAGACCCAGAGGGGGTTTTTCGTCTCTCAGCAGCGGTATGTTCATGAGTTGCTTGAGGCCTTTGGGATGGAGAACTGCAAGCCTATTACTTCGCCGATTGACCCGAACACAAAGTTAACCGTTACTGATCCTTGTGAGCCAGTTGATGCCTCGCAGTACTGGAAGTTGATTGGTTCATTGATCTGGTTGCTGAACACCAGATTGGACTTGAGCTTCTCCGTGGGGTTGTTGAGCTCTTTTATGCAGATGCCATTGAAGACTCATTGGGACGCAGGATTGCAGATCTTGCGGTATCTGCAGAGTACGAAGGATCTGGGACTCTTTTACACAGGAGAGAATGGAGTCAGGCTCCAAGGTTGGAGTGACTTAGATTGGGGAGGAGATCCGGACATGAGGAGATCTACTTCAGGATACAGTTTTACCCTCGGCTCAGGAGCAGTTTCTTGGAGCAGCAAGAGGCAGCCAACTATTGCCCTTTCTTTGACAGAGGCAGAGTACCGGGCTGCTTGTGGTGCTGCTTGTGAGGTTGTGTGGCTGCGGAGGCTGCTAGGCGAGATTGGGTTTCCGCAGAAGGAGCCCACATTCATCCAGTGCGATAACCAGAGTTGTATAGCTATTGCTCGGAACCCGGTCTTCCATGCCCGGACCAAGCATATAGAGATACAGTATCACTTTATACGTGAGAAGATCTTGGCTGGTGACATCTTGCTACTTTATTGTTCGACGGAGGACAATGCGGCGGACCTCTTCACGAAGTCTCTACCTCAGGCTATGCTCAGGCGGCACTCCAGCTCCCTTGGGTTGGTTTCACAGCCAGGAGCTGAGAGGGGGTGTTAGAAGTCATCTCTTGTCTATATTTATACACCAGGGCCTCTGTTGTGGGTGTGCCCGCCCTGTATAAGGTGTTTTATTATTTTTCCTCACTCCCCCTATTTTTTCCTATTTTTTCCCATTTTTTCCGGTGGTGGGGAGGGTTGCCAGAAGTTGGCAGGAGCACTTCAGGGCTGGCTGACTGTCCCATCTGCAGTCCTGTGGCTGGCCGACTGCCCACACATCATTCGTGGGCTTCTGGATTGCTGGCCGACTGGATGTATGGAGTCGTGGAGCTTTTCTTTGCTGGCCGACTACTCATGCAGTCGTGGAGGCCCTTCAGTGCTAGCCGACTGCTCTCATAGGGGCATATAAATAGGCCCCATGCCCCCACCACTTCCTCTTTCAGTTTTCTGCGGGATCTTGTGTATAGAGAAGAGTTTACACACCTATCTCTTTGTGTTTCTTGTGCTGTCTATTTTCTACAGTCTACTTGCTCTTGTCTACCCAAGTTTGGTTATCATTTCCGCTGCATATTCTGACACCCCCATCCCTTGTGACTATGCTAATGATAGACGAAGGCAAGCCATAATACTTGAAGATGTTCGCTATGAACAACTTCACCATATGATCAACTTTGATCGTCTTACGCACGGGAATGAAATGAGCTTGCTGAACCTGCATATGATAGTCCAAATGCCATCATTCCCCGTTTGTGTACGTGGAAGATCAAATATGAAATCCATGGCAATGCTCTCCCATGGTCTATCTGGAATAGGTAAAAATTGAAGTAACCGTGGTGTCTTTTGACGGTCAAACTTCACCTTCTGACATACGATGCATTGCCTAACAAAAGCATCAACATCTCTTCTCAAGGTTGGCCAATAAAAGAAAGTCTCAACTGCTTTTACCGTGGCGTCAATTCCTCTATGACCTGCATACGGTGGAGCATGACTTTCAATCATAACCTTGAGTTGCAATTGCCTTGTAACACACAATTTACCATGCATCAACAAAAACCCATCTCTGAGAGTATAATGATCATGCCGCTGACCCTCAGACATCTGATCATACAACCTGCCAAAATCCTCATCATGGGCATACTGCTCTTTCATCTCATCAAGCACACGATGATAAGCAAGTGAAACTGCTGAGACTTGTGGCTTGCGTGACAAAGCATCTGCCACAACATTCTTTTTGCCTTCCACATGCACAGTCTGGAAGTGGAACATAGACAAAAAGTTTGCCCATCGCATATGCTTCTCAGAAAGCTTAGTTTGCGTGAGGAAATAACGCACGGTCTGATGATCGTTCTGCACAGTGAAATCAGCCCCAAGCAAATAGTGTTTCCATGTAGAAAGAGCATGAATTACAGCCAACATCTCTTTCTCATAGACCTGTAAATGCTTCTCGGCATTCTGCAATATTCGACTCTCATAGGCTATCACACGTCCTTCCTGCATGAGAACTGCCCCAATGCTGTTTCCACATGCATCACATTGGACAACAAAAGCCTTTCGGAGGTCCGGTAATACCAATACTGGATCCGAAGTAAGCTTTTCTTTAAGCTTTTTAAAGGCTGTAATTTCCTGATTAGCCCATCTAAACGGAGTTGCCTCCTTTGTTAAGGCATGAAGGGGCGAAGCAATTTCAGCAAAATACCGTATGTACCGCTTGTAATAGGAACACAATCCCAAAAAGCTGCGTACATCATGCACGGTCCTCAAATCTGGCCAATTAAGAATTGCTTCCACCTTCGATGGATCCATACGGACTCCATGCTTAGACACAATATGCCCCAAGAAGTGTATCTCTTGCAAGAAGAACTCACTCTTCTTGCCATTAATGACCAACCTATGGTTCCGGAGTTCGTCAAACACAATGGCCAAATGCCTTCTATGCTTCTCCTCAGTGTGTGAATGCACAATCATATCATCAAAGAATGTGCCCACAAATGCTCTATGAGGTCGGAAAATCCTCTCCATCATTCTGTTAAATGTGGCAGGTGCATTTGTCAAACCAAAGGGCATAACCAAGAACTCATATAACCCAAAAGTGGTTCGAAATGTTGTCTTATGCACATCCTCGGGTCTAATACGTATCTGATGATACCCGCTTTTCAAGTCAATCCGACTAAAGAAAGCGGTCCAAAATGTCATCGATTCTTAATGGTATTCTTGTTCAGCGCCCTGTAATCAATACACATGCGCCAAGAACCATCTTTCTTTTGCACTAAGAGTACAGGTGAGCAAAAGGGTGATGAGCTAGGCTGGATCAACCCTTTATTCAACAGCTCCTGTACCTGACTCATAATTTCTTCTTGTTGGGCTGCACTAACACAGTACGGCGGTCTATTTGGTGGAGTACTACCCGGAATTAGATCAATGGCATGATCTTCTGGCCTTTTCGGAGGAAGTTCCCGTGGCAATGACTCGGAAAAACAATTTTGGAACTCACATAAGAAATCAGTCCTGTCCTTATCTAACGTAGACAAATTAGATTTAGACTCATCATCTTTTGCATCCTTTACATAAATCAAGTATGCGGAAAGATGCTTTTTCATTACTGATGAAATTGCCGAAGCTGATACAATAGGAACAGATTCCCCTTTAAGCTTTACATCCAAAACATGTTCTTTCTCTCTATGAGTCAAAGTAATCTTCCTATTGTATGTATCCACCACCACATGTACTCTGTGGCACCATGGCATACCCAACAAAACATCACATCCATCAAGTGGCATGATGAAAAACTCTTTCCTATCCACATAACCTTGCAAATAAAGCCTGAGCTTCCCAATAATAGGAGTGACGGGTTCTGCATACCCAGGACAAGCCATATTAGCCTCATATAAAGGCCCCATCTTCTCTGCACGGATCCCCAATCTGCCAGCCAAATCCGGTGAAATAAAGTTGGCTCTAGCACTTGTGTCAAAGAAAATCAAGGCATTTTGATCTCTCACTTTGCCCCATGCCCTGCACAACTCAGTCTCTTCACCACCTGGCTGTTCCCCAACAAGATCAGGAACTAACCCTGCAGCAGAAGGGTTTGGTTTCTTTGACTTGGGCTCCCCTTTTGTGTCAGAGTCCTTTTGGGACTTACGGTTGGGACAATTAAAAGACATATGTCCCTCCTCTGTACGGTAAAAACATTTCCGAGCATCCATCAAAGCTTGTCTCTCCTCAGGAGTTCTCTTGGGCATTGGTAACTTCTTATACCTCTTCTCTGTAGACCCTTTGGCATCACGTGAAGCATGCCCTGACTTTTCAGATTTCTTGCTTGAGCTTTTACTTCCTTTAAATCCAGATGAGACTCCAGTGAGTAACGCATTTGCTGTCATAGCATTCTCTACCATCTGTGACATATTTGTTACTCGAGTCTTTATGCAATAGTCACGCACTTCCTTGGGCAGCCCACAACAATACTTCTCCACCTGCTCAGACAAAGGCACTGCACGATAAGAAGTAACTGGGAGTAAAGCTTCCCAAAACTTCTTATTATAATCCTCAAGATTTTCACACTTTGATGCATCCAACTTGTGCCATGCTGTCATTACATCCACCTCAAAAGTAGATGTGAGCCATATGGAAGAGAACACCTGTTTAAATTGTACCCAAGTAGATGGTGCTATGCCCTGTAAAAGAAGAGTGGACCACCATTGCAATGCATTGTCTTTGAGAAAAGTCGTAGCTTTTCTCACCTTAGAGGACTCCGTGTAATTACCACCAGAAAAAGCAGCATCAAACTGCTGTAAAAAGGTAAGTGCCTTTAGCTTATCTTTGACCCCACTGAATGTGTCAAATTTCACAGCAACTCCCCCTTCCTTATAATCCTTCGCCTTACCCATAGGCGTTAGATTATCGTAAGGAAGTGGCTTCACAAGATTGCTACCCTCAGCATTCATGCCCATCATAGGGTCAACATTACCAATTCCCACACCTGGCATGCCATACATTCCAGCCATGTTTCCAAACACACCATTATGCATACCGGGCTGCATGCCCCCATACATATTTCCTTGCATTCCAGGTTGCATGCCCCCAAACATGTTTCCTTGCATTCCGGACTGCATACCACCATACATATTCCCTTGCATACCAGGCTGAAAATTAGCTCCAAAAGTCCCTGGAATACCCATGCCTCCCTGAGGGTAACCCCCAATCATGGATTGGAACACAGAGCCACCACCAAAATAACCTGGATGCATAGACGGCTGAGGAATAGATGGCTGTCCGAAAAAGGAACTCTGTGAGTTGGCACCAAAAGTATGTTGCATGTTCGGAAACTGTCCAAAAGATGGATCCTGTGGGAAGGCACCACTATTGCCTTGAGGTAGGTTCTTAGAACACACTTTCTTCTTCTTCTTTTCAGGCTCAGAACGGGATCTCATAAATTCAGCAAACTTCTCACTTTGAGTGAGCTGCATAAACACATCCATTACACTTGCCAAACGATTTTTAAACTGAGCATCATCTTCCTCTTTACTAGGCATATCTTCTGGCTGTGTTACATCCTCATATTGTGCATCATCTGCAGCCTGTTCTCCTGCAAGAATATCCTTAGATTCATTTCTCTCAAGAGAAGTCTCTTGCTCTTCCTCTTCACTATAAAAATATTCGTCTTCTGTGTTTGACATGTTGCTGAATTTTTCAGCAATGACTTTCCTCGAGTCAACCACGAGCTCACCCCCTTAAGAAGGTTGATGATAGGTCCCGGCAACGGAACCTTGAAACCGGCCTCTGGTAGAAACCAAAGTGCGGTAGACTAGCAGTCATCCTTCCAATTGTAGTCCAAATAAATAACAAAATTAACAGGAGCTAGAATGCTCCAGAACTGAAAGGTAATCGACACCTGTTGGCCCCAAAGCTTGGCGCCCCTTTCGGTATTTCTTTATTCAAATTCAATGAAATGTATAACTGAGTACAACAAAGCCAGTCCTGGAGAGTAAACCTGCATGTCCAATCTGGTCCCTACTTGGACCCTAAGGACCCAACCCCTAGAGAGTTGGATGACTAACACAATGTGCCTTTGGTGCTATTTATAGGCTCTTGACTCAAAGCTGGGCTGCCGGACTGCTGTCGGACCAGCCGACTGGCCATGAACCTCCATAAACCTTGGTCGGGCTGTGCCTCTCCATGACTGGAAACGCATGATGCAGCCGACGCTTTCTGGTACAGCCGACGCCCTGTTCCTTGCAGCCGACTGAATCCCCTAAGTCCTCCAAGTCCTGCTCCAAGTCCATCCTACTGACTCATCTGCACCTTGTGCTCCAAATCCTAGCCTTATCACCAAAAGGCATAACAAGATACTCATAAAGGCCAAATGCTGTCCTGAAAGTAGTTTTGTGTACATCCTCAGGCACTTCACGCACTTCATGATACCCACTCTTGAGATTAATTCGGCTAAAGCATGCCGATCCATCCAACTTGTCAAGGATGTCATCTATGCGTGGAATCGGAAACCGATTCTTGATGGTAAGCTTATTCAAAGCTCTATAATCCACACACATACGAAAGGATCCATCCTTCTTTTGAACCAAGAGGACGGGTGAATAATATGGAGAAGAGCTTGACTGAACCAAACCCTTCTCAAGAAGCTCATTCACCTGCTTCATGATCTCCTCTTTTTGGGATGCACTTACACGATAGGCTGGCCTATTAGGTGGTGAGCTACCGGCATGAGATCAATGCGATGATCTTCCGGTCGTACAGGTGGCAACTCATTTGGTAACTCATCGGCAAAACAATCATTGTGCTCTTGCAAAAATTTTAGCCTATCATTACTAAGAGTGTTTACATGTACATTATTTTTCTCAACATGATCTCGTACAAAAATCAAGTACACAAAAACACTCTTTTTCATTACTTTCTTAATTTGTATATGAGATAGAAGGGGAATGGTATCACCCTCTTCACCAGCATCAATTACATGCTCTCGGCCTTTATGCATGAAGGTGATCGTGTTGGTCTTATAAGCCTTGCACGGATCAATATGTGTATGCCAAGGCTTTCCAAGCAATACATCATAGCCATTCAAAGGCGCCACAAGAAAATCCTCATGATCCACATAGCCTTGAATGTGTGCGCAACTTGCCAAAAATAGGCATGACCTGCACTTCTCTACCAACAAAGGCTGTCCTTGCTTCAATTTGAGGACCCATGTCCTCCACTTCAATACCCAAAGCATGTGCCATCTGTGTGGATATGAAATTTTTAGATGCACAATTATCAAACATGAACAAAGCGGGCTGATCCTTGAGCTGTCCCCAAGCTTTACATACAACGCTATCATGTGAAGTGTTGCCCTGCATATCCGGAACCATATGCACATTAGGCTTTGATGCATTTGCATTATCACGCTTCTTCTTGTTTGGGCATGCCTTTGCAATATGCTCGGTGCTACCACAAGTAAAGCATTTTCCCTCGCTCATATATTGCTTTTTCTGCTCTTCGGAGTGAGACCATAGTCTCTCAATTTGAAGGGACGCTTCTTGGTAGTGTTATTTTCAGCCTTTGGACCATTTTTATCTTGGTTTTGGTCCTTTTTAGGTGGTTGTCCATCATTTTGCAGGTTGTGGACAGCCCTCTCTTTGCCTTGAAATGAGAGTTTAGCCTTATTGGATCGACTCAATTTGAGTTCCAATTGCTCGGTGGTGGTGGCGGCTGCAATTAGTTTGTGTAAGGTATGACCAGGATACATTTGTAGTCCTGCTTTGTACACGAGGTACTAGACCCAATGGAACACCAATCCACCAAGCATTTTCGGGGATGTACACGGAGGCACAAGTCCCAACGGAAAGCCAAGTCCATAGTATCACATGAGTGGCATCAATCCCCGGCATACACAACTGCCATGGACACCAGTCCAATGTACGTACATGATAACAAAGCACGGGTGGACCAATTGGGTGGCCAAATGGTGACAGGCCGACTGCTGTCGGCCAGTTTCAATGGACATAGACACCAGGGCACATGAAGACACCAGAAGGGATCCCCATGGATCAGGAGTTGCTGGGCTAAGTGTGCAAGCCATTTTGGGTTGCTTATACCCTGAATGGTTTGTTTATTTGCTGCCCTTTAGGGATTAGCCTTGGGACTGTCCATGTGCATGCACATGACATCCGCTTTTGCTAAACTTGATGATGGATTTCAACTTCTGAACCTGGATGATTGTCATCATCCCCTATCTCCACATATGGTCTCCCATATTGGTCATCCTTCCCTTCCTGGCAACCTTTTCATTGAAAACCTTGCCTTAGGTCTGTGAATCCACTCCAAAGTTTGGTGAAGACCAGTGGATCTGTTCCAATTGTCCCCAGGCCCTTCATGCCATGTGCGTGAATACTTTCTTTGGTCTTCTTTTCTTGAGTATCGAGTCTGGCATCCTCACTCAACCTCTTGGATGATCATTTTCCCTTGGAATCGTTTTCTTGAAAGCCTTTCTTGGTATGCCCCAAGTGACACCCGACTCACAAGGTTGCGATTCCCCTTGGGTCTTGTGAAACACCACCGACCAACAGTCAACCTCCTGGGAACTTCTTCCCTGTCTTATGTTACTCTCCTTGGGCTGTGCACCTTTATCTGGAACACCATCAGTGCTTAGCATTGCTGAACTTGAAGTTTTCATACCAATGTCAATGCGCGGAAGGTCTCTCTCTTCTTTCAGCCGAAACACCTTTCATAGGAACATCTTGATTCAAAATGCAAAGAAGAGATGGAGATAAGAGAGAGAGATAGCTGTATTTTCAATATATTCATAAAGTACAAAAAGGTACATGTCTTGGTAGCCCTAGGCATGCCTAAAAGGTAGCAACAAAAACCGTGTTCTATTCTATAATTGTGACCCAACACCGTGAAGGTGTCAAATGCTGTAAACAATCTTGGGCCGAGCCTTAAATAGGCACTTGGACACATACTCATGTTGGCCGCCGACTGTTGTTGGCCAGTTTCAATGGACATAAGATGCATAAATGTTGCTGACCAAACAAACCATTAAGGGTATGAGCAGGGCACATCAGGACACCAGAAGGGATCCCCATGGATCAAGACTTGGTCGGCTAAGTGTGCAAGCCATTCTAGGTTATCTGTTGCCCTTCAAGGAGTAGCCTTAGGATTAGCATGTCCATGTGCATGCACATGACATCCCCTTTTGCTAAACTTGATGATGGATTTTAACACCTGGATGACTGTCAACATCCCCTATCTCCACATATGTCTCCCATATTGGTCATCCTTCCCTTCGTGGCAACCTTTTCATTGAAAACCTTGCCTTTGAAGATCTGTGCATTTGTTCCACTTGTCCCCAGGCCCTTCAGGCCATGTGCATGAATACTTTCTTTGGTCTTCTTTTCGTGAGTATTGAGTTTGGCGTCCTCACTCAATCCCTTGGATGATCATCATCCCTTGGAATCGTTTTCCTAAAAGCCTTTCCTAGTATGCCCCAAGTGGCATCCGACTCACAAGGTTGCCATTCCCCTTGGGTCTTGTGGAACACCACCAACCAACCTCTTGGGAACTTCTTCCATGTCTTATGTTACTCTCCTTGGGCTGTGCACCTTCATCTGGGACACCATCCGTGCTTAGCATTGCTGAACCTGAAGCTTTGATACCAATGTCAATGCGCGGAAGCTTTGTGTCTTCTTTCAACCTAAACACCTTTCATTGGAACATCCTGATTCAAAGTGCAAAGAAGAGATGGAGAGAAGAGAGAGGGATAGCTGCATTTTTAGTATATTCATAAAGTACAAAAAGGTACATGCCTTGGTAGCTGTAGGCATGCCAAAAAGGTAGCAACAAAAACCTTGTTCTATTCTATAATTGTCACCCAACACTGTTAAGGTGTCAAATGCTGAAAACAATCTTTGGCTGAACCTTAAATAGGCACTTGGACACCTGCTCATGTTGGCTGACTCTTGTTGGCCAGTTTCAATGGACATAAAATGCATAAATGTTGCCGACCAGCCTAGAATGGTTTGCACACGTAGCTGACCAAGTCTTGATCAAGGTCACCGCGAAACGATTCACTATTGAAACGAAATGATGGTGAAACGATTTATTTTGGAACAAAACGTTTCAACACCAGGTAAGTGGACAATCAAACACTGGACCGAAACGATCATATACATAAAATGTGAAGGTATTGGCCAATCGTTATAAGATGATATTAGCATATTTATCATCGGTAAACAAAGAAGAGAAAAGAACAAATAGGATGAAAGAAGGAAAGAGAAAGAATTATAAAAGCTAAAAAAGCACACAAATCACAAGCTTTTTCCCCACATGAAACGATATGGTTTCAATGTGCACATGAAACGTTTCAACACTGAAACATGAAACGAGTTTCAAAGCCACCGAAACGAGTTTCATGGTGACCATGGTCTTGATCCATGGGGATCCCTTCTGGTATCCTCATGTCCTCATGTGCTCTGCTCATACCCTTAATGGTTTGTTTATCTGCTGCCCTTCAGGGATTAGCCCTGGGGCTAGCATGTGCATCACATGACACTGTGTGTACGCTTTTAGAAGTGGATAATATAAGTGTACCATGAGGCGTTTGCTTATATTTGTACAGGGTCAAAAGATAATTGTTACATGCATTGAGCTTGATCATGATAACGCACAACAGGGCCTTCTTTATACCTTTATGTGGTGAGAATATTTAGCATCAACTTTAGAGAGTAGAAAGAGAGAAGAGAATGAGAATGTAGAAGATCACACAGTATTGGGTCCCAATACCCATTGAAGCTGTTCCCCCCCCCCCCCCCCCCCCGCACAAGCAGGAGTATTTGCTTATATTATTATTTAGAGAAAAGCTGTACAATGCTGAGTACAAGTGATATGAATGCCCAATGCAAGGACGAGGAAGACCGTACGTTGGCTGAGTGTCCACCTAGTCGGCTTTGCTGAAGATTCTTTTGGCCACTGATGCAAGTCCAGATGGCTGTAGGACTGCACATATGCTGGCTGAATGTGAAGAGGAGCTTCCTTAGCTTGGGGTCGACTGGATGCTGCAAACTTTCTGTACTTTGCTGAATGCGTGAATGTTAAAGATGTGGGACTGAGGCCCTGTTTTATACTGCCTCTGGACTACAGTCGGCTGCCTTAGAGGGCTGTCGGCTGATGAAAAATCCCACGACTGACTTTAATGATCAGTTGGCTGCTGTAAATGTTTCCCGCGACTAAATAATGCTAGTTGGCAGCATTTAATGCATGGTTGGGTGCTGCAAAAAGCCCACGACTACAAAAAGGCCCAGTCGGCTGCTGATTATACTCATGACTGGCCATACTGCCTCGTCGGCTGCCATGTAGGGCTGTTCGGGTGCTGGCCGATTGGCCCGCTAAGCCACATGGGCTGGCCGACTACATGGCAAAGGCATAGATGCCTTTTGCAAAGCTAGCCCAAGTAGGGCTGCCTTGGGGCTGGCCTTAGGGCTGGCCCCTTCTATGTGTAATGAACCTAAACATGCCTACATGCATCTAATGCTAAGGCTGACAACTACATGCGTCTGAATGATGCTTTCTCCAAGTGGGTTAAGAGGACTGACATCTGATTGACCTTGTCACGTGCACACCCATCAAGTGTACAAGTGGCATGGCATCATCAAGCATTAATCAGGACATTTAAGTATTATTCAGGCATATATCAGCATAAGCATGTATATGGGGGTGTTTCAGCACCAACATCAGTACCTTAGTCTTCATGAGCATGTAAGGCATTTATTTGCATCAGGTCGGGGCTGTTAGCACCAGTCGACAGCACATCATGGGCAGCCGACAACAGTTAGGCATTTATGGCAGGTCGTGAGCATCCAGGAGCTGGCCGACAACAGCAAGGTTGGCCGACCAGCATTATTCACACATATAAATAGAAGCGCATCATTTCAGTCCATCATCTCAGATCCGCATCGCATTGATCATCCTCTCCTCAGCGTTTCCTTCTTAGGCAACAAGGAGAGCATCAGTTTGTCATCAGTTCATCAGCGTTTTTCAGCATATAGATAGCATCAGGTCCAAGCTTCTCTTCAGCGTTTCCTTCCCAGGAGACAAGGGAAAGTCAGTGGGACAACAGTTCATCCAGCATATAGTCATCAAATCAGCATATTCAACACCATAGGCAGCGTATTCAGCACATAGTTCATCATTCCTATCTCCTACACAGAGGGAAGCCGGCATCGACGGGTGGACCTCAGCATTGGAGCAAGGAACAGTCCTCATCATTAGCATTCAGCCCATCCCTCTCATCCCGAGAAGGATCTTCATTTAGGACAGCATCATAGATCTGTGTAGATCTCATTGTAAACCCATTCATCTAATATAGTTGCATTGCATTGCATTGACACTATTTGTCTATCTCTTAAGCATCATTAAGTGAAGTTTAGTTAGCCTAAGGTTGTGATTACTATGATCAATCCCTCGCATGTCACACCTCTAAAGCTCAAAGACTGACCTACGTAACTCGTGCCTGACTATCCCTCGACAGAGGGCTCACAATGGAGTCACGGCGTATGACAAATAATCATAGAAAAGGTTCTACTTTTGTATAAATGTTGTACTGATGATCATGCCAGTGTGTCATTGTGTACCCTAGTGCAGGGTGCACTTGACATTCCCTCTTGCTTAACTTGGTGGCAAGTCCAGGGCTTCCAAGTAGTCTGCCAACAATTGGGGGTACTCCAGAAAGAACTCTTCATCCAGCTAAACTGCTTCATGGGTTCTGCGGTCTTTAAACTTCGTATAGAACTGTCGTATTCTTTGATCGGAACCATGCTTCCATGTGGAGGAGAATCTGCTTTGTCTCTATGACTTCAGCTTTGTCTATCATATCTCGTTGTTGCTCTTCGGATATATCCTACGATGCTAGACCTACATATGGCTTCAACTAAGAAACATGAAAGACATTGTGCATAGTCCAACTTTTTGGCAACTTTAACTTTAAAGAGACATCACTTAACTTTTGAATGACTGGAAATGGGCCGAAACTTCGGAATGATAGTTTGGGACAACGCTTGTCACTTGCTTTAGCCATTGTTTCATAATGCAAAGATATACCCAATCCCCTTCATGATCTTTGAGAATGTCTCAGTGGTTTTATTGGTATCAAGAGATGGTGACACTTGTCTCATCAAAAGAGATGAGAACCGGCGACCAAATGCTGCCTCATACGGCGTCCGGCCAATACTCGATGAGTAAGTATCGTTGAGGATTGCCTGAATCAAAGGAAGATATTGTTCCTATTTCAAGTGCTGGTCATGGCAGTATGATTTGAGAATGTCAAAGGCCAATTGATTGAAAATTTCTGTTTGGCCATCTGTTTTAGGATGGAATGCGTTTGACAATTGCAACTGAGTCCCAAAATTATCAAACAATGCTCTCAAAAAATGGGACGTAAATTTTGGATCTCTATCTGATGTGATAGTCCGTGGCAAACCACCAATGGGGTGCCAAGACCGAATGAACAAGTGAGCTATGTCCTCGGGTGTAGTTGTTTGCTTGCACGGAATGAGCATGCAAAACTTACTAAATTTGTCAACAATGGTCATACACTGTGTTTCTAGATCCAGCTGAGGCAGGAAGAGGGCCTACGAAGTCCATACTGATGTCATGAAAGGGTCCCTCAGGAATAGGCAAAGGTTGAAGCAACCTTGCCTGTTTGGGATGAGGAACTTTCACTTTTTGACATATAAAGCATGATTGGACATGCTGGTAGACATCCCGTCGCATCTTAGGCCAATAGAATGGCCTCTTTAACTTCTCCAAGGTACTATTGATATCCCCATGTCCCCCAACAAGAGAATCATGGGCATCGTGAAGAAGGACTTGGGCGCTTTTCTTTGAGTACACAAAGACGGTTCTTGAAAAACAACCAACCATCCCGTATACTGTACTGGTTTTGAATTGAAGGCCAATTGATATTGAGTCCGGAACTTTTCCGAATCTGGATACTGTGCCTTCATACTGTCTAAGTCTTTGCCTTGATTTTCGAGCACAGTGGACTTCTACAATGTCTGAATAGTGCCCTTTCGACTAAGCATCAGCAACGGGCTTATTTTTTCCCGGGATGTATTCAATCATTCCTCCAAATTGCTGGAACAATTGACTCCACTTGGACTACCTGTCACTCCATTGGGCACTGGGCAGGGTTTGCAACCATTTAAGTGCTTGGTGATCGGTCTTCTGTGAAGTCCCTCCCGTGAAGGAAGTGCTTCCAATGCTTAAGAGCGGTCATCACCCCCAAGAGCTCTTTGTCATACACCGAATAATTCTTTTTGGCGTTATTCAATTTGCGGCTATAGTAAGCCACTGGCCTACCATCTTGCTGTAAAATAGCTCCAATGGCAAGGTTACTGGCATCGGTAATCACTTCAAAAGGTTCATCCCATGATGCCAACTTCAAAACTGGCGACTCAAAGGCAACTTTCTTCATTGCCTGGAATGCCTCGAGAGCCTTGCTCATGACGGACACTTTTTGACGATGAATCTTCACACCTTTTGAGGATGATAGATGGGATTTAGTGTGTAGCTTGCTTAATAGAGGTTGTTAAACTATGATATGTTTAGAATTGCTGTACATTCCACTTCAGAAAGCGACCCACCCTCCCGCCCCCCGCCCCCCGCCCCCCCCCCCTCCCCCCGCCTCTTCTTCTGATGTCTGGGAGTGAGGACTCTGCAATAGAGGGGGAGTGAGGATTATGTGATTGATGTGAAAGGCTGTGGCATCTGCCCCGTACACATCAGCGGTTAGGAATGGATTTCGCTCATGCTAATGTAGCAAACATCCATGAATTATCTGGAAAGTAGGCTTGTCAGATTGTAAGGTCCAGAGTCACCCTCTCATGACGGGGAAGGAGAATTTAAGACCAGATGGCAACAATTACATATAGTTGTCTTAGAAGTCCTCCAACCCTAATCAAGTTCCTTAAAAACTGCTCACTTTGTTTCACTGCCTTAGTTGATTTATTGATATCGCATTGCTAGATATGATTGCTGATAATATTAGCAGGTTGTCTTGCAGGGTTTTCCAAGTATCAAGATGCTCAGCCAAGTTTTTCGAACAGTCTTAAGGGCCTCTTCAAAGCTTGTTACACAGCCTCTGCCTTTGTACAAAGGTAAATACCACTGGTAGAGAATTTTATTAAAACAAGATGAAACAATGACTATTTGTCAATCGAAGATCATGACACTAGGCCCTGTTCTGAGTTTGCTTGATACACGAGCACTATACTTTTTTATGTCAAGGGTCTTTATATATATTATGGTAACATAATTGCCTTTTAAATTGTGTGGATGCGCGCGCGCGCACACACACACACACACACACCCCGTAATTATGTATTTGTGGGTGCATACGAAAGATGTATGGGCAGATGCATGTTGCAACAAGACTGCAGAAGCTGAACTTGATTAATGCTAACAAACTGATTAACCCTAATCTACTGCATGATCACATCAACTGCAAGTACACAACAGAAAAGGCAAGATGGACTTAATCTATTATATACTGCATGAATGATTATATACAATGGGAGCACAGATCCAAACTTAAATCTGTACTGTATGCTGTGCAAGCCCTGCTATAATGCATAACAAAAGGTTACTGTATTGTCCTCCACTCGAGCAAGGATAAACTGGAAGCTTGACGATGAAGATCTGCTGCCTGGACAATGGCACTGCAGAGCTTGCTCCTCTTTTGATCATCTATTTGTGGATGACCTGACCCTGCCTATAAATAGACATCTGATGTGCTGATGGGCCTGTGGGCAGGTCCACGAACCAATAAAGTGACATATGTCTGCTGTCCACATTGGGGGTGGGTGGTATGCCATGTCTGGGTGCCCAAAACACTGCCATATCTGCCATATTCGCCCTCCGAAAACGTGGAGCACTGGGGCACATGCAGCACCTTTGATCCACTTCTGATCCCATCCAACTGTAGGCTGGCTCTGCATCCAATAGTGTCTCTACTGGAATCTCTGCCTTGAATTGTTGCAATACTAATCTCATCCTCTGTACTAGATTCAAAAAGACAGGCCCAAACCTCCCTGGATAACCTTTGGCCTTCTAGCTCCTGCTCAGGAATAAACTTTGGCAACTGCACTTATGCTAAAACTTCACCCTCTGAGATAGCGTCCTCCAAAAGTTCCTCTGGGCTCTTCCGCACATTACACAACGCCGTCCGGCTATGTCTGTACCCTTGGTTACTCCTCTGTGGTACTCGACAATATTACCACATAACTGCTAACTTGCTTATCATCTTCTTTAGGTTTCTAATAGTCTGTTCCTTGAGTTGGGCCTCTCGTTGCTCTTACTGTCTGTACGAGGCTAGAAGTCTTATCTTCCTGATGATGACGCTGATACTCCCACCAATACGTCTCCATCATAGCCTCAATGCTCTTTGGGTACTGGTTATGTTGGGAATGTACGCAGAAAATGACTTTGGCTACTTCACCTAGACTCAGCTCATGTAGACTCGACATGCAAAAATTATCATTAGTGTAAGACCTGGTTGCAGGAAACTATAATGCAAGATGTGCAAGATCTGGCTGTAGAAAACTTTAATGCACAAACCCTAATACAAACTTGCTATGTGCAAGGTACCCTAATGCACAAACCTGGCCCCTAGCACACATGCAGAATGTATCTAGATCACTTAATGCAAGGGACTAGCAGAAAGAGTTGAGCTTGTTTAACGCAAACTAAGCAAGCTGATTAGCGCTAATCTATTGCATGTGTCGGAATGCACAGTGGAAAATGAGATAACTGATGTGAGAAACAAAATGCAGAAGTGTAGAGAGAGAAAAATGAAAATGAAATGATATATTAACGTCTTCAGAAGGCCAAAATGACCTATGAGACCAAAAAGGTTACAACAATTGTTGGATCTGATACAATGTCTATGTAAGAAAAGCTAAAAACAACTAAACAACTAACTGAAACTGAAACAACTATGAGGAAAAGTACGGTACTAGGAGCTCCTAATGGATAACATCTGGGAGGAAAACTCCAGCAACAAAGGTAAGCATCATACACATCACTATCCAAAGATGTCTCTCATCGGTCGATGGCGGATATCCTCAATGTCCTCCATGGTGAGTACTCTGACCGGACGTCTCCCATGCCGTGCTAGTATGGTCCTGATCCTCTGTTATTGTAGTCTTCGCCGATGTTGAGATGGGCCTCTCATTCTGGGGCGCCTGGACCGCCCCAGCTCTATAGCCCGATCAATCAGTGTACCTCTGGTGCGGCTATACTCTGGGGCTATCTGCAATGCCTGCTGGCCTGACTGCTCAATCTCTGGTCGAAAGAAGTCTGTAATCTGCCTCTGTAGGTGTCTCTCCCTCTCTGATCCCCTCCCTCTCAAGAGACCCTCTCTATGTCTACGAAGCTCCAGCAAGTATAATCCGAGGCATCTCTGATCCTGGTATCTCATGACTCTAGAAAGTGGTCTGAAACCCTCTCTAAACAGGCAGTGAAAACGGCCTCGTATCTCATAATATACTGGACAGTGACATATGTAATGTAACTCCGTCTCTGGCTCCATCTGGCATAGGTGACAAATCCTGGCCTCAACTGGTACTCCTCTGAATGTGCCAGTCTCAATCTCTAGCTAGTGTGAGGATGTGCGAGCACACTCTACCCCATAAGAAAGATGAGTATCCATGTAGCTGGGTCTAATCACAAACCCATCCTGGAGAAGATGATCTCTATAGAAAGCCATCTTCGTACGAAGCTCGTGTGTCGGCTGTATCCATGTCCTCCTAGTGTCCAGCTGAGTCAAGTCCTGCCTGATAAGTCTGGTAATCTCTACCCGTGTGAGAGAAGAGGGAGGGTGCATCCAGGGAGTACTGAAATGGAGGTAGCCTGTCCATACTAAAGCCATGCAGTTGGAACCAAGCTGTCATCTGTGCATACCAACATGATCCGTCTCCTTGTGATGCCAATTGTCGTGAAGACTCCAGGGCTAAGCGAGCATATCTGTCTCTAGGGAGAGCCTAAATGCTATGTATAAAGGAGACTGATCGAGTGAGTGCCTCTACTACCAATGGGGGGGCAGCCATCTCTGCACGGATAAT
Organism: Cibotium barometz; assembly: GCF_041138505.1. Taxonomy (NCBI): domain Eukaryota; kingdom Viridiplantae; phylum Streptophyta; class Polypodiopsida; order Cyatheales; family Cibotiaceae; genus Cibotium; species Cibotium barometz. Next base: position 35,622,801 of record NC_141072.1, read on the forward strand.
ATCATGTGGTACGGAGGCCTTGGCCCTAATCATCCGGGAAATCATAGAAACCAAGGGCCTCTCCATATGCCTCCATCCATCAGTACTACCAGCTCGGCTGTGGTGATCCACTGAGGGTCCCCATATCTCCACTCCATACAGCATGGCTGAAGTGACCAAAGTGTCAAAGAGCCAGAGCTTTGTTCGAGGTTCCTGAAACTGAACTTGCGAACACATCCTCTCTAGTCTCCCCAATGCTGCATAAGCTCTGGTCAATCTGGTCTCCGCTGCTCTCCTCAAGGAAAATAGTGGGCCACTAAAAACCACACCAAGGTAAGTATATGCATCTGTATACTCCACTGTCTCCTGACCATATGTAAAGGTGGGTACTGACCTCCTAACCCACTGTGCTGTGGTGTTAAACACCATCACCTTGGTTTTACCAAGGTTAACAGACAATCCACTGTCCTGTGCAAACGTGTGCAATGCATCCAAATGACGCTGCATCCCCTCTGGAGAATCTGAGATCACCACAATATCATCAGCATACAATAACAGCGGAATCCATGTCCCTGCTAGCTGTGCTCCTCTGTCACCCTCCTGCTCTACATAGTCCGAAACCTCATCCACATACATCCCAAATAAGGTGGGAGAAAGGGGGCAGCCCTGTTTCACCCCAATAGTTGAGGGAACCATCTCAGACATACCCTGAGTAGTACGTACCTGCCCCACAACTGTCCTGTATAAAGCCATGATTCCCCAAATCAGCTCTGTGGGCACTCCCATCTCCTGTAGTCTGTGCATCAGTCTGGCTCTCGGTACTGTGTCAAAAGCTTTGCGGAAATCCACAAAGCAACAATAAATCCTCCTGCCATATAATCTGCCCTCCTCAATAATAGCTCTGAGTGTCAAGATATGATCAAGAGTGGAGAAACCTCTCCTGAACCCTGCCTGCCCTGATGCACGTATGCCCTCTCTCTCTGCCCATCTACTCAACTCCTGCTCAAGAATAGATGCATATAATCTAGCCAATGTGTGACCAATCATGATGGTACGATAATTCCCAGGAAGCATGGGATCCCCTGACTTGAAGATAGACACAATCGTGGACATATTCCAAGTCTCAGGAAAACCCTCACACATGGCTCGGTTAAACATCATAGCAATAAGCTCTGCAAGCATATCTCTGGCATGAATAAAGTGCTCTGCTACCAAACCATCATGATCATATGCTCTCCCAGTCCTCATCCTGTCAATAGCTTTCCTTACCATCTCAGCAGTAAAGAAAGCACATGTCTCTGGGCATGGCTCCGATGGGTCTGGCAGGGGCGGTTGTCTTGGTGCTGTGTACAGGGATGCTGCATACTCACCCCAAATCTCTGTGGAGGTAATGGCTGGTGATGGTGAATGCTCATGGAATAGTCTCCATGCCTCGCCTGAGTCCTGACTCATAAATAACTGATACAAATCCCTCTCTAACTGAGCAAGATAAGCCCTCTTCTTCCGTCGCACTAGGTGCCGGAAGGTAATCCGTGACTGTCTGTGAGTGGTAACACCCATGAGCACCTCTCTCTGTAATCTGATCCTCATCCCTCTACACTCCTCATCATACCAACTGTTCTGGGGCATGTTCCCTGATCGTCTCCGTGTAGGCTGACTATGTGGATATGCCTCTGATGCTGCAGCATGAAGCGTCTCTATCAATATCTGAGTGAGCTCATCTAATGGCCGTCCCGGCTCCTCGGCACATAAGCGTCTGTATATCTCACCTGTGTACACGGTGTCAGTCTTCCTTGTAAAGGTATAACGAGTGTGTGTGGAGACTTGTCCCAATGGAGCGGTGTTGAACTGAAATGTGAAAGTGAAGGACAAGATAGCATGATCCACTGCTACTCCAACCGGCCTAGTGCCTACCATAAAATCCTGAAAAGAGGGAATGAGACTGGGCTGAGCCATAACATAGTCCACTGTACTAGCACCATGCCGATGTGGAAAGCTAGTGAAACCGCCCGATGTCGGGAATCTCTGTAGGCCATTCAGGATGGCCAATCCATGTGCAGTCCCCATGTCTATCAAATACCGCCCATACACTGTATGTTCCTCATCCTGTGAGAGTCTAGATAGGCCCATATCCCTGACATCAAGCTTCCTCAACATCTCCTCTGAGGTATCATAAAATACTGTCTGGTTATGGGCGGTCCTGGCATTGAAGTCCCCCAGGAGAATGATGTCACCATCCCTGGAGAACTCCCAAATGTCATCATCCAAAATAGAAAAGGGAGACTGCCCGCTAGGTGATGCATACACTGATGTACTAGGAGCAAAATAGCATATAGCAATGTAGAGATATCTGCCCGTCTCTGCCCTCAGTCTAACCCACATGTACCGAGCCTGCTCATCTCTGCGGACTATATGTATCAGTGGTTGTAGCTCCTCTCTAAACAATACTGCCACTCCTTCTGAGCCCCGTCCTCTATGCTCTGAACGAGTCTCCTGTCTACAGGCTGTCTCCCATCGGTATCCACTAACATGTGGCATGGACTGTCCAGGAGCTTGATGCATCTCACAGTAGAAGATGATGTCCCTCCCAGTGAAACTATCCTCAAAAGCCCCTACATAAAGGCGTAGAGATCCATTACAATCCCAAGTAGCAACTTTGAGTGTAGTCCCATAGGTGTCGCGCCGTCATGAAGAGCGCCTCTCCATAATCACCACTCTACCATCTCTATAGAAGGCCACTTTCCCTTTCTCTTGGGCTGCCCTTATCTCGGGCATAACTTCTTTCATGTAGGCAAGTTGCAAGAGTGTGAGGTCATCTCCAAGAAATATTCCCGTCTTCTTGAGTGTAGGACGTCTCTTCAAGAAGTCCTTCTTCGCTTCCATGGAGGGGAAACGAATGATAAGTGCTCTCTCCTTAGAAGATTCGCCAGTACCTTCTCTCTTCTTTCCCACTCTCCATGCCTTTGTGTGCGTGGCTTCAATGCCCACCATAGAGAAGAGCTCCTTGGTTTCCCCTTCCGCAGCATCATGGTCTTTTAGACCGGACACTCGTACATGTAAGGCCCGGGTCTTCCTCCTTTGCTCCTCTTCAAGGGTCATGTTGATGATGGTTGGAGTGGGGATGGGTGGCGATTCTTTACCTTTCCCTTTCTTGGCGACCTCGATCCATTTCTCCGCCTCGTCCATCTTCTTTTGTGTCTTTGTGATCACCTCCACCCATGAAGATGTCTTCTCTTTATGTTGCTCCTCCTCCTCTCGAATGATCCTCATTTGTTCCTTGATGGTATTCAGCTCTTCAATAAAGGAAGGCTGAAATTTTCCATCCTCAAGCTTGCTTTTTGAAGTGGCTTCCAACTCCTTTTTGAGGGCTGAGATTTAAGCCGCTTGACTTTTAGCATGCAATTTGGCCTCCACTAGTTCCTCCTTTAAGGCTGAAATCTCAGCCTCTTGCTTGGAAGATCTCTCTTCGAGCTCTTGGATTTTGTCAAATCCCTTCTCGAGTTTGGAGAGGCGGTTTATGATTGCGGTAACAGAAGAGTCCACCATCTTCTTGTTTTCTTTGATAATTGTGCCGAGCTTGTCCTCCACCTTCACGAGCTCCTCTTTAAACCCGGTCTTGACCATGACTTTTTGCAGAACTTCCCACAGCGAGGGGGGGGGGGACGTAGGCAGGCAGCGGGAGAGAGAGCGAAGGGGAGGCGGAGGCAGGCAGCGAAGGGGGGGGGGCGCAGGCAGGCAACGGGAGAGAGAGCGAAGGGGGGGCGCAGGTACACAGGCATCGAAAGGGGCGAAGGTCAGGCAGCGAAGGGGGGGCGAAGGGCAGGCAGCGGGGACAGGCAGCGAGGGGGGGGGGGGGGGGGGCGCAGGCAGGCAGCGGGAGAGAGAGAGAGAGAGAGAAGCTGTATAAACTTTGTCAGAATGCACGGCGGAAATGAAGACAACTGCTGTAGAGAGAAAAACGCAGATGAAAGAGAGAGAGAGAAGCTATGTAACTCTGCTATATACACCAAAGAAAATCCCGGAAATGACAAGTGAGAAGTGTGGGGGCAAGGGGGCCATTTTATATGGCCCCAGGCTGCTGGTTGGCCAGCCTAAAACAGGCCGACAGCAGCCCATGCTCACGACCAGCCAATGGGCAGCCTCTGACCAGAAAATAAGCAAGTCGGCCAAGTGCCTGAAGTTGGCCAGGACACCTGGACAGGTCGGGTACCAGAGCATGTAGTCGGCCAGGTTCTGAGGACAGCCGACAGCCCTCCACACCTCAGGGAAAAATGGGAAAATACATGGAGAGTGAGGAAAAATAGGAAAACACTAAAACAGGTGGGCACACCCCACAACAGAGGCCCTGGTATAGTGTATAGACACAGGAGATGACTGCTAACACCCCCTCTCAGCTCCTGGATGTGGAACCAACCCCAGCGAGCTGCTGGAGTGCCGCCGGAGCATAGCATGAGGTAGAGACTTCGTGAAGAGGTCTGTTGAATTGTCCTCTGTCGAACAATAAAGAAGCAAGACGTCACTAGCCAAGATCTTCTCACGAACAAAGTGATTGTATCTCTATGTGCTTGGTCCGGGCATGGAAGACCGGGTTCCGAGAAATAGCGATACAGCTCTGGTTATCGCACTGGATGACCATGGGCTGCTTTTGCGGAAACCCAATCTCGTCAAGCAATCTCCGCGGCCACACAACCTTGCAAGCAGCACCGCAAGCAGCCCGGTACTGTGCCTCTGTAGACGACAAGGCAATAGTTGGTTGCCTCTTGCTGCACCATGAAACAGCTCCTGAGTCGAGGGTAGAATTGTAGCCTGATGATGTAGATCTCCTCGTGTCTGGATCTCCTCCCCAATCTGAGTCACTCCAACCTTGGAGTCGAACTCGGTCCTTCATTTCACCTCTAGTGTCGTAGAAGAGTCCAAGATCCTTCGTACCCTGTAGATACCGCAAGATTTGCAATCTTGCGTCCCAATGAGACTTCAATGGCATCTGCATAAATGAGCTCAACAGCCCCACAGGAAAGCTCAAGTCCAATCTAGTGTTTAGCAACCAGATCAATGAACCAACCAGCTTCCGGTATAGAGAGGCATCAACTGGCTCACAAGGATCATTTACTGTAAGCTTCGTGTTCGGTTCCATCGGTGACGTGATAGGCTTGCAGTTCTCCATCCCAAAGGCCTCAAGCAACTCTTGGACATACCGTTGCTGAGAGACAAAGAACCCCCTCTAGGCTCTGGGTTTGCCAGATCTCCAATCCTGAGAAGAAGTGAAGTGAGCCTAAATCGGTCATCTCAAACTCCTTTGACAAGGCAGCCTTCGTCACTGCAATGGGCTACACATGACCGCCAGTGAGAATGAGGTCATCCACATAAAGGATGATCAACGTGACCATGCCGCGTTCCCGAAAGAGATACAAGTTAGGATGTGCAATTGATCTCTAAAATCCAATCTGTAGAAAGAAGGAATCAATCTTCTGATTCCAAGCCCTGGGAGCTTGCTTATGACCATACAAGCATAGTAACAGGGGATGGAGGGCCGGGACGCGGACACGCCGTCCTGAATCGGCATGGCGCTCCGATATGGTCTGGGGACGGGCGGGATGCCTCGGGCACCTGCGTCACAAGGGGACGACGGAACGGATGTGCGCTGTCGGGGACGGGTTTGGAACGGGATGGCGAAACGCTTTTTTTTTTCGCTGGTTTTTTGCGCCGTTTTTTTTTTCGCTTTTTTTTCCGCCGTTTTTTTGCTTTTTTCCACCATTTTTTCTGCCGCTTCTGCCCGTTGGTGGCTGGCAGCTGCGCCCGTTTCCTCCCTTGGCATTGTAGTCTATGGCCTACTGTCACCCGTAGCCCGCACCATGCATGAGCCTTGAGGCTTGGAACCCTCAGCCGCCTATAAGGCTTGAGCTCTCCTGTCTCTCTCTCCCACTCTCTCACTCTTGGCCAGCCGCCCCACTCTTGAGCTTAAGCAGCAAGTGCACTCTCTCTCTCTCTCTCTCTCTCTCTCTCTCTCTCTCCCCCACTCCCTCACTCTGTCACTCTCTCTCTCTCTCTCTCTCTCTCTTCCACTCCCTCACTCTCTCTCTCTCTCTCTCTCTCTCTCTCTCTCTCTCTCTCGTCTCAACCCACAAGCTTTCTCTAGGCTCTAGCCTCTTGACTTTTAAGCCTTAAGCCTTAAGCCTTAAGAGCTCTCTCTCTCTCTCTCTCTCTCTCAACTTTCACCGTCTCTCATGGCATCTTCTTCACAAGCAACCTTTGGCTCCGCATGTCGTGGTGGTGCTAGAAGAACCGATGGTTGGTCATGGTGGGAAGAGGTTAATGCCAACCGCTCTCTTGGAAGTGGAGGAGATTCACTCCCGTGGTCTTGCAAGCTTTGCCTCTATAGGCGGACGAGTGGGTCAGACAAAGTGAGAGCCCACCTTATGCATGAGTCCCGGCACGAGGTTCGATTTTGCACGGGAATCACATCAGAGAAGAGAAGGGAGCTTCTTGAGCGCAGTGCCGGGCATGAGGCTTTGAGGGCTGCAAGGCCGGCACGTGTGGTTGTGGATCCTGCAGCATTTGTGAGACCACCTGAGGGGTCTGTTTCAGGGTCAGGGGGTGCATCTACCACATCTACACCACGGCCACATGGTGTAGGTTCCTTTGCGATGCCCACACCCTCGCGGCGACGATAGAGTACACTAGAGGGAAGTTGGGATCCTAAGAAGTAGGAAGAGTTTGATACAGCTGTGGCTCGTTTCTTCTTCCATGACCATATTGCTTTCCATACTGCGAGGTAAGCCTTGACTCTTCCCTCTTGACATGATTTTTCTAAGTTTCATTCTTGAAAGTTCACTTGCATCGGGAAGGTGTATGAGGCAATGGATAGAATGATAGAGAAGTTGCAAGAGTTAGAGCCCAATGAGGACAGATACGAGGAGATTCGTTCCTTATGTGTGACAAGGTGGAACTCCTATGCCTCTCCTATGCATGCAGTTGCATATATGGTGGACCCTGAGTTTTAGGGTAATGGACAAGAGAGTGACAGAGAGGTCAGTGATGGTTGGAGGCGCATCTTGGATCGTCTAGTGCCAGATGGAGGCATTAGGCGCAAAATCAGAGACCAGCGTGCCGCATACAGGTCCTTTCGTGGTGCTTTTGGTTGTGCGGATGCACAGGAGGATAGGTTGAAGGTTGGGGCTGCTTTGTGGTGGGAAGACTATGGTTCAGATGGGCCTGAGCTGCAACACTTGGCTATCCGCATTCTCAGCCAAGCTGTAAGCTCCTCTTGTTTGGAGCAGCTTTGGAGTTCTTACAGCCATATTGCATCAAAGAAGAGAAACCGCCTTGGTGTAGAAAAGGCCAATGATCTTGTCTTTGTAAGCGCAAACTTGCGAATGCTTTGCAAGGGTGCAACTGCAAAGGCACATCCCTTTACTCAGTGGGAGATAGAGTAGCAGGAGGGAAATGAGCAGGTGGAGACACAACAGAGCCCAGAGGACGATGCCACTACCTTTCAGACTGGCCATGTAGGCACTCATGATCATGACGCCAGTACTTCTCACGCTCCAGCCTCTGATTGAGCATTGCAGGCTCTATGATTTATCATTTAGCTGTCATGTGCATGTTTGTCCATGAACATATCCTGGAGCTAATCCTAAAGGGGCAACCAGAAAAACAGATTAGAACCAGGAAGTTTTGATCATGAGGTGCAGTTTTGGCCAAGGTTGTACTTTGGGTAGGACATGGAAGACAAGAAGGACCTGTCGGCTGCGTTAGATGCTATCGGAAGCAGGGAACTGTTGTCGGCAGCAAGAAGACCAGTTGGTGCTGCATTTATGGATAAGATAAGCCAGTCGGCTGGCCGACCAGCAGTCGGCCAGCACTCCAATGCTCCAAAAGGCCTATAAAAGGGTGCATATGCTCATTGATTGGATCATTCATTCCACTAGGGAGTGGGTCAAGAACTAGGATTGTTTTGGTGTTTACCACCTTTTATGAAAGGCAGCCTATGGCTGTAGATTAGGGGTACCTTTTTGTACCATATGAATATACTGAATTTCCAGCTATCTCTCTCTCTCTACTCTCCCTTCTGTCTGCGTTTTTGCATCAGCATGTTCCCAATGGTGTTAAGGGCTGAAAAAAAGACCCCCAGAGCTTCCGCGTGTTACATTGGTATCAGAGCATCAGGCTCAACAAAGCTAAACACTGATTCAGTCCCATATGATGGTGTACAGGTCCAAGGTACATGAAAGTGCATGGGTACGAAGCCCAAGGCAAGAACCACAAGATTGGGAAGAGCTCCCAAGAGGTTTGTTGGTGGTGTTCCACAAAGCCAGAGGGGATGATGGTCCTGTGACCCAGATAGGTTTTCGGGCAACGGTCCCAAGGGAGGATTATCCTCCAAGGGGTGATGTGAGAGTGCCAGACTCATATCTCAGGAATGAAGACCAAGACAGTGTTCAGAGTCAAGGCAGGAACGGATTGGGGACTGGATGGAACAGATGCATAGATATTATACAGTGGTTTTGGAGACCGGGCCGGGTTTTAGAGAAAAGGGTTGCTAGAGATGGATGGATGACGGAGGGACTTCGGGAAAAGATTGGGATGATGACAGTCAAGAGTGTGATGCATGTGAAGATTGTTTGGGGGCTGTTTTGAATCAAGAGGGACATGCAGTGGCTTTTGAAAGCCGTCGCCTACAACATGCAGAATTGTATTTGCAGGTCTATTAGAAAGAGTTGTTTCCTGTTATTCATGCCCTTCAAACATGGAAACATTATCTTTTGGGAGCTGAATTTATGGTTAAAACAGATCATCAGAGTTTATGACACTTTCTTACAGAGCCTAAACTCTCAGAAAAGCATCTAAGGTGGGTGAATTTCTTGTCCATGTTCCATTTTTAGATTTTGCAAGAAGAATTTGGTAGCGGATGCTTTGTCTCGTAGGCCTCAAGTACATGCAGTAACTATAGCTTATCATCAGGACTTGTCAGCGATGCGGGATATGTATGCTTTGGATACAGATTTTCAGCTTATTTGGGCTGATTTGAATGATGGTACTGCTGTCCTATCTTATTCGATTCGAGATGGGTTTCTGATGATGCAAAACCGTATGTGTAGTGCATGAATTGTGCCAAAAGGTTATGGAAGAGTATCATGCTCCTCCATATGCAGGTCATCGTGGTATTCTGGCTACTACACAGGCTTTGGAAAGATATTTCTTTTGGCTAGCTTTACGCAGGGATATTGAAGCTTATGTGCGAGAGTGCTTGGTGTGTCAGAAAGTCAAGTTTAACAGGCACAAGACACCTACCTAGTTTGCTTCAGTCCTTACCCATTCCGCGGGAATCATGAGAAAGCATTGCTATGGATTTGCCGAGATCGGCACATGGTAATGATGCTATATGGACTATTATAGATCGTTTTAGCAACAAACAGGTACACTTTATTCATGTGAGGAAAACAATCAAGCCAGAGCACATGGCAGAGTCGTTCTTGGCTTAGATTTTCAAACATCATGGCATGCCCAAGTCTATTGTGGGGATAGAGATCCTCGGACGACCAGTTTATTTTGGCGGGCATTGTTTGATAACATGGACACAAAGCTGAGTTTTTCATCAACTTATCATCCTCAAACGGATGGTCAAAGTGAAATTGCAAATTCAGCTGTACTTGATTTGCTCAAGTGTTATGTATCTGAGCAGAAGTCAGATTGGGAAAAGTATTTGCCATTGGTTGAGTTTGCATACAATAACACATTGCATTCTTCAACTAATAAGGCTCTGTTTGAGATAATCTCTGGCAAGATGGTGCTTCCACCTATCTTACGAACAAAAGATGAAATCTTTGCAATAGATGATTTTGTCGAGGATTTGGATACTGCGTTTGCACAGGTTCGGACAACCATAGAAAGATCTCAAGCTAAGCAGAAAAAGACAAATGACAAGCACAGGCGAGAGGTTATTTTCAAGGAAGGTCATTGGGTCCTTAAATTTGAGAAAGCACGTCTTCGGAAGCGGCCAGGCAAGGAAGGCAGGTTTCCTAACCTTTCTTCAAACAGGTATTATGGGCCATTCCAGATCTTGCAGAAGATAAATGAAGTGGCTTATAGATTGGTAGTGTCCGGTCATTGGAAAATACATAATGCGTTTCATGTCAGCTTGCTGAGGCCCTGTGGGACCACATCCTATGGAACTAGTTTTGGAAGATCCACCAGAAGTGGATGAACTTGAGAAGGTATTGCAACCTAAGCAAATAGTTTTTCATAAGGAGCGCAAGCATGCAGGTGGCATGCTAATGCGCAGGTATCTTGTGAAGTTTAAAAACTATTCGGCTATGGATGCAAAATGGATGGACGAGGATTATTTTGCAGATTATCTGGAGCTTCCGAAGGCCTACTTTAAGCTTTTTTAGTTGCGGTCAATTGCTTAGAAGCCGGGAGGGATGACACAAAATTCCTCACAGCTTCTGTTTTTATACTGTTCATGTGTGGCATGTGGAGCCTGACATGACATACATATATGGCTAGTGGAGCCTAACATGGTGTTTGGGTGGCATATGGAGCCTGACATGACAATACATGTGTGGCTCATGGAGCTTGACATGATGGAACATGTGTGGCTTGTGGGGCCTGACATGGTATATATGTATGGCTCATGGAGCCTAACATGATGTGATTCCCTAGGACTCGCTATCCTGGAGATTTTCCGTATTTATGTTCTAGGAAGTAAGTTTTCAGAAGGATCATGAGCCCTGGACAGTTTAGTTGATACAACTGAGCAGATGGGGGTTTCTTCCAGTCTAGCTGCACTCATGTGTGTACACGACTTTGATTTTATCTTTTGATGACTTGTTTTGTTTGCCTCGACAATGCCTGAGATTTTTGCGTGCGTTGTCCATGGGGCTGGGGATGCGTGGGCACCATGAATGTGCACACCTGTTTGGGATTGACAGGTGGTCTACATATGTTTTGCAAGTGGTAAGTGTCCCCAAAAACCCATGGTTTCATATACTAATAATTATGGGTGCAGGTTCACACACACTTATAAGTGACCGGACAACTTATAAGTTGTACACACTGGACTGGACTTATTTGATACACATGGCAGCCAAAAGACAGGATGTGGACAATTTTTGGGCCAACTTTATGTAGGCGCCCCCTTCTAGACCTAAAAAAAGCACATGAGTGGGCTATTTCCGGTAGGGAGCCTCTATTATTACTCCAGTTTTGGGGATACGCATGATTTTCAGTGTGCATGAGGGCTGGTCAATGGGTTTTCAGCCTCCTGGCAGCCAACCACAGCCATCTTCTGTCACCTACTGCAACTAAAGTGATCCAGGTGTGTGGCCAAGGCTGGTCGACTGCCTCTGGTGGCTGTTTTGAAGCTGGCTGACTGCTTTACAGCTCAAGAAAAGCTGATGGTCAGAGGGAAGGGAGATAGAAAGGCTGGCCGATTTGAGGGAGAGTCATCCTTTGCTGATCGGGGACCATTTGGTTTGTGTGCTGTTGTTGGTCGACCCTTTCTGTGGCTACTGAGAGCTAGTCGACTGTTGCAAACAGCCCTACAAGGCTGGTCAATTAGTTCTATGAGCTAGATAGGAGGAAGATGAAGATACAAGGCTGTCCCGGGCTGATGTGGGAGTGCTATGGGCTGTCCATGGTTGTCCTACATATGCTTTATGCCGGGAATGCTCTCTTGTGTTGAGGATCATCAGCAAATTCTGCACTTGCTTTTGTTTTGCTTTCATACTGTACTAGAAGAGATAGGTGCTAGCCATTGGAGAATCCCTGGGCACCTGTGAAGTTATATTTGGAAGCAGACTCCTTTTTGGTAATCTAACCATAAAGGGGGGGGGATGGGGTCAGCCCATCTTCTGGCCCCTAGTGTGGTGTCCTGTGCAGAGTTGTCATCTTATTTATCTGGCATACTTGTGTATTTTCAGTTTTCATGATTGGTTAGATTTCCGTGTTACAGTTGCCCTTACAAGCTTTGTAGAGGAGGCGGTAGCACCTTTCCAAGTTTGTGTGGTTCTTCACTACTCCCGCCCGTCTCTCATGGATGTTGGTGCAGCCGTCATCTCGTTTCCGCTGAGCATGACTGAAAAGTATGCATGTACTAGTCAAGAGACTTACATAAACATAATTCTGTTCTTGATCACTGCTGAATTGTGTGAGGATGAGATGATTTATGCAAGGGACTGAAGGGCTTCTTATATAGGTCCCTAGATGCTGGTCGGTTTACATATGCTGCTGTCGGCCTGTAGAAAAAGCCCATGACTTGTTGAAAACAACTATTTTATGTTGTCGCTTTCACACACGCATGGCTGGTATCTTGTCTGCTGGCTGACTGGCTACTACTATGCTGAATGGGATGCTTATGGTGACCGACATCCCTCTCCTAGGCTGGCCATGCTGTGCCTAAAGCTGGCCACTATGACAAGGCCCAAGCTAGCCCCTTATGTGGCTCTTGGGCAACCCTTATGGGTGCCCTATTATGGCTGGCCCTAAGGCTAGCCAAGCCTATGAAACCTACATGCTTCTACAACACTTCTATGCTACGGAGGACTGTTGCAAGTGGGTTAAGTGACAGACTTTGACACTTAAAGCTTGGATAGACCTTTTTTTTCCCCCCCCCCCCCCGGAAAAACGATCCTTCTATTAGTTAATGAGAAAACGCCATAAGGCTACAAAGCTCACCTCGCAAGGAGGGATAAAAAAAACACAGTGAACACCTGAGCTCCACCCCCGTGGCTGGCCGCTCTCTGGGGGGGGCTACCTAGTAGTACATGTGGGAGGTGAGAAAAGCCAAACTGGAGGCCTATAGTGCCAAGTGACATCCTCGCCCCTCGCGGTGAGGAAAGGGCCAGGCTGCCAAGTGCGGAGGAAAGCCTTGCGGCGACCTCTCATGCGATCCGAGTCGCCCTGGAGTTTCCCCCCAGTGTCCTCTCAAGGTGTGAATGATGTCCACCCAGAGGGCCTGTATGACCTCCGCCGGTGGAGTCGCCTGGCAGTCAATGGCCTCCCTGCATCGGGCTCTCCATATGTGCCAAGCCGTCATGCTGCTGATCATCTCCCATCTGTGCCCGACCCCCTCCTGAGGGGCTGCCGAAGAGAAGTCTGGCGTCGGAACCACCGCCATCGCCCTCTCAGAGACCTGGATGGTCGCACTGCCAGGGACGTCCTCATATCCAAGGGCCGGGCCGCTGTCCGTGGTGTTGGGGTAAAGGCGTTATGCCCACCCTTATAGTGTGTACAAGCCCATAAGTTATAGTACATAGTACACTTAGTACTTTTAATGTACTAAGTGCACTATGTGTACTAGTGCAATATACATGTGTGATAGGGGAGTCACACACTCACACTCACTTGGTGAGTTGACTTATCCCCACAACTCTCTCTCTCTCTCTCTCCCTTGTTCTTCTCTGTGTATGTCTCCCACATAACCTAACTCTGTTTTCTCCCCATCAACTGGTATCAGAGCCTTCAGTTCCTTCGAGGAGAAAGAAGTAGGATTTTCTTCAGGTGTTGCTGAGGACTAGCAAGCTGCAGCTACTCACTAGCGCAGTTCAGAGGAGGCATCCCGGCAGTAGTGCAGCAGCAGGAGCCGAAGCAAGTTGACTGACGCCCAAGACAAGGCAGGGGCTGCTGTGGCAACCTCTGATGACAGTCACATCAGAAGAGGTAGTCATCACCACCACTCAACAGAACATATTAGGCGAAGGCGCCAGCGCTAAGCGAAGCGAATACTAGGCGAAGCGTGAGCGAAAGCTGGCGCTAGGCGAATACGTGGCCGCACGGGGCTGCTTGTCAGCAAGCTCTACACGGCGCAGGCAAACACGAGCGAAGCGCACAGCGCTAGGCGAATACGTGAAGCGAAAGCGTTGAGCGAAGGTGTTAATCACTGGCGAGCTGCAAGCGCTACCAAGCGTTGGCGAACAGCGTGGAGCGAAAGCGTTGAGCGAAGGTGTTAATCACTGGCGCCACACAACTGCCAGCCCAGCTGCAGCCAGCGCAGCTGCTCAGCTGCAGCCAGGCGCCTCCTGTAAGGCCACGCTCAGCAGTCAGCCAGCGCTCAGCCACGTGTCCTAAAGGGTCAGGGAGCTTCATTTTTTTTTCAGCCAGCCATCTGAGCAAAGGAGTCCTTCATCTGCACTAATTCTGCAGCAGCATCAGCAAACCCTCCTTTTCCTGCAAATCAGAGAAAAATCAGAAAATTACAAGGTATTTTTCTCAAATTTTTTTTGGGATTTGCAATTGAGCAGGTGCAATCGTTAATTGAGCAAATACAGGCGCCGAATTGCTCAATTTTTGAGCAAAATTGGCAAAATTGGGTGACATTGGTCACAATCAGGATAAATTTGCAGGAAATTGGTCAAATCAGGATCAATTTGCAGGAAATTGGATGTCGAAATTTGGGGCTTTTGATGTAATTGTGCAATTAAACACTCATACATGCTGTATGATGTGAAAAATCGCACATTTGGGCAAAATTGCAGCAAATTGCAGCAAATTGCAGTGCAAATCAAGGGGCTTTTGTGCCGATTTGGTCGATTTGCATGCAGGCAATCGCATTTGATGCTGTGGATAATGTGTTGATGCCTTACAAGCACTCAATGTGCCTGTAAAACAAGGGACTTTCATGTATTTGATGTATATGTGGCCAGGGGGAAGCATCGTGAACACTCTGGATGCCTTCATGTGCGTCAATGTACCATGTATGATCAAAAATTGATCTTAAATCAAGGGGCTTTTCAAGTTCGTATGCTTGTTGAGCTTGGCAAAGCAGCAGGCAAGACATTTATGCCTTGAATCCTCAAAAATCAGCTTGCAGTCAAGGGACTTTTGCCCAATTTCTGTTCGGGACTGTTGTATGCAGTGTTCAGGACTGTAAAAGTCTGATTTTCACTCATTTGGACAGCCAGGAGAGCATTTATTGCTATTGTACCTGCTGGTACAGATTTGGCACAGCTTTGTGCAAGTGTTGGCATGGCTGTACACTGTTTTGAGTGACCAAAAGGTTCAATTTCAGCTGCTGTACTTGCCGGTACAGGTTTGGTACATCATTGGAGAGCACTTAGTACTGCTGTACAGTACTTTGGAAGGGCAAAAGAGCACATTTAAGGTGCTGTCCAAAATCTGCAGCAACCAGATTTTGGTGATTTCATCACATAAAGTGGGAGAAAAGTTGCATTCTTGCTTCCGCAGTGGGAGATAAAGCTTGGGAGAATAACTGTGAGCACTTTGTGTGCTTTTGGTGCAGTGTTTGCACATTTTGCAGGGAGTCAGGCATTGACAGGTTGCATTTTGCTATGGCAACCACAGGTGAGAGCTCTTCATTGCTTCACATCAAGAAGCTTGAAGGCTTGCATAATTATGATATTTGGCAAACCCAGTGCTACAATGTGTTGCTCCAGAAGAAGCAGCACAAGCCTATCAAAGAAAGGGGTGTAATGCCCGCTTCTCTTACTGCTGAAGAGTGGGAAGATATGGATGAACTGGCAAGATCTACTATCATGTTGTCTGTGTCAGATTCATTACTTTTCAGCATTCGTGAAGAGAAGACAGCTTGGGGAATGTGGCAGAGATTGCAGGACTTGTATGCCCAACAAAGTGCCTCAAGCAAAGTGTATTGGTTGAAGAAACTCATAGGTCTTCAGATGAAGGAAGGGGCGTCTATGACAGCCCATCTAAATGAGTTTAATGGTATTGTCAGCCAGGTCATTAATCAAAAGTTGGCAATGGACGATGAGTTCAAAGCCACCTTTTTGTTATGCACTTTGCCAGAGAGTTGGGACACATTTAGGACAGCCACTAGCAATTCGCATGCTATGCTGTCATATGCAGATGTTGAGGGTGCTCTTCTTCAAGAAGAAATGAACAGGAAAAACAACTCTGTTGGAAAGTCCAATGCAATGAATGCACGTGGGAGATCCCAACAAAGGGGGAAAAGCCAAGAAAGGGGAAGGAGCAAGTCTCGCTCCAAAAAGGATTTGGAATGGCATTATTGTGGCAAGAAGGGACACATTAAAAAGCAATGCTACAAATGGAAAAATGATCAAAAAGAAAAGGGAAAAGGCAAAGACAAAGAGAAAGATGAAGCCAAAGGGCAAAAGTGGAGTCAAGATTGAAGAAATCAATGTGTCACATGCAGGTGGCAGTGAGGATGAGGTCCTCTTTACGTCTTCACTTGATGCCCATTCACTTCTTACAGGTGGTCATGGTATGCACTCATGGATCATTGATTCAGGTGCCTCCTTTCATGTCACAGGTTGCAGAGACTTGTTTGTCAGGTACACTGCTGGCAATGAAGGAGTGGTTTATTTGGGTGATAACCATGCATGCAAGATTCTTGGCAGAGGTGATGTAAGGCTTGTATTTTTAGATGGCTCACAGCTTATGCTCCATGATGTCAGGCATGTGCCTGAGATCAAGAAGAACCTGCTTTCTACTGGACAGCTTGATGATGCTGATTATGTTACCACATTTGGTAGTGGAAAGTGGAAAATTAGTAAAGGCTCACTGGTTGTTGCCAGAGGCTCTAAGGTGGACACTCTTTACTTTATGCATGCAGGTGTTTGTCACCATGCTAATGTAAATGCAACCGAGCTGCCGGAAATCTCTATGTGGCATAGCCGGTTGGGACACATGAGTGTCAAAGGAATGGAGCAATTGTCTCGTTTGGGTTACTTGCCTTCTCTAAAGTTTTCAAGTTTTCAGTTTTGTGAGCATTGTATATATGGTAGGCAACTACAGTGCCCCCACAAGAAAGCTCTTGGACAGAAAGATGCTCAGTTAGAGCTTGTGCATACAGATGTATGTGAGATGCCTCAGCTTTCTTTGGGAGGGGCAAAATATTTTGTGTCTTTTATAGATGATGCCACACGCAAGGTGTGGGTTTATCCTCTTCGTTTGAAGAGTGATACATTCTTAGTGTTTGAGAAGTTTGTTGCTCTTGTTGAGAATCAAACTGGCAAAACACTGAAGGCTTTGCGTTCCGACAATGGTGGAGAGTATATGTCCAAACAGTTTCAGGACTTTTGTGATGCTAAAGGCATCAAGAGGGAGCTCTCTACTCCTTATGATCCTCCACAAAACGGGACAGCAGAGAGGATGAACAGGACCATACAGGAGAAGGTCCGTTCTATGTTGTCACATGCTGCATTACCTCATGGTTTTTGGGCTGAAGCTGTTATGACAGCCGTTCACCTTATAAATAGGTCACCTAACACGAGGCTTGGTGGGAAAGTGCCAGAGGAAGTATGGACAGGGAAGCCTCCGTCATACAAGCACTTGAGAGTGTTTGGTTGCGTTGCGTACGTGCACATACGCAGGGAAATGCGCACCAAACTTGATCCTAAGTCTCACAAATGCATATTCCTAGGATATGGTGACAGAGGTGAAATGGGGTATAGACTTTGGGATCCCATGAATAGAAAGATCATACGCAACAATGATGTCATTTTTGATGAAACATGCATGTATAAAGAGCCTGCAAGGCAACAGGAGCCTGGCAGAGTCATCTTTGATGATGATGGACATCATGGACAACAACAAAGGGCTGTAAATCAGCCATTACAGCAGGAAAACCAGCCCTTAAATGGTGCTGAAAATGGTCCAAATGGACAGCCAGAGATGGCAGAAGATATCCCTATGGATATACCACAGTTAGAGGATATACCGGGCATGATTTTTCAGCCTTATGGCAAACAGGATGCATTAGTGCATGCCACTGGCTCACCCCTCTCAGCCGGCCCGGATGATCTGCTCTCCAGTCTGTGAGTCTTGGGCGCCGGCTTGGAGGGAGAATAGTCACTGTCTGTCCGGGTGCGGAGTCTCTCCAAAAAGAGGGTGACCTGTCTCTGTGTCCAGCCCCACTCCGCCTTCGCCCTGTCCAGGGCATAGGCGTGAGACCAATCCTCTGCATATATGTATCTAAAGGTAGGCTGCACCCTCGGGGCGGCATGGAGGAGAATCAGTAGCACCGCCTCAACTGAGGTGTGGACCGGATCCGCCCGCCAATCTCCTATACCAAACAAACTCATGCGGGCTGAGTGTAATTGGGTCTGCAATAGGTCCGTGAGCCCCAAGTCACTGAAGTGGTGAGAAACTCCAGTATCTGATCACGCAAAACTTCCTCTACAGAGTTGCAATCCCATGCTGTGTCTGGGGCAACACTGAGAGGAAAGGAGAAGGCCACCATGCTGCTCACCACTGAAGGAGAACGAGAGGGATGGCACACCACGCAAACTCGCAAGGACGCGACCAGTGTCTCGAACGGGCCAGCATCCAGCTGGAGGCACCTGAAAAAACCGTAATCCACTGGTAGCCCCATCACTCGCGGGGGGCCCCCAGGGGAGGCTGGAGAGAACTCTGTGGCAGGCGAAGCTATGATCGCCATCTCCACCGGCCCGGAGTGGCGGTGGAACAGCCGCTGGACTGAACTCTGGCCTACCCAGCTGCGCTGCCCCAGGGCAGTGGGTGGTCTGGTGAAGTATCCTGGAGAGGCCGAGGGAGGGATGGGGGCTCGCAGAGAGGGGGGGGGAGAGCGAGGAGAGGATGGAGAGGTATCTGCCAGAGGATAGGTGTCAGGGGGGGCCGCCGGGGGAGGCGGGAGGGGGGGGGGCTGGGGGGGGAGAGGGGGGGGGTGGAAGGAGTGTTCTCCGGGTGAGGGGAAGAGGAGCCGGGGGTCGCAGAGTGCGGCCCGGGATCCTCAGGAATCTGCTCCAAGGAGGGGGCGGGGCCCCCCGCGGGGGGAGGCGGAGCGGGGTCTCCACGTGGGAGGCTCCACCAGCGGCCTCAACGGGCACTGAGTTTGAATCCTCGTCCATCGGGGTGGGACCTGCTGGCTGCCTATCCCTGACTGGAGCATAAGTGCGGGTAGGTGCTTGTACGCCAGCCGGAGTCGCCTGTCCGCCAGCCTGTGCTGCCTGCTGGCGTCTGCGACGGTCCCTGCGGGCCGGGCGTTTCCGCCGGCGAACCTCCTGCCATCCGCCAGCCTCCTGGGTCTGCGCGGCATCCTCCGCCGGGGCCTGCTCGTCAGATGATGGCGCCTGCTGTGGCGAGCCAGGGATGTCCGGTCTCTGAGGTGGATGGCCACCCCTCGGGTCTCCTGCAGGGGGTCCAGAGGCGGCATAGCGTGAAGGATGAACCCCCTTGCGTGGACAGGCGCGTGCGAGATGGCCCATCTCCCGACATGTGTAACACTGGCCGGGGAGGCCCGAATACTCCACGCGCTGTATCAGATGTCCTCCAGAAAGACAAGGGAGGAGGATCGTCTTCGGGAGGGACTCCGGTGACGGAACCACAACACGAATGGCCGGGAGTCCTGCTGCCCGAGCTATCACTGAAGCCGCTGTCTGAGGCATCTCCACCACCTGCCCGAGCGCCTTGCCAATGGATGACAAGAGGGGCAAGTACTCCTTACGGAGTCCAGGAAAGCAGATAGTGACGGGAAAACCTGTCGCGCCTGCTAGCGGGTCAGAAGCGGGGTCGAAACCATGAGTCCATCGCGCCAGGAACGCTCGGGATGAGCGGAGGGCAATGGGGCTCCGAGCCAGCACCATCTGAGCTGCCTGGGGGGACTCGGAATCCACCTGGTAGTAGCCACGTCCCAAAAAATCTACGCTGACGATCTTGGCGGGCACACCAACAAGGCTGCCTTGCAGAAGGCGCGAAGCTCTCTCCGCATCGGACGGCTACCCACTATCTTGCAGACCAAGGAGGAGGCCTCAAGAGCGGATACTGTGGAAACAAACAACTGAAGATCTTCAGCTGTGAACTCCAGACGGAGACCGGAATCGGCAGGGGTAGTCGGAGCGGCTTCCATTGAGTCCTCCAGAGGGAAAAGGCCAGAAACCGGGGTCACCAACGGGAGGGACACAGCCCTGCGAGGAAAAGGAGAGGCGGAGGGCTACAGGATAGGCGGGGCGGGGCGGGGCGGGGGGGGGGGGGGGGAGGGGGGAGCTGAGGCGGGGGGAGCTAGCGGTGGGGGGAGGGGCGAGGCAGAAGGGGAGGAGAGGGAGAAGGCGGAGGGGAAGAGTCGCGCAGCGGAGGAGAAGGCGGAGGGGGAGAGGTGGCGGGGGAGAGAAGAGAGGCGGAGGAGGAGGAGGCGTGGGGGGTAGAGAGGCGGGGGAAGAGATGGCGGGGGAAGGAAGCGAGGAAGAAAGCGGGGGGGGGGGGATGGCGGGGGAGGAAACGTGGAAGGAGGCGGAGGAGGAGAAGGCGAGGGGGGAAAGAAGGTGGGGGAGGAAACGAGGAAGGAGGCGGGGGAGCGATGGCGGGGGAGGATGCGAGGCAGAAGGCGGGGGAGATGGCGAGGAAGGGTGCAATGAAGGAGGCGGGGGAGAGGACGGAGGAGAAGGCGGGGGACAGGCGGGGGGGAGAGGGGGGCGCGACGGCGAGAAGCAGCGGGAGGGGGAGAGGCGGAGCTCGCAGGCGAAGTTCGACCACCAGTTTGTAGTTAAGCTTGGATAGACCTATGTAGCTCGTGCCTGGCATTTCCCTGAAATAGGGCTCACAATGGGTCAAGGTGTACAACAAATAATCCTAAACAAGGTACTAAATCTGTACAAGTACAGCATTGATGATGAACCAGTGTCACATGGCACCTCAGTGCACGGATGGTGACAAATCGAGTCAAGATTCCGAGATTGAGTGGAAACCTCAGAGCATCCAATGCAGCAACAAGTGGTTTGGTTCGGAGACAAGTGATCAACTCAAGGTGCCCACAGATTCTAAGAGCTACCTGCGCAGGTGTGTGTGCTGGTCAAGACTCAAGCGGGATCACATGAAAGCTTTAAAAATTTGACTCACAGTTTGACTTTCAAAATGTCCAATGCGGCATGTGATTTGGTTTGTGTGCCTAGGAGGAGGCTATGTGTGTGAGACCAATGTAGTCTTAATAGGGGAGAGTGCAGTACACCTACCACCACTCCTTTAGACACTCCTTTAGACACCCCTTTAGACATGGCAAATGATGATAATTTACCAAGATGAAGGGTACACCTGAATTTCAATCAGTTGGTGGTCCACCAATCAGAATTTACATGGTAATTCTAGCAAGCCTCCTACTTGGCTCACACACACATACCTATAAAGGTAGCTCCTGACCTCCAGATGACTTGCCAAACCACTCACTGCCTCGGATGCTCTGAATCTCCACTCAATCTCAGAATCAAACGATGAAGCTTTCACTCAATTTTCACTTGGTCGATACAAATACTTGCAAGTGAGGATCGAGTATTAGCTTCATAATTTGCCTCACAATTTTGACTGGAGATCTTAGAATGTCCAATGCTGCATGTGGTTTGGTTTGGTTTGGGCAAAGACAACTTATTGAGAATTCAGTCCCTTTGTTGTGTGTGCTTAGAAAGAGGCTATGTGTGAGGAACTGTGCCATCCACTACTTCATACATTGTGAATGAGGATAAGTTACCAAGATGAAGGTATATCTGAAGTGCATTCAGTCAGTGGTCCACCAATAAGAATTCACATCATTAAGTGAGCAACAACCCCACTCTCTTCCCCCCCCCCCCCCCCCCCCCCCCCACCAAACACACAACCAACAAAAAGAAAGATCAACCTTCCAGAAAACTCTCTCAATCAGTAGTGATATATGGTCCCTTGTCGCTTTGTTATATCATTGAACTCTTTGTTTGAAAAGAATGGTTGAAGCCTCTGGGATGGCATGCTAACTGCTTTGTTATTTACTTGCTTTTATACCTAATCCCTGCTTCACTATCACTTTTGCAGCCACTTGCGCAGCCACGTACTTGTGTAAACTTCGTGAGACGGAGGGGCCAAAATGTGTTTTCGGTGGTGCTCGACATCTTTGTTCATCAACGGACAAGTCAGATCAATCAGATAGTGATGCAGGAAATGAGCCTTCCAGTGACGAGACCTCTGATAACATTTTTAGTGACACAGAGATTTTTGAAGCATTCCAAAGCGAACTTAATCTTGATGATGACAATGAAGAGAAGGAAGCTTCACAAAGAGAGATGCATTCAGACCACTTACAGGAAGAGCCCTCAAAGGATGAACAGAAGAAGCCATGGAATAGGAAGGAACGGGTTAAAGCTTGCTTGGACAAGCTGAAGAGAGGTCCCGACGGGCGGTATATCAATGTGTTTGAAGTGGCAACTGAAGTTGATATGCTGATAGCTTCATATCTCAAACTCAGAGCCCAAGAGAATCCTTCTCTTGCAGAAAACTCGGATGACGATGAGAAGCTAATGGAAGGCATAGACATAGAAAAATTCAAGAGGCTTCAGAAGCGGCTGCGTGATGGGACTTATGAGTTTCAACCAGTCGTGCATGTCCCTCTACCAAAGAGGAAGATAAGTGAAAAAGAAGAAAAAGAAAATGAAGAAGCATCATGACTTTTAAGGTGGGAGCAGTTTTGTTGGTGTGTTCTTGTTCGGCTCCCAAACTTATTTGTATAAAAATTGCCCTGTGGTGGTACTTGCCTATGGACAGTTTATATCAAGTTTGGTGGTCTAATTGATGTAGATAATAGGTCGTGTACTGAAGGTTGTCTTCTTTGTTGAAATATGATAGGCTTTTAATCATTGAAGGATTAACATAGGATTAATCCTTTTATTACCCTCAGGGTAGAGCTTCAGAACTCCTAAGCATGAACTACTGAGAGTGTAAATATAACTGCAAGATTGTGTTTGTGTCATGATATTGTATTTCAATGCATCTTGAGTATACTGATGATTCCAAGCCACCATCAATGTGGCTAGGCTTTGTAGCAATAGTGTGGCAATATGAGCTCTTTTGGCGAGAGAATTCAACTCTCAAGTGGGTGTGATAGGGCCGGCCTGAGTTCTAGTCCTAGCCAGCACATACACAGGATTTACCATAGATGCTCTGTGCTAGGATTCATAATGGATGCTCTGTCTTGCACAGGAAAATCTCGTTGGCCGTATGTAGCTCCAATGGCCGACCCAGGGCCTACAATCAAAAGTGCCCCAGTACGCTTCTCAACAAGCTTCAACAAAAACAATATCAACCCTTTCCTCAATAATGTCAAGCTCATCATCACTCACAAAAACAATGCCAGCCCATATCAACCCTTCACTCAATATTCATCAGTCACAAAAACAATGTTAGCCCTTTACTCGCACACATTCCTGCATGGGACCTCACAGCCTTGCCTTTACTTGTGGGAAGTAGTTCTAATCGTGCATTTGGTGTGTTTACAAAGGATTTTTCCAGGGGGATGTGATAACATAGCATATATATACTATTTCCAAGTGTTAATAGAATCCAAATCTCTCTCTGTGTCATATCTACTTAAATGCATAGAATCGGAATTCATTTATATACTATTTCCAAGAGATCTTAGAATCCTATGTACTGAAATGCATACAAATTACAATATTCCTGTTAGCACGTAGCATCCATTACTACTAGACAAGAGTAAAAAGGAGAGTTCAAAGAGATGCAAGAGAAAGACATAAGTATGATATCCATAAGGCTATTGTTGGAGATGAAACTTCAACCGAGAAATCTATGAATAGGCTTGACATCCAAACAAAAAAGGAGTCTCATGATGTATACATGGTTTTTATAGATATAAATTGTGTTTTGTAGGTACAAATTGTTTTAAGATAAATATTAAACACCCCCATATCCTAAGTAAAATGTGTTGTTAGCTAATAAATGAGTGTCCTCTTGTAAATGTAAGGATTGTAAGTAGACTTAATGTATGAAAATGTGTTGTTAGCTAATAAATGAGTGTCCTCTTGTAAATGTAAAGATTGTAAGTAGACTCAATATAGGAACTTATCTCATGTGCGCTCAAGTGATATTTTACAATTTTTCTTCACTGGTATAAGAGAGTTCAAGGTTGTTGTGGAAGCATGTATATTATATGTTTGTTGAGTTGTTCTAATTTGATGTTCTCGAACCTTAGTATATAGCCACTAAATCTTAGGAGGGTTCAAATGGAAGAATTTCAAAAGAGGAAGTGAGAGTAGACCTCAAGTTCGGGTAATCCCATTTATGAGCAAAGTTTTAGTTCAAAGGGCACACAAAGGAAACCTTTTTATTTAAGGGTAAAACGCTTAAGGACTAATAAACCTTCAAATTGGATGGGAACCTCAAGAGGAGGAGGAACAAGGGGCCTAGAGACTCCCAGCCCCCCCTCTTCTTGGAAAAACAGACTCAGTGTACGTTCCAATTTTGGGCCTACTCAAAAGATGAAGATTTGTGTGTGAGGCCTACTTGGGCTTATGTGCATGATGAATCTCTAGAACACCTAGGCTATCTATTTTCCTCTCTCCGTCACGTCGGTGTTCTTATCAAAATCACTAGGGTTATAGTCACCCAACCTCATTTTCATTGCAACAATAATGTGAATAAGTAATATCATTCACATGATGTTCACAAGGTGATCTTGCCTAGTTGACGGTTATCCTAAACATATGATAAACTCTAGTTAGGGAATAATTTTTCAATCAACATCTAATGTCATTTAACCTACAATTCAATCCATTCAATCAATTGTTGAATTGAAAATTATTTTTTCCCATCTTCCCTCCATTTTCCTTAGTGTTTTAATCAATGGTTGAATTGGAAAGTATTACCCTCTTAGCCCTTTGATGAAAACTATGGATCATGGTCACAGATTGCATCATCATCTTGGCAAAGAAGGATTGTAACACTCGAGCTCCCCTTCGGGGAATGGTTATTGTACACTTGGTAGATGAGGGCACCCCAATCCTACAACATCCCAAGCCACCACCTTAGGTAACCTCTAATGATACACCTCACTCTCACCTTGCTGCATCAACCACCCCCTCAAACCATTATGAAGATCCTAAACATTGTCGGGAAAGAAAAATACCTCCCCCCAAATGTTACCTCAACTAGCTTTATGGGAGGTCACCAAAAAGGAGTGGGTACCCAAGAGTACCCTGGCCAACCAAGGAAAGTACAATGCCCAAGTCAAGACCTCGCAACACCATTTACCCAAAACCGAACCTCATTTACACCTGCCTTACTAGTCAACATTGTTACACATCAAGCACCAATTTTGTATCTCAAAAAATGTGTAAGGGTCAAATAAAGTACTGTCAAAGAGAGCAAAGTGTTGGAGTTTCACCGGAAGACACTTCTACATCGGCCAATATTTTCGCCCCACCACCATTGCCAAGTTACATGCCACTTGCAATATATACATGGAATGTGCATATAATAGACACAAAGGAATTGTTCTTTCACCAACCTTGCATTGAGCTTGGCCCATTGGTAGGACCCTTTCATAGCCTCGTCTTAGACCACACCACCCTTTGATCAACATTGCCTCTATCCCACATGCTCAACAACACCAAATCCCTTGAGCCACAGAGGCTGCCCAACTCCATTGCAGCTATGGGCACATCCATGTGCAAGTCCGCTACCATGCCTTAAACACTCTAATGATCTTAACTCCCCAGTGCAACGTGGCGGTGTGACAACACTCGCGGGAGGCATGGTGGAATTGCTTCTCAAGGAGCTGTAGAGCTTGGAGACCTCAAGGGTTACGAGCTCAACCATTGGAAAGATCCTCACACGACAGTTGCGGTTACCAGGTAATCTCTTGGTGGATGTGTTTCAAGAGGGGTTATGTAAAGGACTATCACATAAATGTCGATGAAAGTAGAAAAGAGAGTCAAAGAAAGGAATTAAGATTAAGTTTGAGAAGTCTTCGTGTTGGAGAAGTGCACACACACATGCACACCTTTCGCCCATTTCCCATGCATGTCACTTATATATTTCACTACAGGCATCACAAATTTTTCACTTTTCACATCTCACAACACTCACATCACTTACATATTTCACTACGGGCATCATAAATTTTTCACTTCTCCCATCTCATAGCACTTACAAACACTTGCACCTGTATCTAACCTCGTTCAATAACACTATTGCGGGCAACTTAAGTAACTGACCTGGGTTACCTAAAAAGATTACCTTGAAAGCATAAAAATGGCCTAAAAATATGGCATTTTTAAAATCAAATGAAGAATTGCATCTCTACATTTATAAACTATGTGGTTTTTTGCACTTTCTATAAAAATGAATACATGTATGATCTGCTTAAATTTAAAAGTTTCGAACTTTGATATAAAATAATGTTAAACTTCAATATGTACATAAGCACTTCACAAAAACTTATAAAATATTAAAACTTGCAAATAAAAAACTCATAAAAAGAAGATTTTATTTTTTAAGTGTTTTTGTGAACCAATCATGATACTATGCATACACACTACACTCTGAGATAAGTACTCATAAAACATAGAAATAAATAACATCGTAAGCTTATTGCAATTGAAAACAGCTTGTAAAATATAAAAACCCAAGGAAAAAAAGAAGTCTACTTTTCTAATTCTAAATATGTATATTAAAAAGTGTTGTTTTGATGTGCGAATGAATCTCAAAATGGAAAAGAAAAATTTACAAACTAGAAATAATGCCTTAGCAAGACTGTAGATAATTATGAGATTTATTACCTAAGACTTTTTTTGTAAAATAGAGTACACCATGAAGTGCCAAATGTCCAATGTTGGGGATTCTATCCTTATTTTCTTGATATGCTAGAATATACATGGAATTCTTGACTTTTGAGAATTATTTACAAATAGCAAAGTTGTCAATTTGACCCTCAATTGAAAAGTGTTAGCAAAGTCTTGTTTGAATTACCTACCAAAAAAAATCCTAGGTTTTCAAGTGAGAAATCATATTATTTTTTCACATAAAGCTTTTTTATCTTATTTTTGACATATGACGATATCATCTTTACATACAAAGTCGATGCAGTGCATCGACTTTGTGTGTAAAGTTGATGCATTGTATCGACTTTGATGTACCATAAGGACTCTAAATTGCAATAATGATGTCTTCTGGACACCCTTCCTATCACCCTTGATCCACACGTGTTGCACAAGGCAACTCAAATCACATATACAATGTGGGATGATTTCTACCCACACAAAAGCTCTACCTTGATCTCGCCCAGATCAAGCATGCTACCATATATACTATGGATTGCTCACAAACCAAATTCAAATACAACCTGGAAGATGCAATCACGAGGTAGAATCTATCTATTATCACGTAAAGTAGGGGATGATTATTGGAAGCTTATTATAGCCTTGCATCAATTGTTTAGAATTTAATTATATGAAAGTCCCAATAAGACTTCAACCAATGATATTTTTGACTAACTACATGCCTTGATTGTTGGAATACTTATCATTGATGTAAGTGGATTGATCTCATTATTATTCAAGTTTTAACTCTCTAAGATTAGCTTATTAATCCTGTTAGTCATGCCACAACTAGCAACATTAGTTCATTTATCCCATAATTAAGGCTTTGGCGATATGAATGAAGTCAAGATTCTGCCTAGATTACTGATATCTTAGCCATCAGAGTTTGGACTCTATATAAGGTTATAGTTTGACATCTATGTCATGGATTGTGCCTCCTCCACCTTGATTGTTTGCAATAACTTATCCTACATGAGTCGATGTAATGCATCTAGGGGATAAAGATAGCAGGTTTACAAGTTGAAAGGGGCTGGAGATGCATGAAAGGCAGTGTACTTGTTGATGCTGCTTAATGTTTTCTTCTCCTCCCCTGCTTGTCTTGCCAGATTGGCAGAGATGCAATCGAAAAACTGCCTCTGTTTTTGAGATGGAGGCGTCCTTTCACCTTACTTTGGAGGAAACACAAACAAACAATCTCAAATCTCAAATCTCTATAGTAAATTATCCCCACTGCTGCCCTCTCTCATGCCACGAGAGTGGTGCTAGTAGGCACCCACTTTATCAAAGCTAAAAGAGGTGGCAACATTACTTCCTTACCCATGGTAGGTACACTTGCTATGCAGAGCAACTTTATTGACATTGCATTCTCACTATCAACAGCCATAGACAAGTGTAAGAAGCTCAAAATACAAGGAGGTTTTGACGAAACAAATTGGAGATGAAGGTTAGAACAAAGATGAAAGGTAGTTTTGGGAGGTAGAGTTTATGGGTAAATTGCAAGCTCAACACAACGCTTATGTACTTGACTTTGAGCACAAAGTCAATGGGCATTGCCTCGGGACTATTTGACACCCCTTTTTTCAAAGGGGATCAATGGCGGACATTGTCGCGAGGATCGGGTGGGCCGTCGGATTTTTTGTGATCCATGTGTAATCCAAGTGTGAACCCTGTGTGATCCCATCTTGTGAATGCCAAGATGGGATCACACAGGGTTCACACTTGGATTTCACCGGGATTACACATGGATCACAAAAATCCGACGGCCCACTCCGATCCTCGATTTTTGAGCGACAATGTCCGCCATTGATCCCCTTTGAAAAAAAGAGTGTCAAATAGTCCCGAGGATGGGCGTTGTGTGTAAAGATGACATAAGCATTTAAAGTATGTTGGGTTGAAAAAGTGCAGCACTTTGAGGCTCTTTTTTTAATGCAAGTTGACTATCACGAGGTGCTTCCCTTTTTGCGCTGTAGTACTAATCTTTGTACCTACTGCCTACACGGGCATGGACTGTGTACTAGGTTTATTGTCCTATACTTGCTGCATAGTTACCTATTGTGGTGGCCTGCACTTGATAGTGCACCTGCACACCAACTATACCAGCTGTATTTTCGGTCACTTGTGGAGTTACCTGCTATAGCCACCTGCACCAATTGCACCGATAGTAGCTGTTGTGCTTGTAGTGTACTTGCAATAGCCGCATGCACGTGTTGAGGTTGCACACGTTTATATACGCATACAATAGAATGCATATGAAACTACTCATAAACAAATGCGCCCAAAACTTATTTTAGGTTTACAGTCCAAATTAATCGAGTCTTTATCGATTATCCACACAGCGCGGGAGGCTGCGCACCACCCAGTTCTTTATCCAGCTTACACCTCCTCCTATCCACTTAATCCAAGGTGCGTGAGAACTATCCATCAAGTTCTGCGTATGAGTCTTGATATTTTGCAGTGTCATATTTACTGTAAGTTCCGAGTCAAGTGCGTATGAGTCTTGATATTTTGTAGTGTCATATTTACTGTAAGTTCTGAGTCTCGACTCGTTATTGCATGCACCGTGCTCAATGCTGTACGCGGGTGAGGCTGAGAGGAGAGCATTTTCTTTGAATCTCATACTACTAAAGTCTAGGCCTATAATGGCGGTGGTGGTAGCTCGCGGCAGCGGAGAAGCCACTATTGGCGGACGAGTTTAGTGACTGCTCTCAACTTTCAAGCTCTCCATTCGTAGTGTACACTGTAAAATTGTAAAGCATTAATTGATTATTGAGCTCCATCAACACTCTAAAGCTATACGGCATGTCTTCTCCCCCCATGGATTTTCGGTGGGTTTATTGCAAGGTTTGTCACCCCCAGCGTCTGCTCCTCCTCCTCCTCACACACACGTAGATGCCTTTTGGCCACTCAAAGCTATTAAAATTTAATAGTCGGGTGCAATCCTTGCAAGGTCCGTCACCCCTAGTGTTTGCTCTTCCTCCTCCTCACACACACGCAGATGCCTTTTGGCCACTCAAAGCTATTAATAGTGGTGCAATCCTATGAGAGAGAGAGAGGGGGGGGGGGGGAGAGAGAGAGAGAGAGAGAGAGAGAGAGAGTCTCCAACCCTCATTGTGTATAAGTAGAGAGAAATAAGAATCATGTGGAGTCAACATTCAAAATTCAAGATAGGGGAATTTCACTCATTTTTAGGATCTTGTGTCCAACTGATGCGTATAATAGTTACTAGTATGTAATTCACTGGGTTATCTATCTGGGTACAATTATTATAATCAAATCATGTTGCAATCAATCAAAATGGAAATACAACGTTCTACTCATCATCTTTGCATACGATAAGTGAAAATGATCAAGCATACCAAGGGTGCAATAATAATAGAGGAAAGAGAGGAAAGATAGAAAAGCACTTACCTTTTTTTCATAATGTTGAAAGAGAGGATTAGAGGACCTACAAAACCAACAAAAGGGTGAGGAAAGGATTAGTAATGCATACATACAAAAGCTTATGCAAGCTATGCTAAAGCTTATGCAAGCCTTATGCAAACTATGCCGCTATGCAAGCCTTATGCAAGCTATGCTAAAGCTTATGCAAGCCTTATGCAAACTATGCCGCTATGCAAGCTATGCTAAAGCATGCATAAAGCATGCCATGGTGCTGGAACATATAAAGTAACCTTACCATGAGCTTAATGTAAAATAAGGAAAGTCTATGGACTTAGTGTACATAGTTGCTTAAGAGACAAGTAATAAAGGTTAGACTTTTTTTAAGTTTTACCAGCCTAGTGTGAAAACTAATTATCTCAATAAAAATCAATTTTGATATGTAATACACAATCATTCCCTTGCAATAATTTTCTTGTGATGTCCTGTTCTTCCCTCTCCTTGCTTGCTTGCATGCTATTGTATTCTTACTTGCTTGATGGATGTGTGTTTGAATAGGTGTGATTGTAGGTATCCCTCTTCCACCAGATTTTGTGAGAGAGAACCATCTCGACGGATGATATCTTACCTCCATCTACTCATTGAGAGCTCTCCCTTTACCCCTTTAACAAGGAGCATTCTAGTGTGATAACAAAGTGAGGATGCAAATGGATTTGTGAAGCCTTAATCTATCCCATGTATTAATAATGAAGAAAAAGGAATTGGGAAGAAAATAAATTTATAAAAATTAAATGCAAATTTGATATTCATAAATAAAATTGCTAAATGGAAAGTATAAAAAGGGACTATCAAGTCTGTGTTTATAGTTGAGAATTCTAACCCATCAACAATATGCCAAAATAAAGGGCATAAGATAGATTTAGGCTTGGTGTTATTGTCTTATTGACATGTGTCCTTTTTGTGAGAACCTTGAACTATCAAAAATGTGGAAAGTGAAAAGGGGGAGGAGGGGGAATGGGGGTTGTGGGGTGGGGTAGCTATTTGAATTTAAACACGTGTCAATAAGAAACTAACACCAAGCACAAAACTATGCAAAACCAAACTAAAAAATCACTAAGAAGAGCCCTTTTTCTTTTATGAAGTCCCAACCTCCTCTTTCTTTGTCTCCTTTTCCTCATTCTTCTTTTGGTGTGAGTTTATTGATGTATACGCAGGTGCATGATTATTAGAGGGAAAAAAATAAAGTATATTATGTGAGCAATGGAAAAAACCATGTGAGAAATGCATTGACCCTATGCATTGATTATGCCCTATATGCATTACTTAAATGATGCATAAATGTATGCATAGGCCCTATGCATTATGTATTAGACAAAGTTGGGAGTAAGACTTGCGCATTGGGAATTAATTATGCATTAGACAAAGTTGGGAATTAATGTGTAAGAGTTATTCATTGTACATAATGACAAAATCCTTGTACATTATCCATAGTACATATGCGACTTTAGCTCAAAACAATCACCTCAAATTTCCCTTTAGCATTGATATCAAACTTAAATTTGTGGAAGAATTCTTGATATTGGATTTTGTTACATACAATCCTAAGCATGAGTCAAGCATAAGTCTAAGACTTCCTGTCCCAAATCCAAAATTGGAGGACACTGCACAATTTTAGATTTTAATTCCCTTAGATCATTTCAATTTGGGCTTTGGGCCAATCATTTTTAGCTATCCACAAACTTCCAACATAGTTATGAACAAAACTATATGGAGGAATTAAACAAAAAAAACTTTCAAGTTATATTATGCATAATATAAACTTCCTATGCATTA
Organism: Cibotium barometz; assembly: GCF_041138505.1. NCBI lineage: Eukaryota > Viridiplantae > Streptophyta > Polypodiopsida > Cyatheales > Cibotiaceae > Cibotium > Cibotium barometz. The sequence continues at coordinate 35,654,516 of NC_141072.1, forward strand.
TTGCATGCATAATCCTTATCTATTAGGTCTTATACATAAATATTCTTATGCACAATCTTTTACTAATATAGACTCTTGTGAGTAAGCTCTTATGCATAAGCCTCCTTTATTCACCTTTTATCTCTCAAAACTTTATAAATCATTTTTAAAAGGACAAAACTACTTCTATGGGTCAATTTCAAGATTAACATTTTTAAAAGGACAAAACTACTTCTATGGGTCAATTACAAGATTAACATTTTTTTCTTTTAACTCCAATTTTTGTTTCGAAAAATAGCCTTTTGAATGAGAGGAATGGTTGAAGGTAACGAGCGGAAATAGAGGGGAGACTTAGAGCAAATGATCCAACCCTTGAGAAAAATGGTGAATGAATTAAATGGCAAACAACCTATTCTTATATACAACATAAATAGCCAAGTCGGCTAGTAGAAACCCACGACGACTGGTGAAAATACCTACGACTGGGAAAAGTGCCTAAAATGTGGGAAACAATACCCATGACTCAGTAAAAATACATCAGATAAATATGCTACATAAATGCTCAATAAATGGGCTAAATGTTAGAGATGAACACAATCCAACACCTCCTCTCATCTCCAACTCAGTGGACTAACTCCCATATACAAGTCAGAAGGTATGATCAATAGAATATTAAGGAAGAGGTTTAGTGAAGAGGTCAACTAGGTTGTCCTCTTGAGATGGGTAATACTCCATAGAAATGATTCCATTTTAGTGACGACGAGCTCACTAACAAAGTGAAAATGGACCTCAATGTGTTTGGTCCTATTATGAAAAGGTGAAGTTCAGGCCAATGCCAAGTCCCTATAGCTTTCTGTAAGAATGAAAACAAAGGAATCCAAAAGAATATCAAGAATACTATGCTTCTACATAAACCACAATAGCTCACAATAGCAGGCATCGAAATAGGCCTGATACTACTAGCCTGAATAGAAGAAATTGAGATTGTATCCCACTTCTTGGATCACTACAAAATTAGGCTAGAACCTAAAGTGAAGCACCAACTAGAAGTAGACCGCTTGGTATCCCGGTCACCTACCCAATCAACATAGAACGACTAATGAAATACCTAATAATGGGAAAGGTTACTAAAAATGTGGGAAAAAATACCCGACTTAATAACATACATCAAATAAATATGCTGCAATAAATGGGATAACTGCTGGAGATGAACATGGTCCAACATTGAAGTATCTTATACGTCAATTACAACTAGTGTTTATATCTTTTAACTCTATTTTATATTTTAAAAATAAACAAACACCTTTTGAATTAGTGAAGAAAAAATCATACTAAAACTAGAATTTTGATTGTTTTGAAAATAAACAAACTCCCTTTGAAGTGCTAAATCCTTGGTAATTGTAATAATAGGAGAGAGAGAGAGAGAGAGAGAGAGAGAGAGAGAGAGAGAGAGAGAGAGAGAGAGAGAGAGAGAGAGAGAGAGAGAGGTGTAGGTGTAGGTAATAAGGGAAAATGTAAGTGTTTTGAGAATAAATGAAAGCAAGATCACCAAGAGAGACAAAACATTGTTGTGTATTGATTGCATTCCCTCATAAACTACTGCTTGCAATGTGGTAGTATAAAATATTAATGTATATGTAATGATTGCATTGGTACCATTGTTTCTTGCACTATGGTAGGATAAAACATTAATGTATATGTGGCTATAAATAAGACCTCTGTAGTGAAGCATTAAGCTAGGGATTTATTTTCATATAAAAGCACTTGATTTTACACAAGGTATATCAAAAGGCTAATTGCATAACTATCGCGACCATTGTTGCTTGAGATGTGGAAGCATAAAGCATTAATGTATATGTTTCCATAAGCAAGACCTTTATATTGAGAAGCATTAAGCTAGGGCTTTATTTTCATGTAAAGGAGCTTTATTTACACAAGGTATATCAAAAAGCACTTTTTGTGTGATTATTTCAAGAATTCATTATCTCATCAAAACGAAACGTTTTCCCTCTTGAAATTGTCTTTTAGACTACTTTAGAAATTCCTTGAGAGGCAGACATTCTTACCCCTGTTTGTAAGTTCTCCCCCCGTTAAAGGCGGGGGAAAGCTTGGGTTTGTGTTTGTTCATCTTTGAGGGGCCCTTCCTCTTTCATTACCTAATGGCTTGTCTTCATGGCTCAAGAGACCCGTACAAAGAGGGATTCCATAGGTATGAAAGGGGGAGGGTTGGAAAGCTAGATGATACAATCCATGTGTTTGATACAAGCTATCATTATTTTATATTTTAAATTCCAACATTCACTCACAAAGTTCACTAGTTTGAGACCCTTATTTAACATAACGTTGGGTAGCAAGGCTACTTAGTATGCACAATATGGTATGGAAAACTTCCAGACATTTGAAGATTTGAATAAAGCCTTCCTGAAAACATTCATGAAAGACAAGACCATAACAGAAGTGCAAGAAAAGTTGCAAAGTCTAACTCAAAAGAAGAGGCCAACAGAGGACTATGTAGCTGAATTTCAAGCACTGCTAATGCAGCTGGATCAGCCCAGCCGACCTGCCGACCTGCTCCAGCCACATTGAGCCAGTGGTTCTTGAGAGGACTGAGGAAAAAGCTCCAGACAACATTGGATTCATATGACTCGGATTCCCTCACCTTCAAAAAATTGGTGGTAGGAGCAACCGGAGTTGAGGGAATTTTAAAGCAAACAAGCAAAGACCCCAAGAAGAAGAGGAAAGACAAAAGGAAGAAGAAGGAGGAAGAAAATTCCGAATTGGATTCCGGAGAAGACACATGAGAATAAGAGTTCAGTCATCAGGAGTCGAATGTTGAAGAGCAAAAGCTCAAGGAAAAGACTCGGTGGGAAGAAGGCAGTAAATGTTTAGCAAGAACTAAAGACCGCGCCTTGGCCAAGATTGCTAGAGGACACGCAAGGCTAAGACCGGACATCTAGTGCACAAGGTGTATCAATCAAGGTTACATGAAGGAGGAGTGCCATTAAAGAACATGCAGAAGATGCACACTATCTACGGAAGGAACAATCACACTAGAGAAACATGTTTCTATAATACTCAGAACAGAAATCCGAGGGTGATAGAAAGGCAGTAGCTTCAGCAGCAAGTCCCAACTGCCGTCAACCAAGTCACATGACCTAAAATCAATAGAGACTGTATGGAAGAGGAGGTGGTAGATACAGGCCAAGGGGAGATTGAGACTACTGTAATGGTCTAGGACATAGACAAAATGACTGCCCCATATTTTAGTGCCATCAGTAGGAACTGCAAGAGGCAACCTCCCTAATCAATTTAGAATGTCCTCTAGGATCAGCACTAACCTTAAAAGTCTCTAATCTAACCTCTAATAGTCTCTCCTAACCACCACAATCGACTCCCTGTTGACCAAAATAGTCTCGAGCAGATGAACAAATGCTAAGATTCTGCCTCCGAAGTCCTCTCTTTGTAACTTGTCCAAAATCTTCTCCCCAATATCCCAAGGTGTCCTCTAAGCTTCACAAAATGTCCCTTTATATCAATTGACCGCCGACCCTCTTCTTCTTCCCCTCTAACCTTCACTTTTTGTATTTTATCTCAGAATTCTGACTCCGAAGCCTTCACAGTAATGGAAACCTTCCTCAGATGTCCTTTATCTTCCTCAAGACCTCAGGAATCTTCAAAATGATCAGGATATCACTCTGTTGGATCCTTGTTGACAATGTAGGCTCACAACTGCCTTAGAACTGACTGTATATGTCCCTCTAGTTAAACTGACACAACTGAAGCAGATAATCTTTCCTCTGAGTCAATTGGCACTTCCAGCTCAAATAGTTTCTACAAAACCCTAAGGTAACTGAAACTCTTAAACACCAACAACTCCACCTTTGTGGATTTAAATCAATAGTGCAGCATGGTTTAGACTCTGAACAAATTGAGGGGAAGAACAATTGGATACAATAATCATAAGAGCAATAAAATCTCTCACAAAGATAACCACCACAAAGAAATCAAATAAGGACTCAAGGCCACAAAATCATCAACAACAAATTATGCTTGCAGGTTTTCAACCATCTGATAAAACTGGGATATATTATGAGCAATCCTTGATTCATTCAAGTATCTAACAGGAAGGTTCTGGTACACCGTCCACCCACACAAAACTCTCTCCCTCCAGCACACCCCTTGTGAATCCAAGTCTCCTCAACCAGATTCCTCGTCGTCCTCATCACTGTACTTGCAGATGCTTCCAACTTCAATAGCCAAAAAAAATCATTCACAAAATACTCTAAAATCCAATCTCGCAAATGTCAGAATCTCCTTCTACGAAGTCTCTCTTTTCTTTATATCTTGTCTCCAAAAATAATCCACTCCTTATTTGTTGCGCAACTATCCACTGTGTTTATGTGTAAGGCAAATTTTCCCAAATCTTTTTAGGTTTTTTCATGCCATAGAAGCTAGTTATAGCTTATTATAGCTACATATATATATACAAAAAAACCTACATTCCCTAAGGTCCCTACCATATCTTATTGTTTTTTATTACCCCCTGGGGTTGGGGTGTGCATCTCCATGAGCATACTCTTTTGGCCCCAAAAAAATCCTATCATCTTTTGCCAAACCCCCCATGGTTAAAGCATTCATGCTCAACCAAATGCTATGGACTTCTCTGCAAAAAAAGTGTTCAGATCCCAACAAACTTTTGAATTTCCTTCTCCAGCAGCAGCAGCTGCATCAACATGCAAGCGTTCCTCCATTATCTCCAAATCTTTGAAGTGCCATGATCCTGCACTAGTAAGGCTTCAATCTGTAGCCATTAACTTGCTTGACATGGAGGTGAACATCTAGATCAGCAAGATAATAGGTTCCATTCTCATAGATGTGCATCAATTTAAAAGGACCTTCCCATCTAATTTGAAATTTGGTCTGAAAAGTATTGTCCAACCTGTTGTTGTACCTTAAAACCATATCCCCTTCCTTGATGCCTTTATCTTTCACCTTCTGATTAAAAAGCTCAGCTCTTATGCTACTCAGTTGAATGCAATGGTCCAAGGCCTCCTCCCTAGTTAGCTACAACTCCTGAAGGTCCAGCAACCTTTCTTCATACTTATCTATGTTCCCATCCTCATGTTTCAGCAGAAATTGAAGACTGGGGATTCCCACCTCAATAGGTGTCAAAGCTTCTTTTGATAGGGATAAAACTCTGCTGTTGTCCTCATGGTTGTTCTATAAGCCCATAGAGTAGATGATACATGTAAGTCACATTGCTTAGGATTCTCTTCAAGGCACTTTGTCAGCATAGTATAGAACTCCCCATTAAACATCTCAACTAATCCATTACATTATGGATAATAATAAGGGGTTGTAAACCTATGGGTAATGTGTAGTATTTGTATCAGCTCTTGGACAATCTGACCCCTAAAATGAGGTCCCTCATCTGTCAATAACTCTAAAGGCATACCAAATCTTGCACAAATGTCCTCAAAGAAAAACTTGGCAACTTCCTTTGCAGAAATTCTCTTGATATTATGATATAAGCCTTTCCCCTTACTGTGGTAGGTAGGTAGGGGATCAATAGCATCTAGGCCCCACTTCTCAAAAGCTCCATATGAAATGATAGTCTTCATCAATTCATGGTGGAGTACTCTTCTTCCCTGGTTCTGACATGGTTCACAACTTCTACACCAATGGCAAATATCCTTCCTCATACTGGGCCATACATACCCTTCTGTCAAAACCTTCCTCAAAGTAAACTTCAATGCAAAGTGACCTCCACAGACCCCTTCATGGAATGAGGTCATCACAACAAAGATCTCTTCTCTAGTTGGAACCTTTCTTAGAATCAAATCTTTTCCCTTCATGTATAGGTGATCATTCATGACAGTATACTACATAGCTTCTCTAATGAAACCATACCTCTATTTTTTAGCCAAACTTGATGGTACCAAACCTGTATGCAAGAACTCTTCAACCTCCTTACGACTCTCCCTTCCAATGTAGGTGGGGTAATGTAGGTGGGGTGGGTCACAGCTAGGATATGTGCATCTAAGTCTTTGCCTAACCCCCCTCTTGCCAATGTATCAGCAGCTTGGTTTAAACCTCTCTTAACATGTTGGATCTGCACCTCTTGGAATCTTTGTGGTATCCTTCTGATCTAAAAACATCATTCCTTCAATTTGGGATTCTTAGCCTTTCAATCAGTCTGGAGTTGTCTAATCACTAATAAGCTATCCCCTTTTATGATTAGTTTGTTAATCCCTTTTTTCAGACACTGTTACGGTGCATACTCCAATGTGGCATACTCAGCTTCATTTCTGGTTTGCACTTGCAATTTGATCCCCTCTTGGTAAACTACTGTACCTTCAGAATTACACCATTGGCTACCCCTGAGCTTCTCTTGATGAAGAATCCACCAAAAAACAAGGTATGTGCATTGGGTGGACAATTCTGTTTCGACCTTCCTCATGCTGCTCCACGTGATGTACTACCTTTTCTGGTGATATTCAATAGTGATCTTCTTTTCTCCTTTATGCTTGCTGTCCATATACAGTGTTGTCCATATACAGTGTTGTGTACAGTTCTTGCAACATTTCTTTGTGGGTATCACAGCATAGTACCCATTCTTTCAAGAATACATATGGATGGATGGATAGACATGAACAAACATGGATAAGGAGATCCAGCTGGTTGGCCCATATTGCTGTAGAGGGCTAGGCTAGTCTGGCTCTTGCCTAGGATCACGTTCTTGCTTGTTCTTTATGTTGCACATGTGTGCACACACCACATTGGCTACAAAAACATCCTTTTCTTGGTTGGTATTGCTGTTGCTCATGTGCAGGTCTCAATTTTGTAACAGAAGCCACTCCGCATGTCCACCCAAGGGAAGCAGTCGGTTTTCATTGAAATGCAGCAATGATGTTCATCGAACATGGATATGTCAAGCCCTTTGCCAACTAGGGCTTCTTTCAACTATTCCTGTACACAATCGTCTTTTGGGGATAGCGAGGCTGTAAGAAGCAGATAGGTAGGAAGAGGGTGTGAGTGGTTAGAGTGGTTTGAAAATTTGGAAGTACCAGCTGACTCAGAGGAGAGAGTGTCTACTTGAGTTGTGTCAGTTCAACTAGAGGGACATATACAGTCAGTTCCGAGGCAGTTATGAGCCTACAACTGTCAACAAGGAGCCAATAGAGTGATATCGTGATCATTTCGGAGATGCCTCAGGGCCTAAGGATAATAGAGGACGTCTGAGTAGGGTTTCCATTACTGTGAAGGCTTTGGAGTCAAAATTCTGCTTCAGTTGTGTCAGTTCAACTAGAGGGACATATACAGTCAGTTCTGAGGCAGCTATGAGCCTACAACTGTCAACAAGGAGCCAATAGAGTGATATCGTGATCATTTTAGAGATGACTCAGGGCCTAAGGATGATAGAGGAGGGTTTCCATTACCTTGAAGGCTTTGGAGTCAAAATTCTGCTTCAGAATTTTGAGACAGAATATGGAAAGTGAAGGTCAGAGGAGGGGAGGAAGAAGAGGGTCGACAGGGGGCCTAGGTAGCCCCTAGGGTTGAGAATATATGGTGAGCTAATATAAAAAGACATTCTTGGTGAGCTAATATAAAAAGACATTCTGTAAATCTTGGAGGACACCTTGGTATACTGGGGGAGAAGATTTTGGACAGGATACAAAGAGAGGACTTTGGAGGCAATATCTAAGCACTTCTACGTCTGGCTGAAGACTGTTTCGGTCAGGAGGAAGTTGGTTGTGGGGTGAGGAGAGATTGTTAGAGGTTAGATCAGAGACTTTGAAGGTTAGTGCTGATTCTAGAGGAAATTTTTAATTGATTAGGTAGGTTGTTGGGAGGGCCCAGAATTGATCTTTGGTGTCAGCTGAGTCTTAGGGTCTATCAATTGGCTATGCTGGTGTCGTGTTTGCTGGAGCGTGGTGTCTGCATTTGTCCCTTCTCATAGTGGTGTGCTTCAGACGAAGCTATAGAGGCACTATCTCTTGAAGACATAATTGATTTGGTGCCTCCAATAGAGGAGGGCTTTCATAAGACACCTTCATATTGTTGGCAAAGTTACAAAATATGAGTTGTCAAGATGGCTATGGAAATGATGCCATATCCCGTGTTCCAAAGATGTGCCAATGAGGGCAGAGAAGAAGATTTTTTGGCTAGGATGGAGTTGAAAGCATTCACATTTAGAAAGGACAGTGATGATGACAAATTGACATTCATGTCCATGCTAGTGAAAGGGGATGCAAGGAAATGGTTTTAGGCTTGGAGGAGTCATCCACATTAAGGTCCGACCTACGAGGAAGTGAGAGCAACCTTCGTACAACATAATAAGAAAAGGGAGTCTTCGAATGCCATTTGGCAAGATATTCAAAAACTGAAGCACGATTTTTCTAATATTTTTGATAGGTTTGAGGACTTCTGGAGCAAGTGGGATGCATCCTTAGTTGCTGAGCATCCTCCCATCCTTAGGTGCTGAGCATCCTCCCATCATTTTGAAGAGAGATATGTTTATTCAATATTTGCATGCTGACTTGAAGGAGAAGGTTGAACTAAAAATACCAAGTACATATGGCGAAGCTTTAAGGGTTGTAAGAGAAAAAGAGTGGAAGCTTCAGAGGCTAATACAGAAGTAGAAGGAGGTTCTAGTGGAGACCACACATGCTGTGATAAGAGAGAGAAGACCTGAAGAGACTAGAACTTTCCTAGCTCTAGCTGTGCTGTTGACCATCTGATGCAAGGGATCAACCAGTTGACTTAACAAATAGAAAATTTAGATATGAGTTTGCTACAAGGAGGTAGAAATGCCCCTAGGGAAGGAGAAAGAGAAGGAATGAGAGGCAAAGGCAGAGGTGGTCCCAACCTGAATGTTCAGTGTTTTAATTGCATGGCAAGAGGACATATTTCCCCCTTAGTGTCCTTACCCCAAGATAATGGGAGAAGACATATATCCTCTAGTACCTAGAAGGGAGGAGAGATAGGATGTGAGGAGAGATAGGATGTGAGGAGAGAAGAAGATAATCCAGTTCCTCAAGGGCCTCAAGAGCAGCCACAACCTGTAAATGGACCTAGGCTTGGGGAGATTAATTTGCTAGAAGAAGCTGAGTTGTTAGCAAACACAACAACAGAATAAGGGTTTAGCAGCAAACATAGTAGCATTTTTATAACTAGAAGTAGGGAAGCTAGGTGTCGGGCCAACACTGCTATTTTCGCTGCAACGGGTTCGCTGCTTATAGCAGCAAAAATATCACTGCTCAACAACGATATTTCACTGTTCCACAACGAAATATCGCTGTGCTAAGCAGCGAACGCTCTGCACAACAAAAAAAAGAGTTGGGACAGACTGGGGAGTCTACACAGGACTCCCTAGTCTGTCCCACCTCTTTAAAAAAAAATTTAAAATAGAGTCATAGTTTCACATTTGTAACACAAACACAAATATAAGAAACACATACATTGTGGAGAATGCGATTGAGCCCAAAAAGTTATTATATTTCAAAAATTGTTGGGCCTTTGGCCATATATACGTAAAGTTTTTACAAGTAAGAGGTATGAAGAGGTGACTAAGTAGAATCAGCATCGGATTTCGAGTGATCTTCATCATCCGATTCCTCATTCTCTTCACTTTCTTCATGCTGATAATATGGATCCTCCTCTTCTTCTTCCCCTTCATCCTACATACATGCCATCAAGCATAAGGTAAGAAAGAGCATTAAAATACAATTAGACATAAAAAAGAGAATGGTTTGGACACACAATACATTACCTCATCATCTTGAGTCCCCAAAACGGACTCATCCAAGCATACACCTAACGTACGCATCCATGCCCATAATTTTACGGACGGGGGATCTATACCCATAGTCATATTCCTCCTTTGTTGGATCATGCCCAACAACCTCCCTCTACAAAAAACAATATAGTACAAAACAAAATGAAAGGAGAGAAGAAATGATACTTACGAAACGAGCAAGAAAGGAGGATTTCTTGCCGGAGCCGAAGTGTGAAGCCCCTCACTTCCGTAGTCGAGAAGCACTCGCCGCGCCGTTGCTTGTTGTGCTAAAAAGCACCTTGGTGCTTTCTCATCACGAAACTCTGTGCGTGCCTCCACTTCTCGGCCGTACACATGCTAGGCTTCTCCAAATTATTCTTTACTACTCTCTTGATATTTGCTCTCGTATTAGAAAGGAAAAGCTTGATGCGCCGCTTCATCCACTCCTCAGAGAAGCACAGATCCGCATATGGCACGGGGAACTCCGATGTAAGCACATCGATAACATATTTCTTAGAAAGTTCATCTTGTGCTTTCCACTTTTTGAAGGAGTTCATGAACTCCAGGTTCGCAAGTACATACATACGATTCATGACTTGCTTTCCTTGTGCATCCATCTCACGAGGACACCATCCACATCCACGGTGTATGGTAGGAGAATAGGCCTCACTCACTAGTGAACCCCATTGCCACATGGCCATAGGAGTTTATAATGAACAACATGGCCACATGGCCATAGGATTTTATAGTGAACTCCATGGCCACATGACCATACGAATCGCTTGTTGCTAGTCGCCCCACAAACTGCATGGCTTAAGGTGACCCCATGGCTGGAGGAGACCCCATGGCTAAAGGAGACCCTATAGCCACACGATCATAGGCCTTCACTCAACTAGTGAACCCCATGGCCACATGGCCATAAGACTTACTACAGTGACCACATGGGCATAACATAAGGACACTCACACAATTTTCATTGAGGCTTTGAGGAGACCCCATGGCTACATGGTCATAAGCCTCACTAACCAGTAACTTTGATGATTAGATAGCTTGGGGGGACCCCACTTACTAGTGACCCCTAAGACTACATGACTTGAGTGGACTCCATGGCCACATGGTCATAGGCCTCACTTGCTAGATCTGCATAAGAATCTATGGCTTGTAGAAGCCCTCTTGGCAAGACAGTCATAGACCCCAGTCCTCCAAGACTTCTATGGCCAAACGGCCATAGGCCCACTCACTAGTGACTACAAGACCACATGGCTTGAGAAGACACTCTGGCCAAACAGTCATAGGTCTCACTCAATAGGACCCAAGACTCCATGTCTTGAGATTACCCTATGGTCATCACAGGCCTTACGAGTGACCCCCATCGCTATGACACAAACAAGGAGACACACACTATTGAGGAAAACCCATGGCCACATCGCCATAAGAATTAATCACTAGCACCGAACAAGACTCAATAGCCTTAAGCCTCAATCATTAAGGAGACATTATGGCCAAATGGCCATAGGCCTTAATTCTTACAGTCCTTTGACCAAATGGTTGTAATGTCATAGGCTTAATTACCCCCTATTCACATTGATGGACATAAAGAGCTCAACGCAAAAGGTTAATTGGAATTTTAAACTTTCCACCCAAAGTCCAATTAAAATTTAGAAATCCTGTACAAAAGAAAATTAAAAATTTATGGCCCAATTTGAATTTTGCAAATTCAAATTAAAAAAGGGTATTTTTATTGTGGGGCCCATGCCCGAAAACGACGCATTATTGTTTCCCTTGCAAAAACATTTGTTTACCGTTTTTGGTCCCGCATCACTTTTTATAGGCTAATTTGAATTTTAAAAAAATTGCCTCTCTCTGCTCACGCAAAACGAGTGCGTCGTGCTCATGAATGCCGAAGGTTGGTGTATGAACTGGGCATATGGTTTTAAAAATCAAAACTCACATTTTCCAATCAAGGCCAATTCGAATTTTAAAAAAATTACAATGGGCACTCCGCTCGCGCAAACAAGTGCATCGTGCCCATGCCAGATGTTGACGTGTGAACCGGTTTATAATTTGAAAAATCAAAACTCAAATTTTTTGATCCAGGCCAATTGAAATTTTAACAAAATTGAGATTATATGCACGCGATGTGAGGTGTACCTTGATACGTCCAACCTCGGTCCTCACCTAGATAGTGCTATATTACCCCTTGGAGAATCTATCTCGCAGAGACAGTTGCTTTGGTCAAGGAAACTGTGGTTGAGACCGTGGAGCAAGCCCTAGTTCCAGAGGAGGAATTCACAACCTTACAAGACAAGCGCTAGAGACTGAAAAGGATACCCTTGCTGCTGGAGTAATGGCTGCTGCTGGAGTAATGGAGGAGACCAAAGCACCAAAAAAGGATGAGGCTATGTCCTCGATTGACCTCTCCGCCCCCACCAGCACTTTGGCAAAAGAAGACATTGAGCAAGAGGTAATAATCGACCTTTTACAACCTAGAAACATAAAGGAAAATATTTTGATTTTTCCTTTGATTGCAGAGGGTGGTTGAAATTGATGCATTTGCTTGGAGAGGTGGCGGCAGCAGAGACCAGGCCAAGGTCCATGGACATGATGCTGCGTTGGCGCACTATCTTGGTCAACTTCCTATGGATGGCATCGCCATTATCCACAGGGACTACACCCCTCAATCTGCCTTCACTCTCTTCTTTTTAAAAGCCCTCTCTAAGGTGCTCTATGTAGCCTCTATGGCACAGAGCACCAAATGTATAGTTCTGATTAAAAAATCCCTTGTCTTCGATGTTTTTGGTTCTGGATTTAGGGGTAAGCTTCTTCCTTTGATTGCAGAGGGTGGTTGAAATTGATGCATTTGCTTGGAGAGGTGGCGGCAGCAGAGACCAGGCCAAGGTCCATGGACATGATGCTGCGTTGGCGCACTATCTTGGTCAACTTCCTATGGATGGCATCGCCATTATCCACAGGGACTACACCCCTCAATCTGCCTTCACTCTCTTCTTTTTAAAAGCCCTCTCTAAGGTGCTCTATGTAGCCTCTATGGCATAGAGCACCAAATGTATAGTTCTGATTAAAAAATCCCTTGTCTTCGATGTTTTTGGTTCTGGATTTAGGGGTAAGCTTCTTGCTCGTATAGGTATAGCCAAAAGCATAGGCATAGAGGATCCTTAAGAAATAGCCCAATCACTCCTTGAGCACACTCTGCCCAATAACAAGAGAAGGAAGCTCAATATTGTAAGAAAGCTTTTGTAAAGATGATGTATCACTTCTTATTATGAATACAATACAATTTTGTCAAACTTATTTTCATCAAGTATATCATTATTTTTTCTAGTTTGTACCATCAATGTTTTTGTGAATGCATCAAAAATGACCCTGGGAGCCTGGGGGAGTAGTGCCAGAACAGTGCGAATTTTGAGCCTGCACCGCTGCTGTAGAGCCCAAATTCACTCTCTTTTAACACAGCTTCCCCAGCCCTTCAGGAGCAATTCTGATGCATTAGATGACAAATAATGTATTTTTACACTATTAAAGGTATTTTTATCTTGTAAATTACTGTTTCTCATAATCAATGTACTCAACTTGATTATAAATGCATCAAAAATAATTCTGAGTGGCTGGGGGAGTGCCAGAACAGTGCGAGTTTTGAGCCTGCACCACTGCTGTAGAGCCCAAATTCGCACTGTTCTGGCATAGCTTCCCTAGCCCTCCAGGAGCAATTCTGATGCATTGGATGACAAATAATGTATTTTTATACATGATTAAAGGTATTTTTATTTTCTAAATTACTGTTTTTATAATTAATGTATTCAACTTCATTATAAATGCAACTTCGGATCCTGAGTGGCTAGGGGAGCACTGCCAGAATAGTGCAAATTTTAAGCCTGCACCACCGCTGCATAGCCTGAATTCACACTGTTCTGGTGCATAGCTTCCCTAGTCCTCGAGGAGTAATTTTGATGTATTCGATGACAAACAATGTAAGTTTACACATAATTAAAGGTGTTTTTATCTTATAAACTATTATTTCTCACAATTAGTGTACTCAACTTTATTATAAATGCATCAGAAATGATCCTGAGTGGCTGGGGGAGCAGTGCTAGAACAGTGCGAATTTTGAGCCTGCACCGCCGCTGCAGAGCCTAAATTCCCACTGTTCTGGCATAGCTTCCCCAGTCCTCCAGGAGTAATTCTAATGCATTGGATAATAAACACTATATGTTTACACATGATTAAAGGTGTTTTTATCTTATAAACTATTGTTTCTCACAACAATTAGTGTACTCAACTTCATTATAAATGCATTAGAAATGATCCTAAGTGTGGCTGGGGGAGCAGTGCCAGAACAGTGCGAATTTTGAGCCTACATCGCCGCTGCAGAGTCTAAATTCGCACTGTTTTGGCATAGCTTCCCCAGTCCTCTAGGAGCAATTCTAATGCATTGGATGATAAACACTATATTTTTACATATGATTAAAGGTGTTTTTATCTTATAAACTACTATTTCTCACAATTAGTGTAAATGCATCAAAAATGATCCTGAGTGGCTGGGGGAGCAGTGCCAGAACAGTGCAAATTTTGAGCCTGCACCGTCGCCGCTACTACAGAGCCTAAATTTGCACTATTCTGGCATAGTTTTCCCAGTCCTCCAGGAGCAATTCTGATGCATTGGATGATAAACACTATATTTTTACACATGATTAAAGGTGTGTTTATCATAGGCTATCATACCCTCATAGGGCTTATGCATACCCTATGCATACGCTATATTTTTACACATGATTAAAGGTGTGTTTATCATAGGCTATGCATACCCTCATAGGGCTTATGCATACCCTATGCATACGCTATGCATAGGGCAATGCATACGCTATGTATACGGCCTATGTATAAGCCCTCTGCATACGCTATGCATAGGGCAATGCATACGCTATGTATAGGGCAATGCATACGCTATGCATACGCTATGCATAGGGCAATGCATACGCTATGTATACGGCCTATGCATAAGCCCTCTGCATACAGCCTATGCATATGGCCTATGCATAAGCCCTATGCGTGAGGCCTATGCATACGCTATGCATAAGGCCTATAGGATCTTGTCCTAAACCTAATCCCCGACACCCAAGGGTGCAAAAACACAAAGAGAAGAAGCATAAACAACGCGGGCTTACCTCTACTAGCCTCCGTATAAACCACTACGTGGCATATGCCCTTGGTGGTTGTTTGCTTTACTTAATAAATCAAAACATTATTTCATTATTCTATAAGCACTATGCATAAGCCGTATGCATACGTTATGCATACTGCCTATGCATACTGCCTATGTATAAGCCCTATGCATACAGCCTATGTATAGTCCTATTGCATAAGAGCGCTATGCATAAGACCTATGCATACACTATGCACATAAGCCCTATGCATAAGGGTATTCATAATCCCTATGCATAAGGCCTATGTATAAGCCCTATTGCAGAAGGCCTATGCATAGCCCTATTGCATAAGAGGGCTATGCATTGGGCTTATGCATAGCCTATGGATAAGGCTATGCATAAGGCCTATGCATAAGAGGGCTATGCATAGGCTCTATGCATAAGGCCCTATTACATAAGAGGGCTATGTATAAAGCCTATTGCCTATTGAACTAAGTCTAATCCCCGGTATGCCCAAAACCTTGCTCACTTGAATATCCTACAAAAAAGAAATAGAATAAATAAAAAAATTTGTCCTCATTAACACATTAGTAAGCAAGAAGAACAAGAGAAAAAAGAGGTGAATATCCTAAACCCTACTCTTTTTCAAAGTGGCATTTGAGTGTATGGTGTGATTCCATTAGGCACCTCAAATGCAGCCAGCCAAATTTTTTCTCGTATTGCACACCAAAATATTCCTTCTCTTCCTTCTTATTTTTTGTCTTCTTTGGTACAATACTTGATGCACTTTCATCATCCATCAATTGGAGTTTCTTGCATTAACTCACCTTGGTTCGAATCCAATAGTGTCACAATTTCATCTCGAGATGTCTCTTTACCACATAGTGCTCTTTTAATCAATGTCAAGCTTACTCTCTCCGACTTTTGACCCTTGACAACTTGGCATTCATCCAACTTAATGAAAAATACGACTGTTTCATTGCATTCATCCCATGTCAATCCGTAATAAACATCCTTTTAGGAAATTTGGAAAAATCTCGATAATTTGGGACCAATTTGGAGGGCTCCATATGCCCTAAATCCCATAAATTTTGGAAAATTTTCATTTAATTTGGGACTCTTCTTTTTAAAACACATTGTTGGTTGCATGTAAGATTTGTAATAATTCATGTTCGCAAGCAAATAGATATCTTCTCATGAGGAATGGTTGTGTTAATAAACACCTTTTATGGTACTATATAGATTGATGGTGGTATTTGACTGAGGTGTTGATGAATAGCATTTATAGATGACCATCATTACCTGCATAACATTAAAAAACACCATCCAAGACAAATTGCACAACATTACTTCAATTTAAGAAATTCTGGGAAGTGCAAATATTCATTTTGATGGTATTCTGTGCACTATAGCAAATGACATTGCATATGAGAATCCATAAAACCTTCTTGAAGCCTTGAGAAGACCCCATGGCCACATGATCATAGGCCCACAATCTAAATACCACTAATTTTCAACTACTTCTAATAAGCTTGCTTGTACTTTATCAATTCCATTGGAAGGGATTTTAACTTTTTACGTAATCTTATTACCTCTTGGAATCCACGACCAAACCACTGCATCAAAAATCTCCCAACGCTTTGGATCTACCAAATTGAAATACCAATTCTTTAACCAATACAGCTCGGCTATTGTTGGGTTTTTCTTCTTGTGATTTGGTGCCTCAATCGAAACCTTTTTATAGTTAGAGGATAATCTATCCATGTCCACATCTGCTGACTCCCCACCAACTCCTAGTCATATTGGATACTAATGTACCCTTTTCTCACATCAATGTGTGGTGTATGTACATCCCGTGGTATTCCTTTATGAGGACCACAATAGTCGTTGTTCTACTCCTCATATCCCTGAAATGCTTCTAACTCTTCTTCTATCAGTTCCATACAATGGGTTTCGTCAATCTCTAGCCAAAAACCTATGTACATTCCAACACACTTATTGGTGATGTTATGGTGGCATTCAGGCTCGGGCGACTGTGCAGTCTAGCACCAAGCACGCCCGATGCGTCAGATTCCCAATCTGACGACTCAAACCCTCAGTCTTCCTCAATGTTGTTGGTAGAGTGAGGTTAATCACCTAGAGATAGGGACCATGTTCGATTCTCCTTAGAATCCTCCTAGATTTTGTAGCTCATCTACAATATTCTTCCAATATTTTATGACTGGCTCGATGTATTGTGTACATGCTACCTCAACCCATGAGCCACATATTGGGTGGCTATCTCTCACATAATCGGCCATAGGAAACAGATTAGGGCAACCAGTTGGTAGCATTGGTTTTCCTTCAGTGTCTCTCTGTCAAAGCTGAATTCCTCCTTCTTTTGGCATCCACTCAAGTGATTTTTGGTCAGTTTTGTATTGCATTATTGGAACTTCACCTCGCATAAAAGATCAAAATTATAATGGTTTTGAGTGTCCCACTCGAATGCCTTACCCATCGCAAAGATAGCCGTCAACAAAAGTTTTGAAGTTTGGAATTTACGTAAGAAAAAATGGTGTTGGTGATGAGATCTCACATTGCCTAAATGTATCCACTAAATGTGCAAATGTTACTAAAACAATCTTACATGAAACCTTAATGATACCCTAGTGCACTCTTGCCCTCTTGTCCTATGGCCCCTCGGTCAAAGACGAAGGGATCTTATTCTGTGGAGAGTGTCCCATTTGAAATATAGTGATGCACTGCAACTTTAGGTGAGTGGCTCATTTTATATATGTTATAGGCCGAGGTATCTTATTCCATAGAGAGTCTCCCATTTGAAATGCACTCATTTGTTCAAACTATACTTATTCCATAGAGAGTGTCCCATTTTAAATGCATTGATCCATTGGGAATATATGAGATGTTTGTTGAAAGGAACCCTATGGCTATAAACTGCTCCTTAAGTTCTATGGCTTTAGGGACTGGCATTTTGTATGCACGCTGAGCCACTTGGCTGAGCTCCGGGGGGGTTAACTCGATCTCGTGATCTACTTCGCGAGACGGAGGCATCTCAGTCAGCTCTTTGGGAAACACATCTGCATACTCACTTAACCACTCTGGTTCTTTAGCCTTGCATTTTATGTCTAGTGGATTCATTTTAACGACATACACAGCTTGCCTCTTTCTGAGCCCTTTAATAATTTGGAAGCCTTGACTAATTGTAGCACCGGGGATCTGGAAATTCCAATTCCTTGAACTTTATTCCCATGAAGGTCAAGGAAAGAGATGGTTCCTTTGTGACAGTGAATGTCAGCGTGATTCTTTTGGAGCCAATCCATTCCAAGGATTCCATCATAGACTCCCAAGGGTAGGACTCTGAACTGGCACTTTGTTACGTTCCCATCTAGGCTAAACTCAATAAGGTCTGTCTCAAGGTGTGTGAAAAGAATCTTTCCACTGGCCAATTCCACTTGCATAGGTTTTCCTAATTTTTGATTTAGGACTAATTTACGCAAACATCTTGGCGAAATAAAAGAATGAGTACTACTACGTGAATCAATCAAAACCTTGAATTGCTTACCCTGGTACTTTGCTGGAGTCTAGAAAACTGAGAATTGACGGTTATTCCCCTGATGCTCTATTGCTGCATAGATCTGTCCTTTCTCTTCCTCCACTTCATCAGCTATAGTGATAGCTTTGGCTGCTACAGTCTGAGGTGGAACTCTTTCTCTCAGGTTGTTCCAATTCTGGGAGGGAGTTCGGAGACTGCTTTGCATGGAGGTTGGCAGGTTGAGTTGGCACTCTTCTAGGGTTGCCTTGATTTTGGTGCGGGGACCCTGATTGGACTGATACAAAGGAGTCTATCTCAGAACTCTGGGACCCTGGCCTCCTTGGCCCACAGAAGGAGATGGGCAATCCTTGAGCTGGTGCCCAAACCCTTGACATCCAAAGCACCTGTTCTCGCTTCGAAGCTCTTCCCTTTGCATTCTTGAGAGAGCCGGAGTTCCTGAGAATGTACTTTGAGGGAAAGGTCTTCCTTCATTCCTGAAGCTTCCCATCTCCAGATTCTGGTTGGGACCTTGGTGTCTCTTTGGAGACGAAAGGTTGGAAGAACTTCCCGGTGTCTGAAATCTCTTGAAGGATGAGGGAGCTGGCTTTGGCGGGACTTTCACGACAATGAAGGCTTTGGCGAAGTCCTTCGCCATTTTGACAGCTTCTGCCATGGATACTGGCTTGGCATTCTTGACCAGTGTGTCTAAGGGTTTGTTCATTCCCCAAATGAACCTGGCCATGAGTTGCTCTTCATCTAGGGGTGGTGAATACTTGAGTAGAAGAGCAAATGCCTGGTGATATTCCTCGATGGTTTTGGTCCCTTGATTTAGCTCTAAGAATTCATTCATTTTTGTTTCTAAAAACCCGGGGAGACAAAATCTCTTCCTCAAATAGGTTTTAAGGTCGTTCCAGGACTGAGTTTTCCTATCCAGATGGTTGGTGTCACAATGGTTCCTCCATGCCACCTTGGCTATTTCCACAATTTTTAGCCTGGCAAGAGCCATTTTGCTCCGCTCATTGTAGCCTGTGACATCAAAATACTCTTCCATATAGCTTCGACCCATTTCTCCATAGCCTCGCCTAGGTTCTCCCCTTCTCCTTTGAAGGGTCCTAGCTGAGTTCTGTGAAGAGCCTTACGAACGTCGAGGTCAAGCTCTTCATCTTCAGAGAGAGGGTCTGACTGACGGCCACGGTTTCCTCATCTCATGATTCTGCCAAAAATGATATATTATTAAATTTTTATTTTGATATCGTCCATGAGATCCTAAGACTTAAGAGGTTCAAAAAATAATTTCTTAAACAAGATAAATGATCTTATTGGAGATCTATGACATATGTCCGGTAACATTATCAGTTCGTCCATAAACAATCACTTATACAATAAGGAATTTTTCTCCACAAAACATTTCTTTATTTATATAAAAATTACAATATGTACATAGAGCAACTCGGCTCCAGAAGTCAAAATCTCCTCGGGAGACGCATAAGACGATGGTATTGGGCTATAGACATGGTACCGGGCTATAGACGATGGTACTGGGCTATAGACATGCCTTGATACAAATGTTCCCTTATTACTACCAAGGGAGCTACTATCTTCTCCTTAGGAATAAAGCAACTAAGGAGTCTATAGATTTGGCAGGAAAGTTTAAAATTTTGAGGCCTGGGGTGATATAAAATGACACCATGTAGCACTTTCAACTTCATCAGAATCATGGCCAATGAGAGATTCTGCCACCTCAGCATCGCATGCTGGTCACGAGAGGCGTGAACATACTACCCTGCAAACCACTTGTGCTGTGGTCTCTCCGCTGGGTCAGGAAAATATAGATCCTCGAAATGGCATACGAGTCTGACTCAGCTCGTTTGAGTTGTAGCGGAAGAGATGAGATGCTCGAAGAAGGCGAACACAGTCATGTCTTGTGACTGGGTGAGGTCGGGAATACCAGATAAGTGTGGAACTTCCATCTATAAAAATAATTTCTTTGATTAAAAATTCTTCATTAATGAAGCTTACAAAATGAAAATACAATATGTAAATGCTTTTTTTGAGTTTTTATTATCAATTTTTGATAAGAATTTATTTGTCCTTATTAGCTTTCAACAAAGCTAATAAGAATTTATTTGTCCTTATTAGCTTTCAACAAAGCTCTGATACCAGCTGTGAGCCGGGGGGCACTGGCAGCGGAAGTAGCATCGACCTCTTGCGCGAGGATCCACACTCGGGGCCTCGCCCACGGATGTCCGGACGAGAGGCTAGCTCGGCAGTTCCTCTAAAACCGGGCCTGGAAAAACTCCCCTCGCCCGAAAGGCACTGGCGATTCCGCCTGGCGATTCCGCCATGGGAAAATCTTCTAATGGGGGAATTACTCTAATGAGTCAAAATCTTTAGTTAAACTGATCTGACCGAACCTGAAGTCACATGGTCAAATCAAGAAGAGACTTGCACTTAGTCCATGGAATCACCGCTTTTTTTCTCCTTTAACGAGGCACAACCGCCGCCGATGATCCCCTCCCATAGAACAAGGTCTTCTCAAGACTTAATCTAGCTATCGTAACTAATCGCATCTATTTGTTTCGCAAGAATCCTCTGATCCAGCCTAACCCCAACCGGCCCATGGGTTAGCCAATCACCCGAGCCGACCACTGTATTGGTGGGATTCCTTTATAAAGATTTGATTCCTACCATATTCTAGGATTAGTCATGCTATGCTAAAAGAATGATTTTCATCACATTCATGGAAAACTAATTTTTAGTGTTTATGCATAAGTAATTTAATTAAAGAAAATAATAATTTTGGGTAATTTTATTTTTATGCAAAAAGAGGAATTCCCATGATAATGGAGATCCATATAATTAAATGAAAAAAGAGAAATTTTAGTATATTAAAATAATAAATATTTTTATTTAAATTTAAAGAGAAATTTTAGATAAATTTATTTTATGCATGAGAAAATTTAAATGAAAAAAGAGGAATTTCCAGATAGAATTATTTTATGCATGAGAAAATTTAAATGATAATAGAGGAATTCCCATGACATTTGGAATTCAATTATTTAGATGGTAAAAGTGGAATTCTTGGTATAATTGAAATAATGAATATTTTTATTTAATTTAAAGAGAAATTTTAGATAAATTCATTTTTTGATAAAAGAGGAATTCCCATGACAATTGGAATCCAATCATTAAATGAGAAAAAGAGGAATTTTAAGCTTATTCAAAAAAATGGATATTTGTATTTAGTTAAAAGAAGATTTTTTATGGTATTTAAGTAGAGAAAGATTTGAATTAAATTTTGGTGACAAAAGAGAAATTTTCACCATAATTCCACCTAGAGAATTAGGTTGATAAATTAAGTGGTAGAAAGAATATCTTTAGATATTTCATGTGGATAAATCGCCAAAGTGATATTTACCTAAACTTAGATTAAATGGAAGAAGAGTATTTTCATAAAAATCCGATATTCTCATATAAAATCATTTCTTAATCTATTATGGTTAAGAAGGAATGAAATTCATAAAGTTGGAATTTTCTTATGGTTAGAAGTTCAGTAGATGTTTATCTAAAGAAAATCCTTGGAATCAAAGCTAGAACTAAACCGAATGATTTAGGTTAGACCACGACTATGAGAGGGACAGTCATCAGTAAACTACTTATCCATCTCTCGATCCGAATCAAGCAAAAACTTCGTGACCAATTCTAGTTCTTAATACAAAGAATAGACTACCGTTGAATTAACCTAGTTTTTCCTTAACCAAACTCACCAAGAATATAGTTGGACAGTCAGTCAAATGATGGGTAGATTACCCTGATGAGAGATCAATGATCTCATTTTTATGAAAATATAGATTAAGGAAAAAGGGTTTTGTGGAACCAATCTCAAACCGGGAATTTTACTTGCATAGAACCTATATTTCCTTTTAAAGGACTATTTTACGCCAGAATGTTGGAGGAAGCATTTGGTATGTGTTTAAACTAAGAAGAGGCTCGTTGTTTGCAACAGTGGATAGGGAGTCATCGAGGGAAGTCGCTCGTAGCAAATCCTGTCGAGGTCTTGACCAACCTAGGTACGGTTAAAATGGTGCGCTTCTGGTATGATGGGCAAGGACCGACGAAACGGTCCCTGAGTGAAGTGCTAGGACACCTAAGTAGGATCCTAGAGGGTTCTGACCAGGTGATGCACGGGCTCGCGGTTGCTAGGACACCCATGCGTGCGTCGAGGAAGATTCGCATGGACTAAAAAGAATGACTTTTGTGAATCAAATTTTGATATTGGATCTCGTTGGTTGGCCAGCTGGTCTTCAACGGAGAGTCCAGATGACATATTTTGTAATACAATGGGCTCAATATTTTGGAGGATTATGATCAGTAATACTATGATTTTCATTAAAGGATTATTTTAAAGACAGCCAACCCTGTTATAATGGCAATTTTATATCGGGTGTGTACGTGGTATACCTACCTTAAATTTTGCATGAAACGTCGCCTAGGGGGCTTGGGAACTCTTTCCTCGGTACCCGGGCAAAACATAACCAAATTTTTAGAAAGGAAGTGGTCGGGCGGTTGGCTAACCCATGGGCCAGTTGTGGATCGGGGGATTCCTGCGATACAATTAGTTACATTAGTTAGATTAAGTCCTAGGAAGACCCTTGTTCTGTGGGAGGGAATGAGCGACGGCTGTGCCTCGTTAAAGGAGGGAAAAAGTTGTGATTATATGGACCAAGTGCAAGTCTCTTCTTTGATCTGACCATGTGACTTCAGGTTTGGTCCGATTAGTTTAAATAGTTAAGACTTGACTCGTTAGATTAATTCCCCCGTTAGATTAATTCCCTCGTTAGATGATTTCCTGGTGGAATCGCCGTGCCTTCCGAGCGAGGGAAGTTTTTTCGGGTTCGGTTTCGGAGGAACCG
The DNA here is from genome assembly GCF_041138505.1 of Cibotium barometz. NCBI lineage: Eukaryota > Viridiplantae > Streptophyta > Polypodiopsida > Cyatheales > Cibotiaceae > Cibotium > Cibotium barometz. The sequence continues at coordinate 35,677,877 of NC_141072.1, forward strand.
CCGGACTAGTCTCTTGTCTGGATATCCATGGGCGAGGCCTCAAGTGTGGATCCCTGCCCCGCACAAGAGGCTGACGCTACTTCCGTCCGGTAGCACCCTAGGAGGGGGCACCGTGAAAGGGGCGGGGGTCTTACAGACATTGTTTTTAAACAAAAAAATCAATTAACGGCTCACTGCACGCAGAACTTGAGAGAGAAAGAGAGAGAGAGAGAGAGAGAGAGATGTTTGTGCTTGTATAGGCCATCGGTATACAACGAGAGAGAGAGAGAGAGAGAGTCATGTTTGTGAAGAGAGAGAGAGTCCTGCATGCCTACGATATGAGGAAGAGAGAGAGAGAGAGACATATGTTTTTGTTCATTAAAAAAAAGGTTTTAAGGTTAAAATCTTAGGTAGACATCATTAATTAATTAATGAGGTCTACCTAAGGTTAAAACCCTAGGTAGACCTCATCAATTAATATAGAATACGTGCAAACCTATGATCACGGATTCAATGTTCTACTGAGAATGCCTGCGTTAGCGTGTATTGATTTGGGGAGCACGGATGTGGCTGCCTCCGTCAAACTAACTCAAAGGGTGATCTCGAACTCGAATGCGATTTTTCACCCAATTTTTTCTCCTAGGCTCTGATGTGGGCATTTGTAGGCATGTCTGGACTGTGGCTTCTTCTACCTTGTGAACCATGGGATCAATCCAGCCTTCATGGAGCAAGTGTTTGAATAGAGTAGGAAGTTCTTCTCTCTTCCCCTCAAGGAGAAGGCCAAGTACCTCTGGAATTAGAACCACATAGGATACACGCCCTTCCTTGACGAGACTCTGGACCCTTCCAAACAATGAAAAGGTTGCTCTCTAGCTTTACATGTCTTTTTGGGAGAGTAATCATATTTAAAGAGGTGCCAGAGTTTGACTCAATGCAAGTTAATATAAAACTAGAAAAAAATAAACATGACCGTATCTTTGTACACCTACTCATATACACAGAGATGTTAGCAATCATCTTCTGTCTGTATATTTACACTAGGGCCTTTGTTGTGGGTGTGCCCGCCCGATTTAGGTGTTTTCTCATTTTTCCCTACTCTCCATATTTTTTCCTATTTTTCCTAAGGTGTGGGGAGCTGTCATGTGGCTCTTGGCTGTTCTAGACACTGGCTGATTTCTGGTATGTGTGTTCTGACATAGGCCCCGACTGCTCATGCTGCTCCACAACTCCCTCTGTGTGCTGGGGCTGACTGGAGATGGGTGCAAGTCGTGAGCTTGATGCTGCTGTCGGCTGCTTTTTGGGCTCTGGCCGATTGGATCATATGGGCCATATAAAATGGTCCCTAGCCCTCACACACATTGTATTCGAGTATTTGGGATTCCTAGTGTATATAGCAGAGCTATACACTTCTCTCTCTCTGTCTCTATTGCTATGTTTTTTTTTGCAGTGCACTTTCTCTTGTGTGTTTTCAGATCTTGTCTTCATCTCTGCTGCATATTTTGACATGGTATCAGAGCTCTACGCTCTTGGAAGATCTTGGGAACTATGTGAGCAAGAGGGGGACTATTTTGTTGCTGATTGGTGGACTGTTTTGGGCTGTGTACGTCGGGAAGAGGAGAGGCAAGAGGAAGGCGGGCTGATTTCCTGGACAGCCACTTGCAGGTTTAGTTCCTCATTTTTTCCCACCCATCCACTCTTTTTAGTTACACCCCCACAATGGCAAATTTACTTGAGATGGCCGAGAAGCACGTGAAGATCCCGACACTCCCCACATTCCCAGTGGACCATCAATTGGACGGGAACAACTATGGCATATGGAAGGTAATGATGGAATTTGTTTTAGAGTCTTACGACCTTGCTGATTTCATTGTTGTTGGGGTTCCACGACCGGAGTTAGAGGAAGCGGAGTTACCCTCGATTCGGAAGAAACGTGAGACATAGGCACAGTTATGGGATCGTGTCAATGCTAGGGTCCGTTCTTTCATTTTCCTCAACAATACACCATAGGTAATCAATCATATCAAGCATATAACGCTGGCCAGAGATATATGGCAACATTTGGCTTCTCTTTACAATAGGGTATCGCCCATGATAAGGATCTCCTTGGAAGTACAGATGCACGTGATGAATCCTGCAAAGTCATTGTTGACGATGCGGGAGCACATCAACAAGCTGCAGGCTCTTTAGTAGGAAGTTCTCCAGGTTGGAGATATTGTCGGAGGATATGGCCATAATGTTGCTGTCACATTTGCCTCTCAGTACTCAGCATTTTACGCTTCATTGATTACCAGTGGGGCAGGCTCAGCACCATCACATTGAAGGAGCTTATGCCCATGGTCTTGGACCAGGAGGAAAGATTCTTGAATCCTCCACAGGGAGGCCTTTCGACCGTTGGCCTTAACTGGCCAACGGTCGAAAGGCCGTAACAACAAGGGCAACAGGAGGGCTTCATCGGAGAAGTCTTCTGAGAAGAAGTCCAACGTAGACCGCGAAAAACTGAAGGCAGAGAGGACTTGTGATGATTGTGGCAAGAAAGGCCACTATTGGAGGCAATGTCCCAAGCACAGCACCGAGGAGGGTGCAGAATCCTCAATACAGCAACCATGAAGACTCCAGCTTTTGTGCACCTGGAGGTGATGGACACCGATGTTTCATTTTCTTCGGGTAGGGAGGAGATTGGATGACTCTCCTCTCTACGGATTCTCGATCGAGAGTGGATTCTAGACAGTGGTGCTTCCAGGCACATGACTCCTTCCCGTTCAGCTTTACATGATCTCTACAAGTATTTTGGTCACATTCGGATAGATCAACTATCCAAGTTCACAAGTGAGGGTAGGTCGGAGATAGTTCTCGATGGCAGAGGGGGAATCATTCCTCCTAGGTGTTGTATGTTCCATCATTTGGTTTTCATCTATTGTCAGTGCATCACGTTTGCAAGACTAGTGTACGGGTGGAGTTTGATGAGCATTTTGTTGCTCTCCGGGACAAAGCAACAGGTCAGGTAGTTTGGGAAGGCGGGGTGGAGAATGGAGTTTACAAACTTTCAGCACTCTGTCTCCAAGGTCCTGAATTTTGTGATGAGTGGCAGTCTGACAATGGCCACTTAAGTGTGGATACGCTATAGGTGCAGGCTTTCCCAAACTGATGGTGGATGGCTTGCCAAATGATGGTAGTAGTTGGGAGGAACTTTCTAGTACAAATGTTGGTAGTTCTTGTGTTTGTTAGTCAGAGAAAACTTTATAGGTAACCTATGCTCTGATGTCTTGTAGCATTCAGGACAAAGAAACTCCTGTAGTAGATGAGGAAGTTCTTTCCACCATAGGGACCTATTGGAAGGCCAGGCAGGTGGCAATTGATTACTTGTAGGTGGAGGTGGATGTTGCCCATTCTCCAAGCTTTGTGGTTCCGGATTCAGAGGGGGTTGGTTATAGGTTTTCGAAGGCCTTGAGTGGTCTTCAGCAGGATTCTAGGACTTGAAATCCCACCATAATAGTTGTTGATCCTTGTGAGAAGTATGATGCCTCCTTGACTTAGAAGAAGAATGGTTCATTGATTTGGTTGATGCATATTAGATTGGATGGGAGGCTGTTGAGCTCATGTTTGCAAAGGACTCTTTGGGAGAGGCAGGATTGCATATCTTGTGGTCTCTACAGCATGCAAAGGATCTTGGACTCTTTTACACAGGAGGGGGATTGATGGATGGAGTTAGACTCCACGGTCGGAGTGACTCAAATTGGGGAGGAGAGCCACACATGAGGACCTTGACATCAAGCTACAATTTTTCCCTTGGTGCTCACGAGCAGTTTCATGGAGCAGTAAGAGGCAGCCATCTATTGCCTTGTCATCGATAAAGGCAGAGTATCGGGTTGCTTTTGGTGCTACTTACAAGGTGGTGAGGTTGCAGAGGTTACCTGGCAAGATTGGATTTCCATTGGTGGAACCCATGGTCATCCAAAGGCATTTTGTTCATGAAAGATCGTTACTGATGACATCTTGCTAGAGTTCTGTTTGATAGAGGACAGTGCGGTGGACCTCTTCACGAAGTCTCTACCTTAGGCTATGCTACTCCAGTGACACTCCAGCTCCCTGGGGTTGGTTCCACATCCACGAGCTCAGAGGGGGTGGTGTTAGCAGTCATCTTCTGTCTGTATATTTACACCAGGGCCTTTGTTGTGGGTGTGCCCGCCCGATTTAGGTGTTTTCTCATTTTTCCCCACTCTCCATATTTTTCTCTATTTTTCCTCAGGTGTGGGAGGCTGTCTTGTGGCTCGTGGCTATTCTAGACACTGGCCAACCGGTCTGTGTGTTCTGACATAGGCCGACTGCTCTCGTTGCTCCATGACTCCCTTTGTGTGCTGGCCGACTGAGTTATGTTGTGGCCGACTGGAGATGGGAGGAAGTCGTGAGCCTAATGCTACTGCCAGTTGCTTTTTGGGCTGGCCGACTGGATCATAGGGGCCATATAAAAATGGCCCCTAGCTCCATCACACATTGTATTCAAGTATTCAAGATTCCTAGTGTATATAGCAGAGTTATACGCTTCTCTCTCTCCCTCTCTAATATCTATTGCTGTGTTTTTTCTGCAGTGCGCTTGCTCTTGTGTTTTCAGATCTTGTCTTCATCTACGCTGCATATTCTGACAAGAGATGCCTAAATTTCTTGGGGAATGAGAAGCAAAAGCACATGCACCTAGGCATAAGCATAGAATTAGCAATAGGCTCAAACACATACACATGAATAGATGATTGGGAAACTTGATAGCTTAAGAGGGATCTCATAAAAATCCAATATTCTCATATAAAACCATTTCTTAATCTATTATGATTAAGAAGGAATGAAATTCATAAAATTGGAATTTTCTTACGATTAGAAGTTCAGTATCTGAAGAAAATCCTTGGAATCAAAGCTAGAACTAAACCGAATGATTTAGGTTAGACCACAACTATGAGAGGGACTACTTGTCCATCTCTCAATCTGCATCAAGCAAAAACTTCGTGACCAATTCCAGTTCTTAATACAAAGAATAGACTACCGTTGAATTAACCTAGTTTTCCTTTGACCAACAAACTCACCAAGAATATAGTTGGACAGTCAGTCAAATGATGGGTAGATTACCCTGATAAGAGATCAATGATTCTTATTATGAAATTATAGATTAAGGAAAAAGGGTTTTTTGAAACCAATCTCAAACCGGGAATTTTACTTGCATAGAACCTTTGTTTTCTTTTAACGGACTATTTTACACCAGAATGTTGGAGGAAGCATTTGGTATGTATTTAAACTAAGAAGAGGCTCGTTGTTTGCAACAGTTGGTAGGGAGTCGTCGAGGGACGTCGCTCGCAGCAAATCCTATTGTGGTCTTGACCAGCCTAGGTACGGTTAAAATGGTGCGCCTTCGATATGATGGGCAAGGATCGACGAAACAGTCCCTGAGTGAAGTGTTAGGATACCTAAGTAGGATCCTAGAGGGTTCTGACCAGGTGATGCACGGGCTCACGGTTGCTAGGACACCCATGCGTGTGTCGAGGAAGATTCGGATGGACTAAAAAAATGACTTTTATGAATCAAATTTTGATATTGGATCTCGTTGGTTGGCCAGTTGGTCTTCAACGGAGAGTCCAGATGACATATTTTGTAATACAATGGACTCAATATTTTGGAGGATTATGATCAGTATTACTATGATTTTCATTAAAGGATTATTTTAAAGATAGCCGACCCTGTTATAATGGCAATTTCATATTGGGTGTGTACGTGGTATGCCTACCTTAAATTTTGCATGAAACGTCAGCTAGAGGGCCTATGAACTCTTTCCTCGGTATACTCGGGCAAAACATAACCAAATTTTTTTAAAGGAATCCCACCAATACAATGGTCGGCGGGCAGTTGGCTAACCCATGGGCCGGTTGTGGATCGGGGGATTCCTGCAATACAATTAGCTACGTTAGTTAGATTAAGTCCCAGGAAGACCCTTGTTCTGTGAGAGGGAATCAGCGGCGGCTGTGCCTTGTTAAAGGAGAGAAAAAATGGTGATTCTATGGACCAAGTGCATGTCTCTTCTATGATCTGACCATGTGACTTCAGGTTCGGTCGAATCAGTTTAAGTAGTTAAGACTTGACTCGTTAGATTAATTCCCCCGTTAGATGATTTCCTGATGGAATCGCCCGTGCCTTTCGGGCAAGGGAAGTTTTTTTGGGTTCCTTTGTGGAGGAACTGCCGAACTAGTCTCTTGTCTGGATATCCATGGGCGAGGCCTCGAGTGTGGGTCCCTGCCCCGCGCGAGAGGCTGATGCTGCTTCCATCCCAGCACCCTCGAAGGGGGCACCGCGGAAGGGGCGGGGGTCTTACACAAACATTATTTTTAAACAAAAAAATCAATTAACGGTTCACTACACGGAGAGCTTGAGAGAGAGAGAGAGAGAGAGAGAGAGAGAGAGAGAGAGAGAGAGAGAAAGAGAGACATGTTTGTGAAGAGAGAGAGAGAGAGAGAGAGAGAGAGAGAGAGAGAGAGACATGTTTGTGAAGAGAGAGACGGTCCTACGATGATGATATGAGGAAGAGAGAGAGAGAGACATACGTTTTTGTTCGTTAAAAAAAAGGTTTTTAGGTTAAAACCTTAGCTAGACATCATTAATTAATTAATGAGGTCTACCTAAGGTTAAAACCTTAGGTAGACCTCATCAATTAATATAGAATACGTGCAAACCTATGATCACGGATTCAATCTTCTACTGAGAATGCCTGAGTTAGCGTGTATTGATTTGGGGAGCACAGATGTGGCCACCTCCGTCGAACTAATTCAAAGGGTAATCTCGAACCCGAATGCGATTTTTCACCCAATTTTTTCTCCCAAGCTCTGGTGTGGGCATTTGTAGGCATGTCTGGACTGTGGCTTCTTCTACCTTGTGTGAACCATGGGATCAGTCTGGCCTTCATGGAGCAAGTTTTTGAACAGAGTAGGAAGTTCTTCTCTCTTCCCCTCAAGGAGAAGGCCAAGTACCTCTGGAATTAGAACCACATAGGATACACGCCCTTCCTCGACGAGACTCTGGACCCTTCCAAACAATGAAAAGGTCGCTCTCTAGCTTCACCTCTCTTTTTGGGAGAGTAATCATATTTAAAGAGGTGCCAGAGTTTGACTCAATGCAAATTAACATAAAACTAGAAAAAAATAAACATGACCGTATCTCTGTACACCTACTCCTTTACACAGAGATGTTAGCAATCATCTCCTGTCTGTATATTTACACTAGGGTCTTTGTTGTGGGTGTGCCCGCCCGATTTAGGTGTTTTCTCATTTTCCCCACTCTTCATATTTTTCCCTATTTTTCCTAAGGTGTGGAAGGCTGTCATGTGGCTCTTGAGACTATTCCAGACACTGGCCGATTGCTGGTATGTGTGTTCTGACATAGGCCGCGACTGCTCCTGCTGCTCCACAACTCCCTCTGTGTGCTGGCCGACTGAGTTATGCATGCCGACTGGAGATGGGAGCAAGTCGTGAGCTTGATGCTGCGATACATGCGTACCACTCCTTTCCCTGACAACTGACACCATACCGTTCCCCTAGACCCATGCAGGCCACTGATCCATAGCCTTTGCTGGTACACCGTCCTTTCGTCCTTGCTTTGCGCAGCACCCGTACCCTTACCCCTCAGCTACTGCACATGCTACATGCATTTCTACGTAGCGTATGCCCTGTTGTACCACCGTCCATACCTGTGTAGTGTACTTGCTGCAGTACAGTCACCCCTTGCAACCGCCCCTCTCACACCCCCTCATTTGCGTCTTTTCAGATAAGCCAATTTTCCTCCATCCTGGTAGTAGCTCACCTTACTTACCAACGAAGAAAACCTTCAAAGCTTGTGATGTTGCTCGAATATTCATCAAGGAAGTCCTCAAACTTCATGGTCTCCCAAAAAGGATAGTAAGTGATCGGGATTTTGACTTCACTTCAAAGTTCTGGAAGTCCTTATTTCAAGCCCTGGGAACTCAACTTTGCTTTAGCACAGCTTATCATCCAGAGATCGATGGCCAGACTGAGAGAGTCAATCAAGTAATTGAAGACATTCTCAGAGAGCATATTGTGGACGGGAACCAAGAGGGTGGATTCAATACCTTCCTCTGGTAGAATTTGCCTACAATACATCTTATCATCAGAGCATAGGAATGTCACCATTCAAAGCACTATATGGGCAAGAATGCTTCTCCTCTAAATTTCTCTAATCCGACCATAAGAGTTGAGGCATCCAGGAAAATGCTCGAAGAGATGGAGGAACAAACCAAGGCAATCCAAAAGGATATTAAAGCTGCCCAAGATCGACAAAAGCATTATGCTGACACCAAGAGGTCTGAAAGGATCTTCAAGGAAGGAGACAGAGTTCTTCTACGAGTGCGACCCAAACGAAGTTCTCTACTATCACTTGGGAAATATAAGAAACTCAGCCCTAGGTATTGTGGTCCTTATACAATTATCAAGTGTCTAGGTAAAAGTGCCTATAAACTCCAACTCCCAGCCCATATCAAAGTCCACAATGTATTTCATGTAAGTTTATTAAAACCATATGTACCCAGTCTCGATCATATTCTTGATGATGAACAAGTTGTAATCCCTACTCAAGGAGTCCTTGAATTACAGCCCAATAGCATCATAGATTCTAGGGAAAGGCAACTCCGAAATAGAACTCTTGTAGAACATCTAGTACAGTGGAAAGATTACTTTGAAGAGGATGCAACTTGGGAAGATGAAGCTACACTTTTAAAGGATTATCCCCAGTTCATGACGAGATGAGGACATCTCGATTTCTTTAAGGGAGGAAGGATGTAACATACCCATCTTCACTAATAAAGAAATGTTCATGTAATAGATAAATTTATGAGTTTTTATGGTATAAAAATCAATGATTTTATTATTTGAGTCATTTCTACTTAGAATCTTCAAATTTTGAGCCCAAATTTAAAATATGTGCGCGATACCCTAATATAGGATTTTATAGCATCCAAAACGGACAACGGATCAAGCTTATACGTAAATTTTAGTCATTTTAGTTAAAAAGCGACGACCTTTAAACCTTAATAAATGCACGACCGGGTGTCCGATTGACAAACGGTCTGAACCCCAACGACCAGGAGAACCTCCCGGACAAAAAAAAAATTTACCCCCGGGACGTCCGGCACGCAAATCGAGGCGGGTGTCCCAAATTTGGAGACCCCGTCCCAAAAATTAGGCCGTACACACTTACTAGGGTGCCCGTACAATGGCCGCACAAGAACCAAAGGACGGTCGCCCACTGTGTGGTCCACACGTACCTCTACGTGGACACCCATGCTGCCCCAGACTAGATAAGGTACATGCGTACCACTCCTTTCCCTGACAACTGACACCATACCTTTCCCCTAGACCCATGCAGGCCACTGATCCATAGCCTTTGTCGGTACACCGTCCTTTCGTCCTTGCTTTGTGCAGCGCCCATATCCTTACCCCTCAGCTATATAAACTCTCGGGGTGCTCCACAGGCTACACGCATTTCTACGCAGCGTATGCCCTATTGTACCGCCGTCCGTACCTGTGTAGTGTACTTGCTATAGTAGTCACCCCTTGTAGTCGCCCCTCTCACACCCCCTCATTTGCCTCTTTTCAGATAAGCCAATTTTCCTCCATCCCCCTCTTGCTAGGAGGCAGTGTCCTTAACTCTTCTCCCCCCTGTGAATAGACTTACAGCAGCCCTCAGCCCTTCTCCCCTTTTGCCAAACGTTTTTGTCTTAAGGACATCTCACAATCCCCCCCCATTTGCGTAGACTTTAATAAGGGATTTTTGCCTTAAGGGTTCATGCGCTATAGTCGTTTGCTCATACGGTGAGCAAACAATCTCAGAATTGAGATCCGACTGAAGCGTTTTGACCGCGACAATGAGCCCTACAAGTCGACGTCCAAGATGGCCCCATCCCGGAAACGTCAGAATATTACCCCGAGAGGAGCACGCAACAACGAGATTAGGGAAGATGCCCCCGCGATGCGGCTCCAACCCTCCCTCTTCAAGCTCCTCAAGGAAATGGTGGCCAGGTTAGCTTGGTTATATTTTAAAGAAGAGTTTTTTTATATTAGTGCTAATAAATGTGTATCTTTTCTTTTTTGAAATAATGACATAAAATTGTATGAAGTTACGAATTGTGTGATGCTATATTCAATAAATTGCATTGAAATTGTTCTCTTTAAAGAGTGCAAGTTTTTCGTGGCTTCAACACTAACTCCGTTCCGTGCTTGTGTAGTCGGGCAGTGCCGTTAGCAAAGCCCGGGAATGGCCCAAGGTATCCCTCATACCATTGGGAGAATAAGGTTCGCCGATTGAGGCGAGAGGTTATGATGCTGCCTAGTTCTGAGGGCCCAGGCTAGTGCGGTAAATAAGCCCACCCTAGTGTGCAGACATCCTTCTGAGGGGTGGGAGGATCGAGCGATGAAGCCTGAGAGGGCGACAGGCTGGCTTGAGTCCTTGCCAAGCGACGGCCCCGACGATGAGGTGTATGGTCCCGTAGGGTTTTACCCAGCATGTAGACGCTGGAAGGCCGAATTCTAGATCATCGGCAGAATAAAGGAAAAGAATAAGAGAGCCGGTTTGGCTTGTATGGAATTGATTCATGTATCAACTTTTTATATATATATCTTGTCTTTGGCATGATTGTATTGTGTAAAACTCCAGCTCCCTAGGCTCAGAGGGGGTGGTATTAGCAGTCATCTTCTGTCTGTATATTTACACCAGGGCCTTTGTTGTAGGTGTTTTCTCATTTTTCTCCACTTTCCATATTTTTTTCTATTTTTCCTCAGGTGTGGGAGGCTATCCTGTGGCTCTTGGCTATTCTAGACACTGGTGGACTGGTCTTTGTGTTCTAAGATAGATCGGCTGCTCCTGCTGCTCCACGACTCCCTTTGTGTGCTGGCCGACTGGAGATGGGAGCAAGTCGTGAGCCTAATGCTGCTGTCAGTTACTTTTTGGGCTGGCTTACTGGAGCATAAGGCCATATAAAATGGCCCCTAGCCCCCACACACATTGTATTCAAGTATTCCGGATTCCTAGTGTATATAGCAGAGTTTTACGATTCTCTCTGTCTCTCTCCCTCTCTACTGCTGTGTTTTTTCTGCACTGCGCTTGCTCTTGTGTTTTCAGATCTTGTCTTTGTCTCCGTTGCATATTCTGACAAGAGATGCCTAAATTTCTGGGGGAATGATAAGCACATGCACATGCACCTAGGCATAAGCATAGGATTAGCAATAGGCTCAAACACATACACATAAATAGATGATTGGGAAACTTGATAGCTTAAAAGGGGTCTCATAAAAATCTGATATTCTCATATAAAATCATTTCTTAATCTATTATGGTTAAGGAATAAAAATTCATAAAGTTGGAATTTTCTTACGGTTAGAAGTTCAGTAGATGTGTATCTAAAGAAAATCCTTGGAATCAAAGCTAGAACTAAACCGAATGATTTAGGTTAGACCATGACTATGAGAGGGACGGTCAGTAAACTACTTGTCCATCTCTCGATCCAAATCAAGCAAAAACTTTGTGTGACCAATTCCAGTTCTTAATACAAAGAATAGACTACCGCTGAATTAACCTAGTTTTCCCTTGACCAAACTCACCAAGAATATATTTGGACAGTCGGTCAAATGATGGGTAGATTACCCTGATGAGAGATCAATGATTCTCATTATGAAAATATAGATTAAGGAAAAAGGGTTTTGTGGAACCAATCTCAAACCGGGAATTTTACTTGCATAGAATCTATGTTTTCTTTTAAATGACTGTTTTACGCTAGAATGTTGGAGGAAGCATGTGGTATGTGTTTAAACTAAGAAAAGGCTAGTTGTTTGCAATAGTTGGCAGGGAGTCATTGAGGGACGTTGCTCGCAAATCCTGTCGGTCTTGACCAGCCTAGGTACGGTTAAAATGGTGCGTTTTTGGTATGATGGGCAAGGACTCACGAAACGGTCCTTGAGTGAAGTGCTAGGACACCTAAGTAGGATCCTAGAGGGTTCTGACCAGGTGATGCACAGGCTCACGGTTGCTAGAACACCCATGTGTGCATCGAGGAAGATTCAAATGGACTAAAAAGAATGACTTTTGTGAATCAAATTTTGATATTAGATCTCGTTGGTTGGCTAGCTGGTCTTCAACGAAGAGTCTAGATGACAAATTTTGTAATACAATGGACTCAATATTTTGGAGGATTATGATCAGTAATACTATGATTTTCATTAAAGGATTATTTTAAAGACAGCCGACCCTGTTATAATAGCAATTTCATATTGGGTGTGTACATGGTATGCCTAGCTTAAATTTTGCATGAAACATCGGCTAGGGGACCTTGGAACACTTTCCTCGGTAACTAGGCAAAACATAACCAAATTTTTATAAAGGAATCCCACCAATACAGTGGTCAGGCGGTGCGGCTAACCCATGGGCCGTGGATCGGGGGATTCTTGCGATACAATTAGTTACGTTAGTTAGATTAAGTCCTAGGAAGACCCTTGTTCTGTGGGAGGGAATCAGCGGGCTGTGCCTCATTAAAGAAGGAAAAAAGTGGTGATTCTATGGACCAAGTGCGAATCTCTTCTTTGATCTGACCATGTGACTTCAGGTTCAGTCAGATCAGTTTAAATAGTTAAGACTTGACTTGTTAGATTAATTCCCCTGTTAGATGATTTCCTGGTGGAATCGCCTATGCCTTTCGGGCGAGGGAAGTTTTTTCGGGTTTGGTTTTGGAGGAACCGCCGGACTAGTCTCTTGTCCAAATATCCGTGCGCAAGGCCCCAAGTGTGGATCCCTGCCCCGCGCGAGAGACTGACGCTGCTTCCGTCACCAGCGCCCTCGGAGGGGGCACCACGGAAGGGGCGGGGGTCTTACAGACATTGTTTTTAAACAAAAAAATCAATTAAAGGTTCACTGCATGGAGAGCTTGAGAGAGAGAGAGAGAGAGAGAGATGTTTGTGCTTGTATAGGCCATCGGTATGCAACGAGAGAGAGAGAGAGACGTGTTTGTGAAGAGAGAGAGAGTCCTGTGCATGCCTACAATGATATGAGGAAGAGAGAGAGAGAGAGATACGTTTTTGTTTAATAAAAAAAAGGTTTTAAGGTTAAAACCTTAGGTAGACATCATTAATTAATTAATGAGGTCTACCTAAGGTTAAAACCTTAGGTAGACCTCATCAATTAATATAGAATACATGCAAACCTATGATCACGGATTCATTCTTCTACTGAGAATGCCTGAGTTAGCGTGTATTGATTTGGGGAGCACGGATGTGGCCACCTCCGTCAAACTAATTCAAAGGGTAATCTCGAACCCAAATGCGATTTTTCACCCAATTTTTTCTCCCATGCTCTGATGTGGGCATTTGTAGGCATGTCTGGACTGTGGCTTCTTCTACCTTGTGATGAACCATGGGATCAGTCGAGCCTTCATGGAGAAAGTGTTTGAACAAAGTAGGAAGTTCTTCTCTCTTCCCCTCAAGGAGAAGGCCAAGTACCTCTGGAATTAGAACCACATAGGATACACGCCCTTCCTTGACGAGACTCTGGACCCTTCCAAACAATGAAAAGGTCGCTCTCTAGCTTACCCCGCCTTTTTTGGGAGAGTAATCATATTTAAAGAGGTGCCAGAGTTTGGACTCAATGCAAATTAACATAAAACTAGAAAAAAATAAACATGACCGTATCTTTGTACACTTATTCATATACACAGAGATGTTAGCAAACATCTCCTATCTGTATATTTACACTAGTGCCTTTGTTGTGGGTGTGCCCGCCCGATTTAGGTGTTTTCTCATTTTTCCCCACTCTCCATATTTTTCCCTATTTTTCCTAAGGCGTGGGAGGCTGTCATGTGGCTCTTGGCTGTTCCAGACATTGGCCGATTGCTGGTCTGTGTGTTCTGACATAGGCCTCGACTCCTCCTGCTGCTCCACAACTCCCTCTGTGTGCTGGCCGACTGGAGATGGGAGCAAGTCATGAGCCTGATGCTGTTGTCGGTTGCTTTTTGGGCTCTAGCTGATTGGATCATAGGGGCCATATAAAATGGCCCCTAGCCCTCACACACATTGTATTCGAGTATTTGGGATTCCTAGTGTATATAGCAGAGCTATACACTTCTCTCTCTCCCTCTCTATTGCTGTTTTTTTGTAGTGCACTTTCTCTTGTGTGTTTTCAGCGAGGTTTTCAGATCTTGTCTTCATCTCTGCTGCATATTTTGACATGGTATCAAAGCTCTACGCTCTTGGAAGATCTTGGAAACTGTGTGAGCAAGCGGGGGGCTGTTTTGTTGTTGATTGGTAGACTGTTTTGGGCTGTACGACAGGAAGAGGAGAAGCAAGGGCTGATTTCCTGGACAGCCACTTGCAGGTTTAGTTCCTCATTTTTTCCCACCTATCCTTCCTTTTTAGTTACACCCCCGTAATGGCAAATTTACTTGAGATGGCTGAGAAGCACGTGAAGATCCCCACACTCTCCACGTTCCCAGTGGACCATCAGTTGGACGGGAACAACTATGGCATATGGAAGGTAATGATGGAATCTGTTTTAGAGTCTTACGACCTTGCTGATTTCATTGTTGTTGGGGTTCCACGGTCGGAGTTAGAGGAAGGGGAGTTATCCTCGATTCGGAAGGAACGTGAGGCACATGCACAAGCACAGTTATGGGATCGTGTCAATGCTAGGGTCCGTTCTTTCATTTTCCTCAACTGCACACCATAGGTAATCAATCATATCAAGCATATAACGCTGGCCAGAGGTATATGGTAGCATTTGGCTTCTCTTTACAATAGGGTATCCCCGATGAAGAGGATCTCCTTGGAAGTACAGATGCGAGTGATGAATCCTACAAAGTCGTTGACGATGCGGGAGCACATCAACAAGCTGCAGGCTCTTTAGCAGGAAGTTCTCCAGGTTGGGAAAGAGATATTGTCGGAGGATATGGCCATAATGTTGCTGTCACATTTGCCCTCTCAGTACTCAGCATTTCACGCTTCATTGATTACCAGTGGAAGTAGGCTCAGCACCATCACATTGAAGGAGCTTATGCCCACGGTCTTGGACCACGAGGAAAGATTCTTGAACCCTCCACAAGGTGGAGGCTCGGAGGCCTTAACTGGCCAACGGTCGAAAGGCCGTAACAACAAGGGCAAAGAATAGGCTACATCGGAGAAGTCTTCTGAGAAGAAGTCCA
Organism: Cibotium barometz; assembly: GCF_041138505.1. Taxonomy (NCBI): domain Eukaryota; kingdom Viridiplantae; phylum Streptophyta; class Polypodiopsida; order Cyatheales; family Cibotiaceae; genus Cibotium; species Cibotium barometz. The sequence goes on from NC_141072.1 coordinate 35,693,076, forward strand.
ATGCAGACCACGACAGAGAGGACCTGTGATGATTGTAACGAGAAAGGCCACTATTGGAGGCAATGTCCCAAGCGGAGCACCGAGGAGGGTGCAAAATCCTCAATATAGAATCCATGAAGACTTCAGCTTTTGTGCACCTGGAGGTGATGGACACCGACGTTTCATTTTCTTTGCGTAGGGAGGAGGTTGGAGGACTCTCCGCTCTACGGATACTCGATCGGGAGTGGATTCTAGACAGTGGTGCTTCCAGACACATGACTCCTTCTCGTTCGGCTTTACATGATCTCTGTAGGTATTCTGGTCACATTCGGATACATCCACTATCCCAGTTCACAGTGAGGGTAGGTCGGACATAGTTCCCGATAGAGGGGGGAAGCATTCCTCCTAGGTGTTGTATGTTCCATCATCTGTTGTCAGTGCATCAGAATTGCAAGACTAGCATACGGGTGGAGTTTGATGAGCATTTTGTTGCTCTCCGGGACAAAGCAACAGGTCAGGTAGTTTGGGAAGGCGGAGTGGAGAATGGAGTTTACAAACTGTCAGCACTTTGTCTCCTAGGTCTTGAGTTTTGTGAGATGAGTGGCAATCTCATAATGGCCACTTAAGTGTGGATACGCTATAGGTGCAGGCTTTCCCAAACTAGATGGTGGATGGCTTGCCAAATGATGGTAGCAGTTGGCAAGAACTTTCTAGTACAAATGTTGGTAGTTCTTGTGTTTGTTAGTCAGAGGAAACTTTATAGGTAACCTATGCTCTGATGTCTCATAGCGTTCGGGACAAAGAAACTCCTGTAGTAGATGAGGAAGTTCTTTCCACCACAAGGACCTATTGGAAGGCCAGGCAGGTGGCAATTGATTACTTGCAGGTGGAGGTGGATGTTGCCCATTCTCCAGGCTTTGTGTTTCCGGATTCAGAGGGGGTTGGTTATAGGTTTTCGAAGGCCTTGAGTGGTCTTCAGTAGGTTTCTAGGACTTGAAATCCCACCATAATAGTTGTTGATCCTTGTGAGAAGTATGATGCCTCCTTGACTTAGAAGAAGAATGGTTCATTGATTTGGTTGATGCATACTAGATTGGACGGGAGGCTGTTGAGCTCATGTTTGCAAAGGACTCTTTGGGAGGTAGGATTGCATATCTTGTGGTCTCTACAGCATGCAAAGGATCTTGGACTCTTTTACATAGGAGGGGGATTGATGGATGGAGTCAGACTCCACGGTCGGAGTGACTCAAATTGGGGAGGAGAGCCAGACATGAGGACCTTGACATCACGCTACAATTTGTCCCTTGGCTCAGGAGCAGTTTGATGGAGCAGTAAGAGGTAGCCATCTATTGCCTTGTCATCGATAAAGGCAGAGTACCGAGCTACTTCTGGTGCTGCTTACGAGGTGGTGAGGTTGCAGAGGTTACCTGGCGAGATTGGGTTTCCACTGGTGGAACCGATGGTCAAACAAAGGTACTTTGTTCGTGAAAAGATCGTTATTGCTAATGACATCTTGCCAGAGTTTTGTTTGATAGAGGATAGTGCGGTGGACCTCTTCACAAAGTCTCTACCCTAGGCTATGCTACTCCGGCGACACTCCAGCTCCCTAGGGTTATCCACGAGCTCAGAGGGGGTGGTGTTAGCAGTCATCTTCTGTCTGTATATTTACACCAGGGCCTTACACCAGGGCCTTTGTTGTGGGTGTGCCCGCCCGATTTAGGTGTTTTCTCATTTTTCCCCACTCTCCATATTTTTCCCTATTTTTCCTCAGGTGTGGGAGGTTGTCTTGTGGCTCCTAGCTATTCTAGACACTGGCCAATTGGTTTGTGTGTTCTGACATAGGCCGACTGCTCCTGCTGCTCCATGACTCCCTTTGTGTGCTGGGCTGACTGAGTTATGCTGGCCGATTGGAGATGGGAGCAAGTCGTGAGCCTAATGCTACTGTCAGTTGCATTTTGGGCTGGCTGACTGGATCATAGGGGCCATATAAAATGGCCCCTAGCTCCCACACACATTGTATTCGAGTATTCGGGATTCCTAGTGTATATAGCAGAGTTATATGCTTCTCTCTCTCCCTCTCTGTTGCTGTGTTTTTTCTGCAGTGCGCTTGCTCTTGTGTTTTTAGATCTTGTCTTCATCTCCGCTGCATATTCTGACAAGAGATGCCTAAATTGCTTGGGGAATGATAAGCACATGCACATGCACCTAGGTATAAGCATAGGATTAGCAATGGGCTCAAACACATACACATGAATAGATGATTGGGAAACTTGATAGCTTAAGAGGGATCTATCAAATAGACGGGTGTGGACATTCATCATAGTTCTCAAAACCATAGTATCCAAAAACGAGAAACGGGAACGAAACTGGCACCCCCCAGAACGGAAATGGAAACGGGTGAAACTGTTGAAATAGCTAGATAGGAAACGGGTGAAACTGTTGAAATAGCTAGATAGGCACACATGCTTGGGGAGATTTATGGATAGACAGACAGGAAGTTGGATACAACACACATGAGCCCAAGAAGAAGCAATACTAATGTAGAAGGCAGTCTGAATTAGCCTAGGTTTCTTGATTGTGGTAATATTGCATGTGTGTGCACATTCCAAATTCACTGCTATCACATGCACTTCCTCCTTGGTGCTACAAGTCATGCTTAAAGAAAAACACGTTTGCATACAGGGAGGCTTTCAATTGGAGTGGAGAACTAGTGGGAGAGCTATTGCTCAGATGGTTAAGATGTTGAGAAAGGTGATGTGCATGTTTCCATCCTGTAAAATAGAAGCCACTACGGGTGTCCAAGGACAAGAACCCTAAGTCAATCAATTGAGGGGAGGAGGTGATTGTTTAGCAAAATACAAATCTACTTCTGGTTGCTCAAATGAGTGAAAGCAGGAACCAAAAAGCGTGACTGCACCTTGAATCTCTGGGTCAAACAAGGATAGATGGATGCCTAGATGTAAAGGTTGATAGAATTGTTGGAAATTATTTCATCCCCATATGGACTTTCCCATGCACATTCATGCTTGTATTTGGCTCTATATGAAGCCCTGCATATGCATCTAGGCACTACATTTTTTTTTGCCTATTTTTAGACATTACTTCAACATTTTTTGCATCGTCGACCAGTCCTCTGATTTTCTATTGGCCGACCAACTCCTCTCCCACCTATATAAAGGTGCCTAGGCTTACCATCATTATTATCTCTCTTTTCAGGTTCTACAGTGATAGGCAGCATCTACGGGACCTCCCTCATGCTGCTCCATGTGATGTACTACCTTTTTTGGTGATATTCAGGAGTGATCTTCTTTTCTTCTTTATGCTTGCTGTCCATATACAGTGTTGTACAGTTCTTGCAGCATTTCTTTGTGGGTATCATAGCATACTACCCATTCTTTCATGGTATCAGAGCGGGAAACCTCTCATGTGTTTTCTTTTCCCATGCTATTGTTGACTATTTACAGCATATAGGAGCTATTCACTTGCTGCTTTTTCTTCATCACTGACTTGTGTTTTTTCCTGTGGAGCTGCGTTTTCACTCAGGACTTCCTCAAGTGCTGCAATTTCTTTCTACAGAGCTGCTTTACAGTCTTTACCATTGGAGAGTCATTCTATTCTCTTCTCTTTCTGGTTCCCTCGCACCCACCCTCTCTTCTAGTCTTTATAAAGAAGGCTTGGGCTCTTGGAGGTGATGGCTTCTGGAGATCACCATTCTCCCCTCTTGGGGATTCTCTTCTCTTCCCCTCTCATCCCTTTGGATGAGTATCTTCCTTCCCTTGTGCTGTTTCATGCTGATGGTATTATTGCAGATTTTCTCTCCTCTCTTTTCACAGGAGGATAGTGGTTCTTCGATAGAGTAGGTGGATGTTTTCGTTGAGATATCCTCACATATTTTGGAGCTTCCTACTTTGGCAGTTTCTCTCTTGGCAATTGCTTCTCCTTCTTATGTTTCAGAGGAGGAATCTTCCACTGTCTTAGAGCCTGTTCCTACCTTGAACCTGGCAAATTCAGCTATCACTGATGATCAGTTTATTCCAGTGGTTGTTTCATTTCCTTCTTCTTCATAGGAGAATTCTAATTCGGTTCCCGATACTTGTTGCAGATGTAGAGGAGGTACCACATTTTTCGAAGCCATCTATGGTTCCATCTCCTGAGGGATTCTCTCTCCAGATTGATCTTGGTGTTTCGTCTTTGATATCTTCTTGATCTTCTCGTGGCTTCTTCGAAGACCTTCTCGATATTCAGATGTACAATATCTTCGCGAGCTTTGTGCCTTTTATGGAGGAGGTTGTTCCTTCAGACTCTTTGGAGGATTTTTTGAAGTGTACCGAACCTGGTCCACCCCTCTGGTGCTGAAGAGGAGGTGTTGCAAATTATTTCATCCCTAGGATGGACTTTTCCATGCACATTCATGCTTGTATCTGGCTCCATATGAAGCCCTGCATATGCATCTAGGCACTACATATTTTTTTGCCTATTTTTAAACATTATTTCAGCATTTTTTGCATAGTCAGCTAGTCCTCTGATTTTCTACTGGCCAACCAGCTCCTCTCCCACCTATATAAAGGTGGCTAGGCTTAGCATCATTATTATCTCTCTTTTCAGCAATAAGTTCCCCCAAAATAGAAGTTCAGAAGGTGCATTAGAAATCAAGTATAATCTGTTCAAGAGGCCTTATCCTGAGGGTCAAGATTTTTCTGAAATTTTTAATTAAGGTTCCTATGGACCAATAAGATTCATCCAAATGTGTGGAGGAGATAAATGGAAGAAATAAAGGAAATCCCCCCAAAAATGAGTAAATACTCACATAAGATGAAGAGTTGACTAAGGACAAGGTTATTAGTTAAAAAAGAGCGATATTTAGAAGAAATGATGCATTTTTGACACCTCAATATGGGAGAATTTCCCTCATGAAGGAGGTGCCTATTTCACATGTGGGGAAGAGTTTTAAACTCCCAAAAAAATGAGATATTTTTATCTCTCCTCTCTCCTTTTTCAGCTAGATCCATCAAAAGTGAGCTAAACTGACCTAAAAATGGTCAAAAATTGACCAAACTGACATGGAAAATTCTAGAATCAGTTTGCTTGGTTAGAGGCTCACTTTTTCCTATAAATAGAAGCCTCCCCCTTTGTTGAAGCTTAATAGTGTTTTTGCACTGTTACCCTGCTTCTCCCAAGAGCCAAAAACTATGATTTTACTCATAATTCATTAGTTTTTGACCTTCCCTCTTCTAAAGATTGGTGGCCACTCTTGTTTCAAACAAGAGTAGATCCCTCAAACCATCAAGCCAAAGGAAAGCTCTCAAATTCTCCTTGTAAGTTGGAGATTCTTCTCTTTTCTATTTCATTTTATGGTTTTTATGATCTTTGTCTTCTCTAAAATGATTATGATGTTATGCCTCATTGAAAAAAGGCATTCCCCTCTCTTCTTTAGTAAATCCAACCATTCTTTATCCTAGATGAATGATTAATGGATAAAATCAAGTTTTTCATAATGTTTCGCTTTGATAAGTACAAAATGTTTACATTAGAATGATTTAAATACTCTTGGTGAACTTCCAATTAATTTTTGAGAATTAAAAATTGAAAAATGGTCAGCCATACAAAGAAGGTTATGGTAAAATTTTCTAAAATTGTGAAAAATAAGTTTTATTTTTTTTAATTCAAAAAGAGTAATTCCCATCGTATATGTATTCTTAAAGTGTTAATTTTCATCCTAGGTATAAGAAAATGCATACTAAAAATATTTTATTAAAAAAGTATTAATTTCTTTAGAATTAAATTTCATGCATAGAAGGAATTATATTGAAATTGTTATTTTGATTATAAAAGTGTTTTTTTTCATCATAAATGATTTGTATGCATAAAAGATATTTTTTATATTAAAAGTGTGATTTTTATCATAAATGATTTTTATGCATAAATAGATGCATAAAAGAAATTCTTTTATATTAAAAGTGTTTTTTATCATAAATGATTTGTATGCATAAAAGATATTTTTTATATTAAAAGTGTGATTTTCATCATAAATGATTTTTATGCATAAATAGATGCATAAAAGAAATTCTTTTATATTAAAAGAGTGATTTTCATATAAATGATTTGTATGCATAAACATATGCATAAAAGATAATTTTTTATATTAAAAGTGTGATTTGCATCATAAATGGATTTTATGCATAAATTAGATGCATAAGAGAAATTCTTTTATTCTAAAAGTGTAATTCCTACTAAATTGGATTTATGCATGGAAAGATGCATAAAGAATTTATTTTAATCCAAAAGTGTTATTCTCATCAATTTTGATTTTATGCATAGAAAGATGCATAAAGAATTTTATTTTTAATTCAAAAGAGTTAGTTTCATCAATTTTGATTTTATGCATAGAAAGATGCATAAAGAAATTTATTTTTAATTTAAAAGAGTTATTTTCATCAATTTTGTTTTTTTGCATAGAAAGATGCATAAAGAAATTTATTTTTAATTCAAAAGAGTTATTCTTATCAATATTGATTTTATGCATAGAAAGATGCATAAAAGATTTATTTTTATTTCGAAAGTATTATTCTCATTGAAATTAAATTTATGCATAGTTAGAAGATGTGGATGTGGATGTATGGATGTGGATATATGGATGTATGTGGATGTGGATATATGCATAGTTAGAAGATGTATGGATGTGGATGTGGATATATGGATGTATGTATGTGGATGTGGATGTATGTGGATGTGGATGTATGAATGAGGATGTGAAAATGGATGTATGGATGTAGATGTGGATGTGGATGTGGATGTATGTATGTGGATGTGGATGTGAAAATGGATGTATGGATGTGGATGTGGATATGGATGTATCAATGTGGATGTGGATGTATGGATGTGGATGCATGAATGAGGATGTGAAAATGGATGTATGGATGTAGATGTGGATGTGGATGTATGGATGTAGATGTGGATGTATGGATGTAGATGTGGATGTGGATGTATGTGGATGTGGATGTGGATGTGGATGTGGATGTGGATGTGGAAATGGATGTATGGATGTGGATGTGGATATGGATGTATGAATGTGGATGTGGATGTATGGATGTGTATGTATGAATGCGGATGTGGAATTAGATGTATGGATGTGGATGTATGAATGTGGGATGTGTATGTAGAATAATGAATGCGAATGTGTGTGAAATGATGTGACGTCAATATGAGTGAATGGATGAGATGTGATGACATGTGAATTGGGATGTGAATAAATGACATGTGATGTGAATGAATCTGAGGTGATGAGATGGAAAATGATGTGATTGGATGACAATGAGTACACATATGAATGGAATGTGGAATAAGTAATGTGGACTGATGAGGAATAATGTGGAAAGACGAGAGTTCATTATAGAAACTGTATTTGTAACCTGTTTGTAAATGACTGTTTTATGTCAAGAATGCTGGGGAAGCATTTTGACCGTCTTGTGATTAAGGTCGTGAAGACCTAACTAATAAAGTTGCAAGTGCTGACGGAGAGTCAATGGAGGACGTCTTGCGTAGCAAGGTCAGTCGAGGTCTTGACCAGCCTCGGTTCGATTTAAATGGTGAGCTTCCGGTACGGTGGATGAGGGACCAAGGAAGCGGCCTATGAGTGAAGCGTTAGGTGACCTGCGAAGGATCCTAGAGGGTGCTGACCATACAGTGCTTGGGCTCTGGGTCACCGCGAAGATACCCACACGTGCGTCGTGGAAGATATTGGAACAAGGAGTAAGAGTTGTTTTCTAAAACCAAGTATGGATCTGGTTGATTGACCTTACTGGTCCTCAGCTGATGAGTCCATAGCTCTCTTATATGGATATGTTGGTTAATCTTGCTGATCTTCAACGCGAGGATTCCATCTTGATTTTTATAAGTGATTATCTGCCGCGTACTATGAGCTAGGAACTATCGAAAAGGCCCCTGAGTGAATAGGTGGTGAGTGTTCTGGTTGCCAATGATGTCATAGATACTCCTATGAAGGAATGATTGAAAATTAAGATTCAACCGGATACTTGGAAGTTTATGATCAGTAACACTATGTTTTCATTAAATGACTGAATTAAATACATTTGAATCTAGGAAAAAGGCAATTTCATATTGGGTGTGTAAGTGGTGTGAATGGAGTTAAATTTGCTTGAAAATCCTGCTAGGGGGCCTGGGAACTCTTTTCCCTGGATCGCATCACCACAATGGTTGGGCGGTTGGCTAACCCATGGGACTGGATGGGGTTAGGCTGGACTGATGGATCCATAAATCGAGACTCAATTTCTATTTAGTTCGATAGATGAAGTAAATCTCGGACAAAAATTGTTCTATGGAAAAGAATCAATGTCTGTGCCTCTCAATGAGGAAAAAAGCATTGGTTTCTATGATCCAAGTACAGTCTTTTTTCCTGATCTGACTATGGGACTTACAGGTTCGGTCAGATGAGCTCAGTTAGTTAAGGCTTTTGATTACATTAGGAAAAAGTTATCCTAGTATGTGTATGTGAAAGAATGAATGTGTATGTGAAAGAATGTGATGTGATGTAAAGAGATGTGATGTGACATGAATATATGTGGATGTGAAGTGATAGATATGAAAGTATGGATAGATGTGGGTAGTCGTACATGTGAACGATTGGATGGATGTGGATGAGATATGAAAGTATGGATAGATGTGGGTAGTCATACATGTGAACGATTGGATGGATGTGGATGAATGAGATGAGATGTGTATGAATGAGATATGATGTGGATAGATGTGATGTGATGTTATGTGGATAGAATGTATGTGATGGGATGGTGATGTGGATATAGGTAGATGCGAGTGGATGAGATCTGATGAGGATAAATGAGGAAAGATGTGATGAGATGAAAATGATGTGATTGAATGAGAATGGGAATACATATGAAATGGATGTGGATTAAATAATGTGGAGGATTGATGTGGAACAATGTGGAAAGAAGAGGCTGTAAAAGAGAATCTGTAAATGAGAGAGAAGCTGTGAAAAGGTGAGAAGTATCTATTGGGAGAGAATAAAGGGTAGCATGAGAAGATTTAGGAGGTGTGGAGATATTCTGGGAAGAGGTGGAGAGAATCAAGCAAAAGAGGTGGAGTGAATCAAGGAGAGATCAGTGGGATTAGATACTTGGATGTAAACTCTCTAAATTGAGGCATTGGCCTAATGAGAATTTGTTGGTTTTTGATTACCATGCCTACATTAAGCTATCAGTTAATTGCTCACTAGTTATGTCTTAATTATCATCTAATATCTTTTCTAATGATGTTGATTCTAGCATTAAGCTATCAGCACTAATTATGTCTTAATTATCATCTAATATCTTTTCTAATGATGTTGATTCTAGCATTTGATCCACCATAGCTCATCACATTGCAGCAAATTTAACATGGTATCAGAGCCTAGCTTAGAATCCATCAAATTTATGAACCCATTATCTTGTTAATCACCTAGTTAATTAGGATTAGTAGATAATCAAGTTTTTGCCTCTTTTTTCAAATAGCTTCTGTACCCCCAGCATGTGAAGGAGTCTCTCTCCCTTCACACATAAAATTGGCCCAAAACCTTCTAGCCAAACATAGCCATACTCCTTGTGCTTCAGTCCATCTAATCACATCAGCAAACCACCGGTGCATGCTGCAGATCTCCGCATTTTTTCAGGCGCCTTTTTTTAAAGCAAATTTGAGATCTTGTCTACAGCACTAGAAGACATTGCTCTAATTCCTCTTGGCCCTAGGGGTTTTCAAGGGTGCTCTACAAGCTGGTGAAGACAGTTTTTGATTTCATCAAGTCTAGAGTGAGATCCAAGCTCTCCATCAAATCTTCAGGTGACTTTGGTAAAACAGAGATTAAGCATTCAATGTTTGGTCTTCTTTTTAAAACGCGTTGTTGGTTGCACGTAGGATTTGTAATAATTCATGTTCGCAAGCAAATAGATATCTTCTCATGAGGAATGGTTGTGTTAATAAACACATTTTATGGTACTATATAGATTGATGTTGGTATTTGATTGAGGTGTTAATGAATAGCATTTATAGATGACCATCATTACCTGCATAACATTAAAAAAAACCATCCAAGATAAATTGCAAAACATTACTTCAATGTAAGAATAAGAGATTCTAGGAAGTGCAAATATTCATTTTGATGACAAAAAACGAAACAGAAAGAAATGCTAAGACAAAATCATATCATATATTTTGACAATATAGATTGTGCACTAAAGCAAACGACATTGCATATGAAAATCCATAAAACCTTCTTGAGAAGCCTTGAGAAGACCCCATGGCCGCATCATCATAGGCCCACAATCTAAATACCACTAACTACTACTAATAAGCTTGCTTTTACTTTATGAATTCCATTGGAAGGGATTTTAACTTTTTATGTAATCTTATTACCTCTTGGAATCCATGACCAAACCACTGCATCAAAAATCTCCCAACACTTTGGACCTGCCAAATTGAAATATCAATTCTTTAACTAATATAGCTCGGCTATTGTTGGGTTTTTCTTCTTGTGATTTGGTGCCCAGTATTGAATCGAAACCTTTTTATATTTAGGGGATAATCTATCCATGTCCACGTCTGACTCCACAACTCCTAGTCATATTGGATACTCATGTACCCTTTTCTCACATCAATGTGTGGTGTATGCACATCCTGTGGTATTCCTTTATGAGGACCACAATAGTGGTTGTTCTACTCCTCATATCCCTGAAATGCTTCTTACTCTTCTTCTATCAGTTCCATACAATGGGTTCCCTTAGTCTCTAGTCAAAAACGTATGTACATTCCAACACAATTATTGGTGATGTTATGGCGGCATTCTGGCTCGGGCGGTTGTCCAGTCTAGCAGTTGTCCACCCAACACCTAGCACGCCCGATGCATCAGATTCCCAATTTGATGACTCAAACCCTCAGTCCTCCTCAATGTTGTTGATACAATGGAGTTAATCACCTAGAGATAGGAACCATGTTAGATTCTCCTTAGCATCCTCCTAGATTTTGTAGCTCATCTACCATATTCTTCTAGTATTCTATGACTAGCTCAATGTATTGTGTACATGCTACTTCCTTTCCCTTCTTTTATGACCGCTTTTGCCAAAATGCTAGATAGTCCTTCAACCCATGAGCCACGTATTGGCTATCTCTAACATAATCGGCAATAGGCAGGGCAACCAGTTGGTAGCATTCATTTTCCTTCAGTGTTTCTCTTTCAAAGCTCAATTCCTGCTTCTTTTGGCAACCACTCAGGTGATTTTGGGTCAATTTTGTATTGCATTATTGGAATTTCACCTCACATAAAAAATCAAAATTACAATGGTTTTGAGTGTCCCACTCAGATGCCTTGCCCATCGCAAAGATAGCCGTCAACAAAACTTTTAAAGTTTGGAACTTACGTAAGAAAAAATGGTGTTGGTGATGATGAGATCTCACATTGCCTGAGTGTATCCACTAAATGTGCAAATGTGAATGTCATACCGGTTCACAATTTCTCTGAAAATATGCTAAACTATCACGGATCTAAATTGCTAGGGAGATAGAAATCAAATAAATTACAAGAATTGATTTAAATTCAAACATCACATGATCATGATCAAAATATTCACAAACAAATAAAAATACTTAGCTCACAAAGATTCGGCTCCAAGATTGGGTGCAATCATCCCCCCTTATGTGTGTATGGCCTATTTTCCCCACACAATTATTTACGAGATACTTTATTTCAATTTAAGCCATAGCCTCCAAAATACAAAAAGGGTGTTTTTCTTGCACGACACTCTCTTATCTTCAAAAATAGGGTGCCCATAAATTGAGGCTTGGGTTTAAAGCATATCACGCTTTACCAAATATTAAAGATCAAGTGTATGCTTGATAAACTATGGCTTTTACAAAATAAATCAAAATGTGCACAAGTTAGCACATGTATATACAAAGTATATACAAAGCTTGTTTACAAAATGGTAAGCCAAGTAATACATTTGTGTGACTTCTCTTCAATCCTCAGAATCCTCTTCACCTATAAAAGAGCCAACAATAAATTGGTAAAAAAAATATTCCATAAGCATACAAACCATCATCACACACATGTTTGCCAGGCGTAAGTAACCCGGGAATCACCCCTACATACGAACCAACTGAAACAAACATTGGAGACCCCAAGCATACGTCAATATCCACCAAACGTATTAATATTTATAATGGCATCACCCATGATACTAATATAATTTGGCATGAAGTAAAGATAATCCAAGTGTCCCCAAATTATCTAAGAGGGTAGAATAATATTTTTAAGAAGACTTAAAATATATTCCCATAGCAAAAACATTGCATCTATATCCTCATGTGTATGCCCCACCATCAAGAGGCCTATATGCACCATTTTGAAAACCCCTCTAGTTTACTAGCAAAGACAAGTAAGCAAAAAAATAATGTTTCTTATTCTCTGCTGCACAAATATCCAATTGGAGAAAAAGATTCTTTGGCAATTTGCGAAAAGATATGGGCTGGGGATTTGAAGAAAGATCATTTTACATTAAAGCTATGAGTTGAGTACTTGGAGAAACCACATTAGGGCCTAAAGCAATGGTTTGAGGACCTAAATTCTCCTCAATAGCTCTTGTGGATTTGTAGTGATGATCAAGAGCCTTTCTTGAGTTCAATGCTTTGACCAATGTGATGTCGCACTCTGGCATACCATCATCACATAAGTCCCATAGTGTATGTGCATCAGTCTTTTCCAAGTGGTGTAAGCACATTGCAGGAGAGCCAATTGTGGTATTGGGGTTTGAGGACCACAAACCGTTCAAGGAGAAATGACCATAATGTCCTTGCTTATGTCCATGAGTTATCATACCAGTCAAGGATACCTATAATTATGGTGCACTATCATACTCCTTTAACTTCACACGTAACTTGGGTATTGTTGTCTTCTTCTAGTCCATCTTATTGTCATGAATAATGCAAAAATATTTGCAATTGAATTTGTGAAAACCATCTTTATTCTTGGAACATTTGCAGTGTTCGCTCTTCTATGAGGATCTCACACACTTCATTCCCCTTTTGTTGATGCTAACTGAGACTTAATTCTACTGCAACTACTACACTTAGAGAATTCTCTAACTCACTTGTCTTTGACAAGGTCACATGCTTGAACTCTATATTCCAAATCCTATTGAAAGTGGTCGAAGAAATTTGCTTATATTTGAGTTGCTTAAGTGACATGTTAACCTCATATAGCATGTAAACTTGCTTGTACATGTATTAGGTATCACAAGTAGGGTCTCCCAGGTGCCATAAAGCATTGTTCTACTCTTATGCGGTATTCTCTCAGAGAAGTTCTCTATAAAAGTTTGTATGATTGCCCTTCCCATTCCTGTGCTGTCTCACCCCTTTCGTATAAATCGTGCATTACCATGCATGCAACGACGTACACCACTCTCAAACTGTTCCTTGTATCGATAAAATGATGTTTTTGAAATACCATGTATTTCGTACAAAGCTCAACAACACACCTCCTCACCATACAATGAAAACACATAGTCCATCTTCGCAAATGGATGTTTGCACCAAAACACATTGAGAGTGTCATATATATAATCCATTCTTTTTTGTAGGTTTTTACTCCAAAAGTCCTTGCACAAAGCTTGCATATTGTCATGATTTACATGTTGACAATTGCTTTGTTTACAACAATTGATAGTAGCTACCAATTACATAGCTTCTAATGACACCTTTTTGCTTTTATTAGATGAAAACAAAGCTATCTTTGGCTTTCTTTAATAGAAGCAATACTTTTGCTTCTTTGAGAGTGGCTCTACCAAGGCAACATGATCAATGTGCATCTCATCAGTCATTCAAATTATGTAATTCCTCATATTGTAACAAAGTCCTCCCATCTATCATAGTGATTTGTTTAATTGGCCACTTGAAAAGACTAATGTTGCCGATATCATCCATGGGGGCATGATCATCACCACCTATCACTGTCTCAACACTAACTCCTATGCTTTTCTCACCCAATACATCAAAGTTCATTGAATCATGTGGATACACATACATGATAACTTCCTTTCCCAACTTCTTCGATGTGCCCTCATCCCATAATTGAACTCTCTTGTCCTTCCAAGCCTCTCGATAGCTAAACCCATTGAATATTGCAACATGTGTTTTACATCTCACATTTTCCCTTGGCATATGTCTCACTCCTTTGCATAACATGAACATGTTGAAAAGACCCAATACTCCACTTAACAATACTATGAAATGCTTCCCAGATCCTCGTAGCATCCATTGTTGGAAAAGCTAAGATTATATTGTTTTCCAAACATACCTCAATCACAACCGATACATTACCTTCCCTAATTAGCACACCAGATTAGAAGCCACGTGGATCCATCACACACACACTACTTATAGGCAACCAATCTGCCACCATCAATATACATGTTTACTTTATCCCCCCTTGTGGAGTCCATCCTTGTAGTTGAAAATTAAATGGTAAGCCTACGAGAACCCAACACATTAAAAAAGAAGAGAGTGATAAGTTGGTCACGGGCAACTTTGCTAGGGACCCCAAAGGCATTATGGCTGAAGATGACCCCATGGCTAGATGGCTATAGGCCACACTCACTAGTTACCCCATGAAGAGACCCTGTGGTGGCCACATAGTCATAGGCCTCACTTAATGATGACACCAAGACTTCATGGCTTAAGAAGACCCTACAGACAAATGGTCATAGACCCCACTCCCTAGTGACACCAAGACTCCATTGCTTAAAAGGACTCCATGAGCACATGACCATATGGAATTTCTCACTAGTCACCGCAAGACTACATGGCTTGGTGTGTCTCCATGGCTGCATGGTCTTAGGCCTCACCCACCTACAATTCATGGCCTGAGTGACCTATAGTCCCAAATTAAATGAAAATTTTCCAAAATTTATGGGATTTAGGGCATATGGAGCCCTGCCAACAATTGGTCCCAAATTATCGAGATTTTTTCAAATTTCCTAAAAGGGTGTTTATTACGGATTGACATGGGATGTATGCAATGAAACAGTTGTATTTTTCATCAAGTTGGATGAATGCCAAGTGGTCAAGGGTCAAAAGTTGGAGAGAGTAAGCTTAACATTGATTAAAAGAGCACTATGTGGTAGAGAGACATCTCAAGATGAAATTGTGACACTATTGGATTCGAACCAAGATGAGTTAATGCAAGAAACTCCAATTGATGATGAAAGTGCATCAAGTACTGTACCAAAGAAGACAAAAAATAAGAAGGAAGAGAAGGAATATTTTGGTGTGGTGGCTGACTACATTTGAGGTGCCAAATGGAATCACACCATACACGCAAATGCCACTTTGAAAAAGAAGTTCAATTCCAAAAGAGAGAATTCTCCAAAATGTGTAAAAAAGGGATTTTAGAAACCCCTTCTGTTGAACCCACAGGCTACACTTACATATTTATGAGTGACCCCCCCCCCCCCACGC
Source organism: Cibotium barometz (assembly GCF_041138505.1). Lineage (NCBI taxonomy): Eukaryota > Viridiplantae > Streptophyta > Polypodiopsida > Cyatheales > Cibotiaceae > Cibotium > Cibotium barometz. Next base: position 35,708,571 of record NC_141072.1, read on the forward strand.
ATGCATAGAGCATGCTATGCATGCATTATGCATATTGCTTATAGGCTTATGCATAGAGCATGCTATGCATGCATTATGCATATTGCTTATAGGCTTATGCATACAGTATGCATAAATGAGTATGCATAAATTTTGATTTTATGCACAGAGTATGCATGCTTTTATGCATATGCTTAATGCTCTATGCTATGCATGCTTTAATGCATATTATCATCATAATGCTCTATGCTATGCATGCTTTAATGCATATTATCATCATAATGCTCTATACTATGTATGATTTTATGCATATGCATAATGCTATATGTTGTTATGGATTAGCCTTAGCATTTCTCTCATGCCTGCCTCTTTTTCTTGTTTTGTATTATAGGTCTTGTCGTGTTTGAGTCCAACTCTTCCCAACCCCTCAAGGTAAGTCGTTACACATAAGATCTTTTGCTATTTATAATTTTCTTATTTGCATCCTTGGGTGCTGGGGTTTAGGGTTAGTATTCATGCATAAAGATGCTCTCTTTATGCATGCATAAGACTTTTATTTCTATTATGCCTAAACTCCTATGCCTAAGCTCTTATGCCTAAGAGGCTTATGCATATACCTCATGGGATCATACGTTCATGCATAAGGCTTGTGTGGCTCTTTGAGACCATATCTTCTCGACCACTTCAGGTAAGCTCTTACACACAAGCTGTATTGCTATTTATGATTTTATTTCTTGCACCCTTGGGTGCTAGGGTTTAGTATTTATATGTATGCTCAGGCATACTCTGTTATACATAATCCTATGAGGTATACTCTATGTATGCATAAAGAGAGTATGCCTAAGAGCCTTATGCATAAGCCATATAGCCTTGTGCGTAAGCCATAATCATTATGGCTTATGCATAAGGCTTATGGCTTAATAATAAGGCTCTAAGGCATACTCTCTTTATGCACGCATGTAGTATGCCTCATAGGGTTGTGCATAAGACACAAGGCTTATGCATACGGCATACACTTACGCATAAGGCATACACTTATGCATATGATGCATGCATTTCTTTGATGCATAAACTCCTATGCATCATAAGGAATGTGCAAAAGCTCTTATACATGGTGTGTAGATAATGTCTTATGCATGAGTCTTATACATAAGTCTCATGTATTACAACTCATGCATGCATTGGACAACATAGACAACGTCTTTGTCTCTCTATTCCCCCCTAAGGCTTCAAGGTATTTTTTTATGTTTGATTCACCACTTGGAAGAATCTATAGCAAAACTTGCTTCCCTTATCATCCATAAAAGGGCCACCATCATTGCCTAAAGAATATTAAATAGTAACAACTCTGTGAAACCAAACTTGCACTGCCAATGCATGAGTGGTGAGACAAGAGGAGGATCCATGTGTAGGAGACAATGCATCGATGTGAGCGTGGTCTTGCAGGCACTGGGAGGATCTAAGGAGCCAGGGTTGTGTCATGCTATTAAAGGAGAAGAGGGGCAAGGGTGTGTTGCGCTATTAGAGGGAGGAGCAGAGGGGACATGATAGGGGTTTGGAGAGCGGTGGGGTAAAGGCTAAGAGAGAGAGGGATTTGTGGAAGTGAAGAAGTGTCTAGCATATGGGCCAGCATAAAAAAGGGGGATAGGCTAGAATCTAGAGATATGAACTCACTCTACTTTGTAATTATGGCTTCTACTCATCCTATTATGGATGACCCTTCATAAGACAACCACTTGACCCTTCATAAGACAACCACCTCTACATAAAGTTAACATACTTACACCTTAAGCTTAATGAAAAATGATAAATGCATATTTATGCTATTAAGACTTATGTCTAAATCAGCCTACTTGATTGAGTTTGGGATTTTCTAGTACAAAAGAACTTGCACTCCATGGCTATATTTAACAGCATATATATGAGAGTATAAGCATTTATAAAGCTCCATAGCCATATTGTAAGAGAAACCTACACTCCATGGCCATATTGTTGCATAAGATATTGATAATATATAAGAGTATATAAGCCTTATACTTTAGTCTTATGCATAAGCCTTATATAGAAAAGCTTATGCACAAGCCTTTATGAGGCATAGGAGCTTATGCACGAGCCTTATGCATAAGTGGGGGAAAACTACTCATGCATGAGTTGGACTTTATCTACGTTGTCCAATGCATGCATAAGTAGTTTTCGAATCCCCTTGCCATGCATTTTGCTATTGCATGAGTAGGGGGGAAAATACTCATGAATGCATGATGTCCATGCATGCATGAGTAGTTTCCTAATCCCCTTGCCATGCATTTTACTGACCACCACTAGGGTAGATACCACATCATAAAGATATTGAACAACATGAAGTTGTGCATAAAGAGATGTCTGGGGAAGGATGGGGTATGATAACTCAATGCTCAGTGAAAGAGTGAAGGAAGGTGACGCACCGTTTACAATTGGAGAACGGTGCTTATTCATTTTGAAACAATATTTTGACCTTGTACATGTTTATTCCTAATTTGATATGAACATTTTGTTTAACTTGATGCAGACAACTCTCAATATTTGTTTGTATTTTTGAATGAAACGTTTTATAATATGTTGTAAGTGTGTATTTTTTAATGTTTTAGTTTTTTGGGGGGGACAAAATGCAAGAGACAGAAGTAGATTTGATACGTTTCTCTCTCTTTCATTTTGTCCCAGCCCCCCATGGAGACTACAAGACTACAGCTATGGATACATTTGCCAGGCCATGCTAATAGCCTATGCAGATTACAACATGGCTATATGGATGCATCTATTCACATGGTTGCCTGTGGGCTGTATGCAAAAATGTAGCCACATTCCCCTATCCACGATAATAGTGGCGTAAGAGAATTTTGAAGCTCCAAAACTCCTTTATTGAAGTGCAATCCCTCATCCTTTGGTAGTTTTGCTACCCCTCCTTTTTAACTCTCCATATAAAACAACAACGACCTTGATAAAATCTCAATTTGATATTTGCTCAAAAATTTCCTCACCTTAAGCAAATAGGAAAATCAAGGTCACTAGTGGTGCTAGTTCACAAGAAACAATTACCGTTTTTGTTTATAACTAGCCAACTTTATCATGTATAAAACATGTAGCTAATTTTTACACTAGAATGAAAATCGAGACATTCACAACATTATGGTTTGTATGCTTTAACTTTATTTTTTAAATGATACAAATAAGTACATAAGAATGATAACAACTTGGAAAAATGCTATCAATAAGGACGTAAGAACAAGATGAGAATAAGAATAATCTAAGTGCATGAAGATCGAAATACTTTTATGGCCTCAAGCCTTAATGTGTGTAGGCTTAATGCATTTAAGACCTTAATGGATTTAGGGCAATGCATTTAAGACCTTAATGGATTTAGGGCTTAATGCATTTAAGATTTGAATGGATTTAGGGATTAATGCATTTAAGAACTTAATGAATTTAGGGCTTAATGCATTTAAGACCATATTACATTAAGGCCTTAAGGCCTTGATGCATTCAGGTCTAAGTCATACTGCCTTAATGCATTAAGACCCTAAAGAAGAAAACTTAATACACAAAGTTCAATAAGATCTAAGAAATTACGACCTTAATTCACTAAGGTCTAAGACACTAAGACCTTAGAACTTTGTCCATTAAGGTCTAAGGACTTAACACATTAGAATTTAGTGCACTAAGACTAAAATGCACTAATTCTAATGCATAAGACCTTAATGCACAAAGGTGTAATGTCTTAGTGAATTCAGGTTTGATCTATAAGACCTTAATGCACAATGGTCTAATGTCTTAGTGAATTAAGGTTTTTGAATTAACTTTTAATGCAAAAGACAAGCAGTTTATATAGGTGAGAAATTCATGCATTTCCCACACTAGATCATACACATTGGAAAAAATCTCTATATCATAGAGATAATGCTCAACATTGGCATGCACATCCCTATTATAGAGAGAGTAAGTTGGATATTATAATCTATACAAAGTGTGGAAAGAAATATCTAGCTTCACCCCTTGTGGATGGGCTTCTTCACTAAGCCTAGTCGGAGAACATTTGTTAGCATCTTGTAATAAACCTTTAAAATATTATAACATAAGAGAATACATGCATTAAAGGCTATTACCAAAGGCCACTATTAAAAACCCCCTAACTTCAGTGCATTGAATGCATTGTTGGCTCTTACCAAAGGCCACTATTCAAACCCCCGTGGTGCCAAGTAGTCCATCCCTAATATCTAGCCACAAAGGGTGCCCTATTTCACTTAAAAATTGGTTCTAATGAAGGTTAAATTAGTTACATTTAAAATCCATGCTTAAAAAGAAAGATAACTAATCATAATCAAGGAGACTCAATGATATCATGAACAAGACATAAATCCACTATTATTTCCATTAGATTGGGACTCTTTGAATAGAACACACTGTTCGTTTTTTACATCCGACGAAACTCCATCTTTAAGATTCAACCTCTTCATCTCAAACATAACTTCATCTTTAAGAAGTCAAAACACTAGTGGGTTGTTGCAAGATCAGGGTGTCCAGTTTTATCCAGTTTATGCTGGACTGGGACAATGCTTGGAGAGCAAATTTTGGGGAGCAAGGTACTTAAAATGAGATCAAGCAAATAATAGAAAATACGCTGGTCCTTAAATTAACCCAATATAACTTAAATTAATATAAATTAGTCTAATTAATCAAAATTAATCAAAAATATGATGAAATGATAAAGAATTGATCTTTCCATACTTAGAGTGATCCAATTTATTTCTCCATAGATGCACCATTACAAGTACACTAGTCCCTATAGGTTTTAGATGATTCACATCAAAAATGTAATTTTACTAATTAGATTATTAATATTTACAGGCCTTCTGATAGTCTGGAAGAATTTTGAAAAAGAGATCATTAAAAATCCAACCATTGGATTTGTAATTTTTACTAACCACCACATTCTACTAATGTCTCAGTACCCACTCTTTTGATCTACAAGATTGAGGATTTTAAGTGGTAGCTATTGTGGGTACAAAAAGTGGCGTATATTATAACACTTTAAAGACCTTGAAATATTTAAAGAAAATAGACAAATATCTTAAAATTTTCTCAAAAAATCAAGTTAAGATCCATATTATGTGAAGATATAAGGTACAAAGTGGGAATCTCATATGAGTTTATATGTAAAAGATATTAGCATTTTATGGAATCAGTTCAAATTTGGGACAGGGTGTATACATTGACTTTGTACCTAAGAAAATGAGGACTTTTATCTAATGCTTAATCAAATTATGCAGCTATATTTCCAACTTTGAATATGATGTTCCAATAAAAGAACTTGAAACGAAATTCCTTCATTTACTAGGAGAGATTAGCCACTAAAGGTAAACAAATGCCTGTTTTTTAACTGTTTACAGGGTGCCTGAGTGGACAAAACTGGGCACCCTGATCTTGCAACCACCTTAGTTCATATGTGGACCATGTTCATTGTTTTGCAGAGGTTATAACTTTTGGAAATGGAGATGACAACAAAGGATCAATGACCAATTATGCATAGTTTAATGTAGACGCCATTGATGATGTGGATTTTGGGGATGATGTTCTTAAGCAATAAAAGTTGAGGTCAAGTGACAAACCCAATTTTGATCTAGAAACCAATGGAAAAGTAGAGGTAGATAAAGAAAAATTCTTTGATGATGATGATAAAAATGATGCTAATGATGGTTTTCATGCCAGTGAGAAAGGGTTGATTTAGGTTGATACAAGTGTATACATTTATGCATTAAAAACCCTTCATTTTCAAAGGTACTTCACACTCAATTTCCAACTTATTAAGTGCTAATGTCCCCGTAAGTTTTCCACCCACAAGAAAGAAGGAGTTGCTTATCTTTTTCATTCCTCGAACTTATAAGGCCCTATAGACAAAAGCAAGAAAACCTTGCATCTGCTGTGTAAACCAATAATGAAAATCAGTGAGACCATTTACAGAGAGAGCAACTATTGCAGTCTATTTCTAAAGTCTGTGTTGTTGTCTTACAAAGACATTTGTAATTTGTTAAAGAATTCAATCTTGTATCCCATAACATTATCACCACTTATTTTTTAATAAGAGCCTTGTTCTCACCAACCACTTGTACCCTTGATCAACTTCATTCAGCACATCTATCCAACATGAGACTGTATTCTCCAAGACTTCCATCGAGTTTATGCAACATATCCATGAAACGTAAGATGCCCTTTGTTAGACTAAGAAGAGTGCATTTGGACACACGTTATAGGGGTTGATAAGATTCAATGCTAGCCCGTTATAGCTTATTTGTAAAAGCTATTGTCCCACCCCTAGCCCGTTGAAAAAAGCTACCCCCTCTAGCACGTTTCCCTAGCCCATTTGGAAAAGCTGGTTATGTGGAGGTGCTAGGAGCCAAAAGTTCCTTAGATCCATCCAATGGTGGTCAGCTTTTCAGAATTAGAGGATCAAAGTCGAGAGGATTCAATGCTAGCCCCTTATAGCTTATTTGTAAAAGCTATTGTCCCACCCCTAGCCCGTTGAAAAAAGCTACCCCCTCTAGCACGTTTCCCTAGCCCATTTGGAAAAGCTGGTTATGTGGAGGTGCTAGGAGCCAAAAATTCCTTAGATCCATTGAATGGTGGTCAGCTTTTAAGAATTAGAGGATCAAAGTCGAGAGGATTCAATGCTAGCCCCTTATAGCTTATTTGTAAAAGCTAATGTCCCACCCCTAGCCCGTTGAAAAAAGCTACCCCCTCTAGCACGTTTCGCTAGCCCATTTGGAAAAGCTGGTTATGTGGAGGTGCTAGGAGCCAAAAGTTCCTTAGATCCATCCAATGGTGGTCAGCTTTTCAGAATTAGAGGATCAAAGTCGAGAGGATTCAATGCTAGCCCCTTATAGCTTATTTGTAAAAGCTATTGTCCCACCCCTAGCCCATTGAAAAAAGCTACCCCCTCTAGCACATTTCCCTAGCCCATTTGGAAAAGCTGGTTATGTGGAGGTGCTAGGAGCCAAAAGTTCCTTAGATCCATCCAATGGTGGTCAGCTTTTAAGAATTAGAGGATCAAAGTTGAGAGGATTCAATGCTAGCACCTTATAGCTTATTTGTAAAAGCTATTGTCCCACCCCTAGCCCGTTGAAAAAAGCTACCCCCTCTAGCATGTTTCCCTAGCCCATTTGGAAAAGCTGGTTATGTGGAGGTGCTAGGAGCCAAAAGTTCCTTAGATCCATCGAATGGTGGTCAGCTTTTAAGAATTAGAGGATCAAAGTCGAGAGGATTCAATGCTAGCCCCTTATAGCTTATTTGTAAAAGCTATTGTCCCACCCCTAGCCCGTTGAAAAAAGCTACCCCCTCTAGCACGTTTTGCTAGCCCATTTGGAAAAGCTGGTTATGTGGAGGTGCTAGGAGCCAAAAGTTCCTTAGATCCATCCAATGGTGGTCAGCTTTTCAGAATTAGAGGATCAAAGTCGAGAGGATTCAATGCTAGCCCCTTATAGCTTATTTGTAAAAGCTATTGTCCCACCCCTAGCCCATTGAAAAAAGCTACCCCCTCTAGCACATTTCCCTAGCCCATTTGGAAAAGCTAGTTATGTAGAGGTGCTAGGAGCCAAAAGTTCCTTAGATCCATCCAATGGTGGTCAGCTTTTCAGAATTAGAGGATCAAAGTTGAGAGGATTCAATGGTAGCGCCTTATAGCTTATTTGTAAAAGCTATTGTCCCACCCCTAGCTCGTTGAAAAAAGCTACCCCCTCTAGCACGTTTCCCTAGCCCATTTGGAAAAGCTGGTTATGTGGAGGTGCTAGGAGCCAAAAGTTCCTTAGATCCATCCAATGGTGGTCAACTTTTCAGAATTAGAGGATCAAAGTCGAGAGGATTACTTAAATAAAATAAAATTAATGAAGGGCACCCCAACAAAGAGAATGCTATGAACAAGCATACTTTTCTAAGGAAAAGTTCTACTCCCTTTTAGACTATATGATGACAGGGACTTGACAAGAGGTGTCCTTTTCTCTGGGAACTCCTCCTCAAATGGTTCCCAGCCTCCTATGGGTGGTGCTCCCCATGTCACCAACAGTTCCTAAGAGGAAAGGACACCTCTTGTCCTTTTCTTACTCCATCGAATGGGAGTCGACTTTTCAAAATTAGAGGAATAGTCGACTATGATATTTTTCCCTTGATTTTTTGAAATGGTGATCGGCCATATAAAGTATTTGGCAGCACACAACGGAGGGTGAACGACGCACCGACCTCATGGATCGGCTCTCTAGCTCTCCCTATAAAAGAGCCCTGCATGCCTCACTTTTTGGCATTGTGTCCCCCTTTACTTACTTCCCTAGCAGCTATGGCGCGACTGATCATGCTTGTGTGCCTTTTGGTTGTGCTCAGCGTAGCGGTGGTGTCTGAGGCGTCTATTCACATGGCTATATGGATGCATCTATTCACATGGTTATGCCTATGGCTATATGCAAAAATGTAGCCACATTCCCCTATCCACGACAATAGCGGCGTAAGAGAATTTTGAAGCTTCAAAACTCCAAAACTATAAGGTAAAGACCATCATGTCTAGGCCTCAAGAGCAAGTCAGGGATTCCATGCAATTGTGGTACTTCCATCTGAAGACCCAGTTACTAATTTATGAATTTCAGTTCAAATAACAACTTGTATGAATTTCATCACACAATTCTAATCTTATACTGCTACTTCATAAATTTTTGACATTCTTAGCTTCTCGGTTGATCCTCATTAGCCAATTTGCTCTGATACTAATTGTAAGATCCCCGTCCCCACCGCACAATGGATTCGGGGTGCTAGCAGCGGAAGTAGCACATCTTGCATGGGGCAGGGTCCCACACTCAGGGCCTCGCCCACGGATATCCGGACAGGTGACTAATTCCTCGGTTCTTCCAAAACCGAACTCGAAAAAACTTCCCTTGCCGGAAAGCACAGGCGATTCCTCCAGGATAAAATTTTACTCTAATGTAGTCAAGGTCATTACTGACCAAACTGATCCAACCTAACCTAAAGTCACTTGGTCAGATCAAAGAAGAAACTTGCACTTGGATCATAGAGATCAACGCTTTTTTCCTCATTGAGAGAGGCACAACCATTGATTCTTTTCCATAGAATAATGTTTGACCCCGATTTACTTTAGCTAATGTACCATAGCTATTGTCCCACCCCTAGCTCGTTGAAAAAAGCTACCCCCTCTAGCACGTTTCCCTAGTCCATTTGGAAAAGCTGGTTATGTGGAGGTGCTAGGAGCCAAAAGTTCCTTAGATCCATCCTATGGTGGTCACCTTTTCAGAATTAGAGGATCAAAGTCGAGAGGATTCAATGCTAGCCCCTTATAGCTTATTTGTAAAAGCTATTGTCCCACCCCTAGCCCGTTGAGAAAAGCTACCCCCTCTAGCACGTTTCCCTTGCCCATTTGGAAAAGCTGGTTATGTGGAGGTGCTAGGAGCCAAAAGTTCCTTAGATCCATCCAATGGTGGTCAACTTTTCAGAATTAGAGGATCAAAGTCGAGAGGATTACTTAAATAAAATAAAATTAATGAAGGGCACCCCAACAAAGAGAATGCTGTGAACAAGCATACTTTTCTAAGGAAAAGTTCTACTCCCTTAGACTATGATGACAGGGAATTGACAAGAGGTGTCCTTTTCTTTGGGAACTCCTCCTGAAACGGTTCCCAGCCTCCTATGGGTGGTGCTCCCCATGTCACCAAGAGTTCCTAACACCTCTTGTCTCCATCGACGAATGGGAGTCGACTTTTCAAAATTAGAGGGATAGTCGACTATGATATTTTTCCCTTGATTTTTTGAAATGGTGATCGGCCATATGAAGTATTTGGCGGCACACAGCGGAGGGTGACCGACGCACCGACCTCATGGATCGGCTCTCTAGCTCTCCCTATAAAAGAGCCGTGCATGCCTCACTTTTTGGAGAGATTCCCCCTTTCCTTAATTCCCTAGCAGCTATGGCGCGACTGATCATGCTTGTGGGCCTTCTGGTTGCGCTCAGCGTAGCGGTGGTGTCAGAGGCGGCCCGTGATTTGGATCAGCCTCAAGTTTTACAGCTGCAGGAGCTTCAAAAATGTCGTCACGGTTGTGTCCAGTGGCTTCTGCGGCTCCATCATATCTGCATATGCCAATTACATGGAGAATCCGAGGCGTCGCAGCTAATTCTGCCTGCGCCAGGTAAGCCTCCTCCACTCGCTCGCTGCGCAAAATATAGTGTGTTTGCAGTCATGACTTGTTTCATTATGAGAACGTGATCATCGTCGTGATTATTAACGCAAGTGATTGATGGGCGCTGGATCAGATCATCAGAGTGGTACTGATACTACTACTACTACTACTACTCACGGTCATGATGAGCGCCCGCGCCTGGACGATGTGGCGGACGACGGGGCACTGGTGTGGTGCGTGGCTCGAGCTTCTACCCCGGACGCGGTCCTGCAGCAGCTGCTGGACTACTCGTGCTCGCAGGGGGCTGATTGTGCCGCCATCCTTCCGGGTGGGCCCTGCTACGCCCCCGACACCCTCTACGCCCACGCCTCCTTTGCCATCAACGACTACTGGCAGCGCATGCGCGCCAAGGGCGCCACTTGCGACTTCGGAGGCGCCGCCATGTCCGTCACGCGCGATCCCAGTGAGTACTACTAACACTTCTTTCACATGCCTCTTATTATGTGCTCTCATATTCGTTGATGCAATGCTCATCCTCTCCACGTCTCTGCAGGCAATGGGCAATGCAATTATCCAGCCGGAATCAAAACGTTGATTTAGAGCGTGCCCCTCCCTTTTTCCCAGCAATTCCTCTTTTGTTCAGCTCCCCGCCCCTCCCCTCCCCTCCCCTCCCCTTCTTTTTATCTCCTCAGCCCTTATCAGCACCGCCAGCAGCAGGAGTGCTAATGCATCCCATTTTTTAGGTTCTTTTTTGAGTTTTCTGGAGTATCTATAAAAGAGAATCAAATTTCATCGGCTAACATGCGTGCTTTATATTGTGTTTGTCCCCTATTTGTTTTTTCCTCACATTTCTACACACAAGTACCACCAAGGGGTACTTAACACCACTCCAAATATTTACCATTTTTTTCAGAGTGGCGAAACTATAACGTTAAACCTCACTCACGCATAAGCCACTCGGTGAGTTGGAGAGCACATCTTGCATAGTTAATTGTTGATAACCCTGCCATGGTAACGATTCACGAGGCTTGATGATTGTATCTATTCAAGTCATTGATCTACATGAACAATGCATTGAGGATTGTCCTCATCACTATCTACGACGGGGTCATAAAGGAAGTGGAGGCGTGGGATCAATGAGTTGAACAGATGCAATCTATTCAAGTCAGTTTTGCCTCCCCTCGCGCCTCCCCTCCCCTTCTCAATCCTTATCAGCATCTCCAGTAGTAGGAGTGCTAATGCATCCCATTTTTATAAAAACAATCAAATTTCATTGGCTATATGTGTGCTTTCTTCTGAATATATATTGTGTGGTAAGACTATAACGTAAACCTCACGCATAAGCCACTCGCTGAGTTGAAGAGCACATCTTGCATAGTTCATCGTTGATAACCCTTCCATGGTAATGAAATGGGTCCCAAATTTTGTATTCAATTAATTAATAAGTAGGAAAGGGGGAGGGGGTAAGGTTTTTTATTTTTATAAGGTGGGGAACACGACCGTAGGTTTGAAATATCCACTCTACTACATCCACGTGCATGTGGAGCAGCACGTGGATGCTCTAGAGTTTTCTAGGGTCGCCCTTCTCTTTTTCTTCAACTCTGGTGACAAGGCGAGGCCACCTCTCTCTCTTCCTTGATTGCTGATCTCTCTCGTGATTGTAGCATCGCCTCTCTTTGCCCCTCTCTCTCTCTCTCTCTCTCTCTCTCTCTCTCTCTCTCTTCCTTGATTGCTGATCTCTCTCGCGATTGTAACATTGCCTCTCTTTGCCTCTCGCTCTCTCTCTCTCTCTTCTTGGTCATCTGTATCCCGAGGGGGCTTTTGGTATGTATCTCCTTGGTCGCGTGATTCCAAACCTTAGCATATACTAAGGTTCAGCCCAAGCCATGCCTCAACTGAGACTATTTTGTTGTATTTTAATGAATAATAGAGTGAGTGGCACATCAGTTCTATATGAATTGATGAGATTTTGTGCTGTGGAGCTATAATTGTGTTCTCTTGATTGTTGAGATGATGGAGGTAGTTAAATGTCAGATCTTGTTAGCTATGTGTGTCATATACAAGAGAGATCCTGCAATCAAACCTATCTAAGCAAGTGTTCCCAACAAGAAAGCAAGATCCAGTAGAACAAGAATGAGTAGAGAAGAAGGAGAGCTCAAGCATGAATTCTAGTTTAAGGGAATTAATGAGTATTTCTCAATGTCAAAAATGACTTATAAAAAAGGCTGGCTACACAAAACCTTAAAAATATTCTATTGGCACTACTTCTAGTCATAAGAACATATGAACTTATGAATTCCCTATTTTGCATTAATATCAAAGTAAGACTGCTTTATAATGTTGTGATTTGTGACTTTCCTATTTCACGCTAAGCTCAGGGTAAAATAACTTTATAAATTCTAGCACTCTTTTACGAAAATGGGCTTCCATTACACATGCAAGATGGAAAAGTGCTTATCATAGGTCGGGTGAGTGAAACCATGTTAATTTGTGAAGTGGTTATTATGCCTCCCTTGTTAGTGGTGGTGGTCGTGTCCTTGCATCACCGAACTATGTTAACATGTGAAGTGTTTCTTAGTGGGGTGACCGTGTCCTTGCATCACTAAACTATGTTAACTTGGGAAGTGGTTAACATACCCCCTATTCTTGCATCACCAAGTTTGGGTGGTTTAGATGTTACTAATTTGGTAGAGGTGTGGATGGCTAAAGATGTAGTTAGTGAGATGAGGCCTTCAAGGTAGATGTTGGATAGAGTTTGGTGACCTCTCATTCTTGCTTTCCTTTCTCTGTCTCTCTGTCTCTCTGTCTCTCTCTCCCCCCCGCCCTTCCCCCTATCTCTATTTCTCTAACTCTAAGAACAAGTGGATTACAAGATCGGAGATATTTTTGAAAGATGCTATTGGAGTAGCTGATGATTCCAAGAGATGTGGTGGTAGACCTCTTTGCTAGGACTCCAGACCACGCCATCACCAATTTAGGAAATTCTTGAATATGAAAAATTGCCCCCATAATGCTATACAACATTAGAAAGATCCTGAATAGTAGATTTCTAATCTACAACCTTCGAAACAATTTGACTTGATTTGTAAAAATTTAACTAGCAGCCCATTTTTCGAGAAAAAGCTGACCTGGCATTTCATTAGAGGGCCCTTTTTGAGTCCAAATTTGGGAACTTCTTGAACATAAAAAAATATCCATGGGATGTCATCACCAATTTGGGAACTTCTTGAATACGATGAATTACCCAGATTCATGCTTTATATCATTGGAAAGATCTCAAAGAGTAGATTCGAAACAATTTAACCAACTGCCCATATTTCTAGAAAAACCAACATGACATTTCTTAGAGGGTCCTTTTTGAGCCCAATTACGACCCAATCCTTGTCCAGCAGGACCCGCTTACCATGGATTGATATTGCGCATTGATCCGAGCTAACCGACCATGCATTGACACCAGATCTCTCTGAATGCCCGGCAGTCCGGCTATCATGCCTAATGACCAACTTTATTTTATTAGCAATGATTGATATTGGTCTTGACACAGAAAGGTATAATTCCAAGATCTCAAGGTTAAATTAATTAAAGACTAGGGTGCCTTGTTGCTGCTTATTGCTTCTTTGGTGATGAGGTCCTTCTTGTGATAGTGAAGGCAGTTGAAGAAGAGGACAATAGTCAAATATAGATAAAAAAGATTTGTTTGCTTGAATTATTTAAGACCATTGGAGGTTCTTATAGATTAAAAGAGGATCCATGTGGCAAGTCATGCCATTTAACCATGTGTTTTTTGAGAATGCCTCTCGCATCCATAAATCTACCTTGATAAGTGTCAATAGAGGCTTGGTGCATGTGCTACCTATTATGAGTGCCTATGTATGTACGCTATTCTTATAAAGAGAAAAGCCTTATGAGGGCTAAAGTTGTGCCCCTCCACCTCCTTGATTTCTTCAACATTTTTTAGTTTGGTTGCAATGAGAGCTGTCTTCATGCCGAGGTATGTTGTTTGAGTGGTTCACTGCACACAAGAATAGGTTATACAAAAGAATGGTAGAAAAACCACTTGTACATGAACCATTCAAGGAATTCCAAGTGATGGGTCGTACCATGGACCAAGATCTCACCCAACATAATTCCCCCCCATCCAAAGATATAGTTAGATTTATACTTGGATTTATGTCAATGGTGAGGGTATCGTGTTCTTTGGTTGGTCTCACAATTTTACCTATTTGATCAAGGAGAGGCTAATGTCCTCTATCAGTGTACCTTATTTGAGGTTTTCAATGGCACACTCTCATGAGACTATATCCTTATATAGAGGAATCATCTGACATCTCTAGATCCTCTGAGTTAACATGTTATGTGGGTAGGGCTGAATGAAGTGCAAAGGGTGAGAAGGAAATTTGGGCCGCACCATGATGGTTATGTTTAGAAGGCATTGAGGCGGGCCAACCTTATTAAGGTAGGGGGATACTTTGAGTAGTTGAAGGATGGCATGAAACTGAGTTGTGCAACTTCCTTGGTGATCTCTAAGGGTTCTCTTAACCTATGCATGAATAACTGTTCCTTGGACTTTGCAGAGCATTTTGGGGTTCAAGGAGCATGAATCTTCTTTAAGTGACTCCTACTTTTCCCAATAGATCATGAAGATTGAGATGCCAATCCAAATATGACTTTTTAGGTTTCCCGATAGATTTGGAATGAGAGGTGGAAGTGGCACTGTCAGCCATGATTTCTTCCTCGTCATGTTCCTTGTGCAAGGATTATGTTCTTTGGCTATGTGCATACCTAATGTATGTAAAGTGGAGCCATGATTCTTGGTCTTGGTTTTTCTTATGCAAGAATTATGTTCCTTGTGCAAGGATTATGTTCTTGCTCTTGATGTTCCTTGTGCAAGTATTATGTTCTTGATCTTGATGTTGTGATGCATTTGAGGATTTGTGTGAATGCATCAATTTGTGTTCATGGTGGCACTAAGAGGGTATTGCCCAAACTGCTCTACATGAACGCCACTGGTATATATTATTGTCTTATCCTTCAATAGTCCCCAAAAGGTGATGTTAAGAAGCTCGCACACAAATGTGCCAAGTGTGCATGAACACTCTTCAAGGAAAAAACATCATTTGTGAGCTTAGACCTCTTTTTTTTAAAAAAAAGCCTTCAAGGAGATTTTCTAAAATTTAAAAAAATAGATAGAGCTTTTGTCATTTTTTCTCCTTCAAAATAAGTGCTTTTATAATAAATAAGTGCTTTTGTCATTTTTTCTCCTTCAAAATAAGTGCTTTTTTCTCCTTCAAAATAAGTGCTTTTATAATAAATGCTTTTTTCTCCTTCAAAATAAGTGCTTTTATAATATAGATTCAAAAACTAAAACAGTTGTGTAGATGTCCACTAGGAGCACATCCAAGCCCAAGAAGACTACAATCTCACTACACTCAAACTTCCTACCACCACTAGACATCCACCGGAACACAAGACCACATAATTGAAGCCCACAGAGCATAGAGCTTGCATAGTTTGGGATTTCTTGAGTAAATTTCTTGGAAACTCTGAGTGCTAGAGATAATCAGAAGGTCCAAAAGTAAATCCTCCTAAGCTAAAAGCCAAATTAGTTTCCACTTAACAATAAACCCTTAGAAGTTGCAATTTTCCACTCTTCACACACATCATATCGCCATTAGCACTTATATCCATACACTCAGGTGTCCATATGATCTCATCATGTGGTCCATGCAGTGCTAGTCCATACACCCATGCATCTTGTAGTCGTCACGCACCCAATGGTCTCAACAACTGCACCTTGATCGAGACACTTTGACACCCGATATCTCATTCTTGCAAGCTGCATTAATACCCCATGCTAAAACTTTGCACATGCTCGAAAGTTTGAACCGGTTCTCTTGTTTTTTCTTCTTCATGGAGCCTTGTTCTTACTATGTCTACCCTTACTTATAGATATAATTTACATTTTGGGTAGTTGTGCACTCATGAGGGCCATTCATGAGGGCCATTAGCCTTCCAACACATGTGCACTCATGATGGCTACTGATAGCTATAAATTGCATTTACGGCATGTGTGCATTCATGAGGGATACTACCATCATCCATGCACAAGGACGTGAAGAATCCTCCCAAGTGGTCAAAGAAAATCCATATGCCCAAGGTCGACATTGTCCGATAATCAAGAATCTCACTCCCAAACCACACAATGTCTGACTTGCCACTTCGTTTTATTGATATTTCTATGCATCAAACAAGAGGGCCGATTAGCCACTAACACTTCAAAAAGAGGCTTAAGCATTAACTAGATCTATTTGGCCATGTCCAACAAGCCACCCATATCTCGCAATTGACCATACTTGATCCACTAAGAGCCTCCATGCACCATATCCTCATTTTTCAAATATCTCCAAGTACATTTATATATAGGAGGACCATGGTGGCTAGCTTATAGTAGAACTCATAGTATGACCCATCACTTGGACTCCTAGGAGTACCCACCAATGCATGCCATACAGGTACCTTATCAAAAAGCCTTTTTTACAACTACCTTATCAAAAAGCCTTGTTACACATCAAAAACCCTTATCTTATCCGAGACCATGTGTAAGAGTCAAAGAAAGAAGTTTGTTGGAGATTTCATAAGAAGGTTATTCTATATGGGCACATCTTTAGCCCAATTCCTGTGCATGACACCTACAAAATAACACTTGAAATATGAACATGGGCTTTGCATTTATTAGACACATCTAGCAAGAATAGGCATGGATAATCTCAAGCATCTTCACTAAGCGGCCTCATGGAGACATCTAGCAAGAATAGGCATGGATAATCTCAAGCATCTTCACTAAGCGGCCTCATGGAGACATCTAGCAAGAATAGGCATGGATAATCTCAAGCATCTTCACTAAGCGGCCTCATGGAGACATCTAGCAAGAATAGGCACCAATTATCTCACGCATCTTCACTAATCCTCATTGGGGCGGCCGACAACCATCTAGGTACAAAATTTTGGATTGGGGACCATGGTAGCCTATGCCCATCATGTCTAAATCCACTTAAAAAATGGTAAGAACCTCATGTGACCTCTTATTCAATGACACTAATCATTGATCCAAATATCATATGTATGAAGTTCTTATTGATAACACTAAATTAAGTGACTAGAAAAGGCCACCTAGGTCCATTAAAGTTATGGGTAAAAACTTTGCTATCACACATCAGAATCACACTAGCATCTCACGGCCTGGAATCTCCAAGAAAAGGGATGTTGGGTAAATGCCAAGGAAAGTAGTAAAGGGAGTCAACGCCCAAACTACACACAATGTTGGGCAAACCTTCTACCCATTCCCCATGCACACCTTTAAGAATAGAGGAGTACACACATGAGACACACCTTCTACCCATTGCCCATACACATACCTACATATTCCACTAAGGGAATCACATTTTTTAAAAACATCTTGCACCTTATGGCTTGCATGAACACATGCACCTATAGCTAACCTTGTCAACAATCCTTGAGGTATATCTCTAGATGGGGGCGCGATGGTGGCAAGCTTGTAAACTAGTATTAGTGGCAAGACCCTTTTAAGTTTTGGCTAAGCCCAATGTGAAAACAAGCTACTTGTATATAAGTCAATTTTAATTATAAGAAATACACATTCACTCCATTGCAATAGAATAGTTGTGAGCTCTTTTCTTCTCTCATATTTCTTGATTTTTATCCTATTGGATTCTTGCATGCTAGATGGATTGCTTGCATGAAGAAGTTCACTTGTATATAAGTCAATTTTATCTATAAGCAATACAAATTCATTCCATTGCAATAGACTATTTGTGAGATCTTCCCTTCTCTAACTTTTTTTGCTTTTTATGGTATTGGATTCTTGGATGCTATATGGATTGCTTGCATATGAAGAGGTTCTCTTCTAGGTTTCCCCATCTCATTAGATTCTTTTTTTTTAATTCACCTCCTATGATAAAGAACCACTCAAAGCCCATTCTATTCTTGCCTCGATCTAGGCATAGAGGGCTGTTCCTTCACCCCCATGGCTTTTGTGAAAGAAAACTAAGTGGCAAAGGAAGTTTATATTTTGCATCCCCATGTCAAGCTTCCAGCTTATCTTAATTTCCCATGGCTTACCCTCATTGCCTTCATTTCCCATGGCTACCACTCATACATCACACATCAATTACCCTTGACCTTAAGTACCCTCATTGACCTCACTTACCCTCATTGACCTCATTGCGTTCATTTCCCATGGCTAACACTCATGACTCAAGAGCATCAGTTAACCTCATTGCCCTCATGTGCCTGAGCCTTCATACCCTCGAGCCCCTCAATGTATTGAAGCATGTCCCCATTCTTTTCCCATGGCTTGCCATCATGCCTCCTAGGGCATCAAAACCGTCATACACTTAGAACCACACTATGCAAGTGAAGAGTGTAGATAGCTCCGCATAGCTTCTTCATTTGTTTTTTCCACTTGCCATGATCCATTGTTTATCACTGTCAAGATCTGACATGATGGAGTTCCTCATCCTTGACTTCCACCACTAATCCATTGTGAATGGCCACTTTAGCCTATGCACATATCATTTTAATATCTACATTTTAGTCTTTCCCAAGGTGATCTATATATTGGCTAGATTATGTGATCTTATTAGATCTTCTTTCCCTTCTTGATGATGGAAATATGATTCGCCCCCTTTGCAACGATGATAGTGGTTTACACTTCAAGGCAACCTAAAGAAGAGATGCACTAGAATTTGGTTGTGTGGGGATGACATAGAATAAAGTGAATAGCCTATAGACTTTAGGACACTTCACACATTACTTCACATCATGCACATTTATTCTTTGTACTTTGTATATAGCACATTGCACATGGACTTTAAGGTGGCTGTACATTTATATGTAGGAGCTCGGGTATTTCCCTTGTGCTCCCAACGATTTTTTTACTCGCAACTGGAGACCTTTATTTGAGTGGGGGTGTTGGAACTATATATAGCTAGCCCTAACTCACTCTAGGTCTTCTCTATATATATGTGACTTGTGACTAATATGATTCATTCTTGTGGAGCATATGTGGTGTCTCTCTCCCTCTCTCAACATCCTAGGTGTGTTATGTCGTATCTTTGGAAACTTTCCAATACTAAAAAATCCCTAAATCATGAACCCTAAATGCCAACAGCCCTTAATCCTAACCTAAGAGCCCGATCGCTAAAGGCTAAAAACCCAAAATTTTAATCTCTAAACCCAAAAACAGAGCACACTTATGTGTACATGAGCGAGCGACCGAGAGAGAGAGAGAGAGAGAGAGAGAGAGAGAGAGAGAGAGAGAGAGAGAGAGAGAGAGAGAGAAGAGGTGAGGAGGATAAGTAGGGCAAGTACATGGGAGATAGAGAGAGAGAAGAGGAGTGGGTTCTCCTTGCACTACAAGAGGATGAGGAGGAGTTGGTTCTCTATGTACAAGAGGATAAAGGCATAGCCATGTGATGTAGCCACACCACTACTGAGAGAATATAGTGCGAGAGTGGTGACTATTGTAGGGCTACCTTAGCACCACATTTGTAGTATGTGGCTATACACACACGACTATATCTGCATGTATAGTCGTGCATATAGCTGTGTATACTAAGAAAGAATTTTTGAGGCATATCCGAGTAGATTATTCCACAGGCACCTGCCATGCCACTTGTGAGAGAGTGGTGGCTACAATGTTGCATGAGCACTACATTATTGAAGCATGCGACTATACATGCATGTATAGTCGCATATGCAGTTGCATGCAAGGAGAGAATTTTAGAGCCATGCTTGAGAGTGAAACTTTCCCAATCACCCAAGAGCAAATGTGTGTTGGTTTGTGAAGGGATGTAATAGAGGTGCCCAAGAGAGACTAGTTATTGTGCTAATGTGTGTTTGTTTAGGTTGGGAGGTAATGTAGGTTTGCAAGAGAGACTAGTTATGGTGCATCTTCATTTTAAAGGAGGACCAAGATTGGTATGATCATATTTAGAAAGAAGAACCCGTAATATATGAAATTAACATTACTAATTGTTAATGGTTGTGATGAGCCTACACCACCTTCCTCTGCTAGACCCATCGCAGCTCCCTCACATCTGTCTTCACCACGACGATGACGTAGTAGGGAGTCTAGGGGGGATAGTAGACGTGCTAGCAGGGGGAGCAGGCTGCTTGTGCTTTGGCAAAAGCAGTACTAGGTCTCCCGATGCGTCTCCCGATGCGTCTCCCCAACAGGGGGGCTCTTGATCTACATATCAGACCCATTTCACTATTCAATCCATGCCTCCTACCATACAACGTGGATGTGAATGGTACCCTTGTGAGATGGATGCGTGAGGAAAGCAAGTCATGAACCGTATGAATGTACTTGCAAACCTAGAGTTTGTGAACTCCTTCAAAAAGTGGAAAGCACAAGATGAACTTTCTAAGCAATACGTTATTGATGTGCTTAAGCCGGAGTTTCCCATGCCACATGCGGGTTTTTGCTTCTTCAAAGAGTGGATGAAGAGGCAGATCAAGCTTTCGCTCTCTAATAGGAGAGCAAATATCAAGAGAGCAACAAAGAATAATTTGGAGAAGCCTAGCGTGTGTACGGCCGAGGAGTGGAGGCACGCACGCAACTTCGTGAGAAAGCACCTAGGTGCTTTTCAACAACAAGCGACGAAGAGTGCTTCCCGCCAACTATGGAAGCGAGGGGCTTCACACTTTGGCTCCGGCGGGAAATCCTCCTCTCTTGCTCATATCATAAGTAATCATTTATTCTCTTCTTTCATTTCATTTTGTACTATATTGTTTTCTTGAAATAATTGTATATTTTCTTAATTATTTTTTGTAGAGGGAGGTTGTTGGGCGTGACCCAACGAAGGAGGAGTATGAGTATGGGTATAGAGTCCCCCATCCGTAATTGTGGGCGTGGATGCATACGCGAGGTGTATAGTTGGATGAGTCCATTTTGGGGACTCAAGTAGATGAGGTAAGTGAGCCTAAACCATTCTCTTTTCTACATCTAAATGTATTTTAATGCTCTTGCTTACCTTACACTTGATGGCATGTATGTAGGATAAAGGGGAAGAAGAGGAGGAGGATCCCGATTATTAGTGGCAAGTGAAGAGGATGAGGAATCACATGATGAAGATCACTAGGAATTCGATGTGGATTCCAGTTAGAGACATCTTCATACCTCTTCATTGTAAAAACTTTATGTAGATATGGCCAAGGCCCATCAATTTCTGAAATATAATAACTTTTTAGGCTTAATTGCATTCTCCACAATGTATGTGTTTCTTATATTTGTGTTTGTGTTATAAATTTGAAACTGTGACTTTGTTTTAACTTTAAAAAAAGAGTTGGGGTAGATTGGGGAGTCATGTGCAGACTCCCCGTTTTGCCCTAGCTCCTTTTTTAATTGTGCAGAGCGTTCGTTGCTCAGCGAAATATCAACGATATTTCGTTGTTCTGCAGCAAAATGTCGTTGCAGTAACATTTCGGTGCTATTCTCGCTACTAAGCAGCGAACCCGTTGCAGCGAAATTAGCAGTGTTTCTAGCAGCAAAAATGGCCTACCCTTCTAGTTATAAAAATGATGCTAGACCCTTATTCTGTTGTAAAGACAACTATCGTACAATCTCATGCAAATGAGACCAAGGCTTGTCCAAGAATCTCCAACATCACGTATCATCACAACCATGAGATCATGATGAGACCTCTAGGTCTCATCATGATGAGACCTCTAGGTCTCATGGCCTCATGGCCCTATGGCCGCATGGTCATAGGTCTACTAGTAGCCTCTTGGCCTCATGCTAATGATACCTAGATATTTGTGTAGTCACAAGGGTCACCCCAGATGCACATATTACATTAAAGGGAAGAAAACCGTTTGTTCATTTGCATGACCTATGACCATGTGGTCATAGGGGTCTCGTCATGGCCTTATGAAAGGCTTTCATGGGATATACCCAGGTGTCATTAAGGGATCTATAACATTGTGGCCAGGGGGTCTATTATGCGACCTACGGGTTGCCTCATGGCTTCCTTTCTAATGGTACTTCAGACACTTGAGACCCTAAGGGTCGCCTCATGGCTTCCTTTCTAATGGTACTTTAGACACTTGAGACCCTATGGCCACTTAGGCATAGGTTTATAGAAGACTTTGATGTACCATAACTATCTTACAATCTCATGCAAATGAGTCCAAGACATCACCTAAATAGAGGGATGTAGTGTTGATAGCAATACCAATCAAATGAGACCTATGACTGGGAGGCCATATGTGTCTTCACCTGATCATATGCACTCCATATGCATATGGTCGAGAGGTCATAGGGGTCTCTACATATGAGACATGGGTAAGCAACAAATATTGACTATTTTGACCGACAAAGAGAACTTGGAATTACCTTGTGACTCTTTGGACATAGGGTCGAGAAAGCTATAGAACAACCCAAATTTCATCTTGGGCATAGATAGAAATATTACAGAATTTCACCACTATGCAAGCTAGAAAGATTGCAAAAGAAGTTTGGCTGACCTTGCGATTCTTTGGCCATAATGTTAGGGAACATCTAAAATTTCACATTGAGGTTAGGTAACCGTCTACTAGATATAGAGTATGCAATCAAGGCCTCTCGGAAATTTAACTAACGCTAACTAAAGGTTGCTTATCTACGGCAAACAATCAAGCCAAAAGTGAGAGGTCCATACAACCAAATACATTTTATTTGGGAAAACAAGTAAGTGTTTTTATCATTCTGCATCTTGTTGATTTGAGTTAGTTGTCCATATTGTTAATTACACTCTAATTAGCAATAGCTACTAATTACTCAGTAATCACAAAACATAAGCAATATTATTACTCACTGGGGTACCGTGGAGTTGGTGGTAGCCGCCCGTGCATCGAATCTCGCCAACAACCGACGTTGGCTCGGGCCCAAATCGGAGCCCGCGGGGGCAAATAAATGGGTGCGCGGCGGGTAGGAGGGAGAGGACGGGAGGAAGAAATGTGTGTGAGAGAGAAAGTGAGTGCACGAGCTCGGAGGAAGAAATGAGAGAGAGAGAGAGAGAGGGCTTGGGTGGCAGCGACGCGAGCGACAAGGGCGTGGAGAGAGAGAGAGAGAGAGGGGGGGAGAGAGAAGCGGGGAGAGAGAGAGCGGGAGAGTGAGGGGCGGGGAGGGAGGAAGAGGAGAGGAGCGTGAGAGGAGAGAGAGAGAGAGAAAAGGGGGCGGGGAGAGAGGGAGAGGGAGAGGGAGAGGGAGAGAAGAGAGAGAGGAGCGGGAGAGGGAGAGAAGACAGAGAAAGAGAGGCGCGGAGGCAGGGAGAGAGAGAAAGAGGAGGTAATTATGTGCATCCTGTGGAGGGTTCATGTGCGGAACTCACTACTGCTGGAGGCGGTTGGTGGCCCGTGTTCGCTAGGTATCTACCTGCCATATAGTCAGAAAGAGTTGGCTACTGTCGACCCACTTCAACGGGGCAGCCGTCCCTAGTGTGCCCAATGCGCTACAATACACCACACCCTACAAAGCGTGGCGTGCCATCGTGAGGCAGGGAGAGAGGGAGAGTGTAAGATCCCCGTTCTCACCGTGCAACGGATTCAGGGTGCTAGCAGCGGAAGTAGCACATCTTGCGCGGGGCAAGGTCCCACACTCGGGGTCTCGCCCACGGATATCCGGACACGTGACTAATTCCTCGGTCGTTCCAAAATCGAACTCGAAAAAACTTCCCTTGCCCGGAAAGCACAAGCGATTCCTCCAGGATAAAATTTTACTCTAACGTAGTCAAGGTCATTACTTACCAAACTGATCCGACCTAACCTAAAGTCACTTGGTCAGATCAAAGAAGAAACTTGCACTTGGATCATAGACATCAACGCTTTTTTTCTCATTGAGAGCCACATCCGTTGATTCTTTTCCATAGAACAATTTTTGATATCTAACGTACCATAACAGAATTGAGTCTCAGATTTAGGGATCCATCAGTGCAGCCTAACCCCATCCAGTCCCATGGGTTAGCCAATCGCCCAACCACTGTAGTGATGGGATCGAATTTAGAATTTGGTTAGGTTTTGTCCCAGGTACCAGGGAAAAGAGTTCCCAGGCCCCCTAGTTGGATATTGATGCAAATTTAACATTAGTCATGCCACTTACACACCCAATATGAAATTGCCTTTTTCATAGATTCAGCCATCTTTAAAACAATCATTCACTGAAACCATAGTATCAGTGATCACAATCCTCCAAAATATCCGGTTGAATCTTAATTTCCAATCATTCCTTCAGCGGAGTACCTATGGCATCATTGGCAACCAGAACGCTCACCACCTGTCCACTTAGGGGTCTTTTCAATAGTTCCTAGCTCATAGTACCCGGTAATATAATCACTTATAAGAACCAAGATGGAATCTCCGTTGAAGATCAGCAAGATCAACCAACAGATCCATATAAAAGAGCCATGGACTCATTCGTTGAGGACCAGCAAGGTCAATCAACCAGATCCATGCCCAGTTTTCGAAAACAACTCTTACTCCTTGTTCCAATATCTTCCACGACGTACGTGTGGATATCTTCGGTGACCCAGAGCCCGAGCACCGTATGGTCAGCACCGTCTAGGATCCTTCGCAGGTCACCTAGCGCTTCACTCATAGGCCGCTTCCTTGGTCCCTCATCCATCGTACTACCTGAAGCTCACCATTTAAATCGAACCGAGGCCGTATGGTCAGCACCGTCTAGGATCCTTCGCAGGTCACCTAGCGCTTCACTCATAGGCCGCTTCCTTGGTCCCTCATCCACCGTACTACCTGAAGCTCACCTGAAGCTCACCATTTAAATCGAACCGAGGCCGGTCAAGACCTCAGCCAACCATGCTACGCGAGACGTCCTCCATGGACTGTCCGTCAGCTGTTGCAACTTTATCAGTTAGGTCTCCACGATCTTAATCACTGAAAAGATGCAGGGGGGAAGAGAGCTTGAGCTCTTGCAAGCACACACACACACTCACAAAACCCTAATAGAGAACACACAAGGTGAGAGGCTGAAAATCTTCTTCTTCTCTACTCAACACTCAACACACCATATACAAGAATAAGAGTACACAATAATATGGAAGGTACTCAACCAATACATACACGGGTTCTCTATAGTGTGAACCTGACTAAAATGAGCTGGCGCTATAACTATGCCAGTCTCTAGAATGGCTGTCACACAGCCTGTCATCCCACTGGCCGCATATCTCCCATGATCTCACCAACCATGCCAGTGGTGTAAGTGTGGGGCCTATCCCCCAGGCGGGTCATCAGTGTCCACCGCCTCACTAGAGCTCGATATCTCAACACTCCCCCTCGAGCTCAACTCCATCTCATGTACACCAAGCGAAGCCCTGAATCTGCGGAGCTTCTCTGTACCCAATGCTTTGGTGAAGATGTCAGCTACCTGATCCTCTGTGCTGACATAAACAAGGTCAAGGTCTCCTGCCAAGACTCTCTCTCTGACGAAGTGGTAGTGGACCTCTATGTGCTTTGTACGAGCATGAAAGACTGGGTTCCTGGCCAACTGTATATTGCTAATGTTGTCACAGAAAATGACAACTTGTCTATCCACTGATAGACCCAAATCTGCAAGTAGCTTTCTCAACCAAGCTACCTCACATACTGCCATAGCAGCTCCTCTGTACTCGGCCTCTGTACTCGATAGAGCAACCGTAGGCTGCTTCTTGCTGCTCCAAGTCACAGCAGCACTCCCCAAAGAAAACATGAAACCACTGGTAGATCTTCTGTCTGAGATACTACCAGCCCAATCAGCATCTGTGTACCCATGTACACATATCTCTGTCCCAGTCTCATAGAATAGTCCACAATGCAAAGTAGACTTCACATACCGCAGTATGTGTCTCACTGCATCCAAATGCGGTTTCCGTGGAACCTGCATAAACTGACTCACCAACCCAACAGCATAGCTCAAATCTGGTCTTGTAATCGTCATGTAGATCAAACTTCCTACTATGCGTCTGTACATAGTAGGATCCTCCAAGATCTCTCCTGAATCTGCACTCAACTTGCCATTCTGATCCAATGGCACAGAAATAGGCTTACAGCCTGTCATACCATACTTGGACAACATGTCCAAGCCATACTGTCTCTGCAGTAATCCAATACCATGTGGTGACCTAATCACCTCAATGCCCAAGAAATATCTGAGCTCCCCCAGATCCTTCATCTCAAACTTCTGTCTAAGCAAGATCTTTACATCAAAGATCTCTGCATCATGGTCCCCCGTAATGATCAAGTCATCTACATAGATGACAACAAGCACAACCCCTCTATCACCATGTCTCACATACAATGAGAAACCTGCATTGGCTACATGAAAGCCAATAGTGACAAGATATTCAGAAATCTTGTCAGACCATGCTCTTGGTGCTTGCTTTAAGCCATACAAGGCTTTCTTCAACCTGCAAACATGCTCGGGGTGACCCACATCCTCATAACCAGGTGGCTGTAACATATACACCTCTTCTTGCAAATCCCCATGCAAGAATGCATTCTTTACATCCATCTGATGTAAAGACCATTGCTTTGACGCAGCCACTGCTATCACAACTCTCACCATTGCCATCTTGGCAACTGGGCTAAAAGTTTCCTCATAATCAATCCCATATGTCTGCGCATATCCTTTGGCTACCAATCTAGCCTTGTACCTGTTTATGCTTCCATCACTGTTATGTTTAACTTTGTACACCCACTTGCATCCAATGGCTTTCTTGCCTTCAGGCAATTGCACTAAATCCCAAGTCTCATTTCCATATAGTGCATCCATCTCCTCATCCATGGCTTTCTCCCAATACACATTTCCAACAGCCTCATCAATGCATGTGGGCTCTACAACCTGCACAACCTTTGCCATATAGGCATAGTGATGTGCCACATAACCATCATATGTAAATCTCTGCACAGGGTTCCTCACTCTCCCTGATCTTCGCAGCTTTTCATTCATGGCTTCCATAGCCTTCTTTACACCAGGTGTTCTCATAGCTGGGATCCCAAGCTCCTCATCAAGACTCATATCTGAGCCACTAGACTCTCCATCAACATGAGAATGCCCTGCAGAAATGTCAGGCATACCAAGGGGCTCAACTACTTTCTCTTTTCCTTTACGTGATGTACTAACCACATTTGCAGGGCTGGTATTATGACGCAGCCTGCCACTCCATGGTCTATCAACAGACCCACTAGATGAGGACTCTCCTGGTCCACTCAAAGACTGTGATTGCTGACCTGCATTCTGTGCAACCACACTTCCACTCACATCAGCCCCAACAGTTTCTTTTTCAGCAGCATACCAGCTGCTCATCTCATCAAAGACAACATCCCTGCTTACCCTCAACTCACGTGTAGCAGGGTTATAACACATGTATCCCTTTTGCTCAAGGGAGTATCCAATAAACACACATTTTTCAGCTTTCGGATCCAGCTTAGTTCTCAGCTCATCTGGCACATGCACATATGCAATGCATCCAAAGACTTTCAGATGAGACAAATCTGGTTTTCTGCCAGTAAACCTCTCCTCTGGAGTTACATCATGTATGGCTGCAGTTGGAGTCCTGTTCATGATGTATACTGCTGTAGAAACAGCCTCAGCCCAATAGCAATGCGGCATATTCTTCTCTTCCATCAATGCTCGCGCAATCTCAGCAATGTGCCTGTTCTTCCGCTCAGCAACTCCATTTTGTTGCGGAGTGTATCTGCATGTGTACTGTCTCCGAATACCATTCTTCTTCAAATATTCAGAGAACTCATTGGAGAAGTACTCTCCCCCTCCATCTGACCTTAGGCACTTTACATATTTCCCTGTTTGCTTTTCAACCAAAAATCTGAAATTCTGAAAGTGAGTGAACACCTCACTCTTCTCCTTCATGAAATATACCCACACTTTCCTTGTGTGGTCATCAATGAAAGTCACATAGTACCTGCAGCCTCCCATAGATATGGTCTTCGTAGGACCCCATACATCTGAATGCACAACATCTAGTGCATTTCTGCTCACATATCTGTTACGTGGAAATACATGCTTTGTTTGCTTCCCAAATTGGCATGCTTCACATATTTTCTGCATACCTTCCACTTTAAATTTTGGCAACCCTGTCACAATTCCTTTTGTCTGCATTCTCTGCACATTTACATGTCCAATTCTTTTATGCCATATGTCTGTGTCTGCAACAACTCCTGAACCATTTGCAAACATCGCAGCACTCATCTCAGGCATGTCTACATCCAACGTAAACATTCTGCCCACTCTGTTGCCTTTTGCAACCAACCTGCACTTGTCTTTGAAATCTTCAACATAACACCCATCAGGGTTAAACCGAACCTGCAAACCCTGCTTAATCATCTGGCCAACTGAAACCAGATTCTTTGTTATGTTCGGTACATGAAGTACATCTGCAAGGTACTTCACTTTGCCATCCTGCATAGACAATGGCACATCTCCAACGTGGGCAATTGGATGAGCAGTGTCATCCCCTGTTTCCACAAAACCTGGTCTTTCCGGGTTTTTCATCTCCTTGAACCACTCCCCATGACTCGTCATGTGGTTCGAAGCGCCTGAATCCACATACCATACATTATCTTTTTGTGCTGCATCAACATTTTCAGACATGGCATTCACAACATGCTGCATAACAAACAACCTTTCATTATCCTCATTATTCCTGCTTGAGGATGCATAGTTGTTTTGCTGCACTTTCCCATTTTGCATGTCAGCCTGCTTCTTATAACATTCTGCCTGCACATGTCCAGTCTTACCACAATAATAACATTCACGTGCATCATTGTACTGCCTTTGCCAATTTCCACGTCCTCTTTGACTCCCCCTGCCTCTGAATCTGCCTCTTCCACCTGCGTGTTGTTGTTGTTGTTGATTCTGGGACTGTTGTTGTTGCTGCTCCTGCTGGCCATAATTCTGATTACCTGTTCGGCCACCTCCTTGACCGCGTCCACGGCCTCCTCTATCTCGTCCTCTTCCTGAACTCGTGTAGAAGGCCTGTTGCTCTGAACTGTTTTTGCTTTGTGAAGACTGTTGGTCTTCACCCAAGTTCTTCTCTTTGATAATCAGCATAGACACCAAATCTGTAAAGTTGGGAATGTTTTCCCGAGTCTGAATGGACGTCTTGAACGCCTTGTATTGTGGCCTGAGACCACGTAGACAGACTTCCACCTTGTCATCATCATCTACTGACGCACCAATAGATGCAAGGGATTCCACAATACCCTTTATCTTCAGCGCATAGTCATTCACAGACATGCTCTTTTTCTCCACAGTATGAAGTTCATTCTTCAACTGTATCTTACGTGCCTTGG
Organism: Cibotium barometz; assembly: GCF_041138505.1. Classification (NCBI taxonomy): domain Eukaryota; kingdom Viridiplantae; phylum Streptophyta; class Polypodiopsida; order Cyatheales; family Cibotiaceae; genus Cibotium; species Cibotium barometz. The sequence continues at coordinate 35,738,112 of NC_141072.1, forward strand.
TATTTGTTTCATAGAGCTTTACCAAGGTGTCCCACGCCTCCTTGGGGGACTTGGCATCCTGAATGTGCCCAATCATGGTGTCCTATATACTAATGGATAGCCAATACATAACCTTCCTGGCTCCTTGATTCCAGTCTTTAAACTCTTTCACATCTGCAGCAGTCGGATTTATATCCGGTATCTCCGGTGCCTCTTCATGCTCACCTTCTATGTAGTCCCAATAGCCTTTTCCCATCAGGAAATTAGTCAACCTGAACCTCCAAGCATGGAAGTTATTCTTATCCAGCTTCTCAGCCACAATCTGTGTTATGCCATCATTAGAAATCTTGCCAAACACACAATTTTACCAGAAACTGCACTCTGGTTTTCCTGCACAAATGCTGTATTTTCTGCACAGCGGTACTGCAGTCCACTCAAATATCACAACCAGTGACCTCAATGTGCATACATACACCCAATGGCAACTGTAGACCTCTTTGCAGCACCCACAGTGTCTGCACAGTCAATCTGTCTTCCTGCAGTTCATAAAACAGAGTTCTGCAGAGAATCGATGACTTACCCGCAGTGCTCGAAATCGCCTGCTCCTCAATCAGATATCGTTGCCGGTGCCTCCCGTAGAGCTCTCGACAAGGGTGTAGTCACCAACACAAGCAGGGAAGAGTAGTTGAACTCTTACCCTCGTACCGCTTCCTGTGGTTCTCTTGCTTGCAGCTCAGCCCTTAGCACGAACCAGGCTCTGATACCATGAAAAGATGCAGGGGGGAAAAGATGCAGGGGGGAAGAGAGCTTGAGCTCTTGCAAGCACACACACACACTCACAAAACCCTAATAGAGAACACACAAGGTGAGAGGCTGAAAATCTTCTTCTTCTCTACTCAACACTCAACACACCATATACAAGAATAAGAGTACACAATAATATGGAAGGTACTTAACCAATACATACACGGGTTCTCTATAGTGTGAACCTGACTAAAATGAGCTGGCGCTATAACTATGCCAGTCTCTAGAATGGCTGTCACACAGCCTGTCATCCCACTGGCCGCATATCTCCCATGATCTCACCAACCATGCCAGTGGTGTAAGTGTGGGGCCTATCCCCCAGGTGGGTCATCAGTGTCCACCGCCTCACTAGAGCTCGATATCTCAACAATCACAAGATGGTCAAAATGCTTCCCCAGCATTCTTGACATAAAACAGTCATTTACAAACATGTCACAAACATAGTTAACAAAATGAACTCTTGTCTTTCCACAATATCCCTTATCAGTCCACATTACTTATTGTCTACTCATTCTCATCCAATCACATCATTTTCCATCTCATCACCTCAGATTCATTTACATCATATATCATTTATTCACATGTCATCACATCTCATCCATATAGACGTCACATCATTTCACATATACATTCGCATTTATTATTCTACATACACATCCACATTCGTACATGCACATCCATACATCCACTTCCACATCCACATTCATACTTACACATCCATATCCACATCCATACATCCACCTCCACATTCATACATCCATATCCACATCCATATTCATACATCCACATCCCCATTCACCTTCATACATCCACATCCATATTCATACATCCACATCCACATTCACATTCATACATCCACATCCAGATCTACATTCATACATCCACACATCCATTTTCACATCCACATTCATACATCTACATCCACATCATCCATTCATCCATCTACATCAACCCACATCATTCACACATCAAACCACATCATCCATACATCAATCTACATTAATCTACATCATTCACACATCAAACCACAACATCCATTCATCCATCTACATCAATCCTCTAGGTCTCATGGCCTCATGGCCCTATGGCCGCATGGTCATAGGTCTACTAGTAGCCTCTTGGCCTCATGCTAATGATACCTAGATATTTGTGTAGTCACAAGGGTCACCCCAGATGCACATATTACATTGAAGGGAAGAAAACCGTTTGTTCATTTGCATGACCTATGACCATGTGGTCATAGGGGTCTCGTCATGGCCTTATGAAAGGCTTTCATGGGATATACCCAAGTGTCATTAAGGGATCTATAACATTGTGGCCAGGGGGTCTATTATGCGACCTACGGGTTGCCTCATGGCTTCCTTTCTAATGGTACTTCAGACACTTGAGACCCTAAGGGTCGCCTCATGGCTTCCTTTCTAATGGTACTTTAGACACTTGAGACCCTATGGCCACTTACGCATAGGTTTATAGAAGACTTTGATGTACCATACCTATCTTACAATCTCATGCAAATGAGTCCAAGACATCACCTAAATAGAGGGATGTAGTGTTGATAGCAATACCAATCAAATGAGACCTATGACTGGGAGGCCATATGTGTCTTCACCTAATGATATGCACTCCATATGCATATGATCGAGAGGTCATAGGGGTCTCTACATATGAGACATGGGTAAGCAACAAATATTGACTATTTTGACCGACAAAGAGAACTTGGAATTACCTTGTGACTCTTTGGACATAGGGTCGAGAAAGCTATAGAACAACCCAAATTTCATCTTGGGCATAGATAGAAATATTACAGAATTTCACCACTATGCAAGCTAGAAAGATTGCAAAAGAAGTTTGGCTGACCTTGCGATTCTTTGGCCATAATGTTAGGGAACATCTAAAATTTCACATTGAGCTTAGGTAACCGTCTACTAGATATAGAGTATGCAATCAAGGCCTCTGGGAAATTTAACTAATGCTAACTAAAGGTTGCTTATCTACGGCAAACAATCAAGCCAAAAGTGAGAGGTCCATACAACCAAATACGTTTTATTTGGGAAAACAAGTAAGTGTTTTTATCATTCTGCATCTTGTTGATTTGAGTTAGTTGTCCATATTGTTAATTACACTCTAATTAGCAATAGCTACTAATTACTCAGTAATCACAAAACATAAGCAATATTATTACTCACTGGGGTACCGTGGAGTTGGTGGTAGCCGCCCCTGCATGGAATCTCGCCAACAACCGACGTTGGCTTCGGGCCCAAATCCGAGCCAGCGGGGGCAAATAAATGGGTGCGAGGCGGGTAGGAGGGAGAGGACGAGAGGAAGAAATGTGTGTGTGAGAGAGAAAGTGAGTGCACGAGCTCGGAGGAAGAAATGAGAGAGAGAGAGAGAGAGAGAGAGAGAGAGAGAGAGGGAGAGAGAGGGCTTGGGTGGCAGCGACGCGAGCGACAAGGGTGTGGAGAGAGAGAGAGAGAGAGAGGGAGGGAGAGAGAAGCGGGGAGAGAGAGAGCGGGAGAGTGAGGGGAGGGGAGGGAGGAAGAGGAGAGGAGCGTGAGAGGAGAGAGAGAGAGAGAGAGAGAGAAAAGGGGGCGGGGAGAGAGGGAGAGGGAGAGGGAGAGAAGAGAGAGAGGAGCGGGAGAGGGAGAGAAGAGAGAGAGAGAGAGGCACGGAGGCAGGGAGAGAGAGGAAGAGGAGGTAATTATGTGCATCCTGTGGAGGGTTCATGTGCGGAACTCACTACTGCTGGAGGCGGTTGGTGGCCCGTGTTCGCTGGGTGTCTACCTGCCATATAGTCAGAAAGAGTTAGCTACTGTCGACCCACTTCAACGGGGCAGTCGTCCCTAGTGTGCCCAATGCGCTACAATACACCACACCCTACAAAGCCTTGCGTGCCATCGTGAGGCGGGGAGAGAGGGAGAGTGTAAGATCCCCGTTCTCACCGCGCAACGGATTCAGGGTGCTAGCAGCGGAAGTAGCACATCTTGCGCGGGGCAGGGTCCCACACTCGGGGCCTCGCCCACGGATATCCGGACACGTGACTAATTCCTCGGTCCTTCCAAAATCGAACTCGGAAAAACTTCCCTTGCCCACAAAGCACAAGCGATTCCTCTAGGATAAAATTTTACTCTAACGTAGTCAAGGTCATTACTTACCAAACTGATCCGACCTAACCTAAAGTCACTTGGTCAGATCAAAGAAGAAACTTGCACTTGGATCATAGACATCAACGCTTTTTTTCTCATTGAGAGGCACATCCGTTGATTCTTTTCCATAGAACAATTTTTGATATCTAACGTACCATAACAGAATTGAGTCTCAGATTTAGGGATCCATCAGTGCAGCCTAACCCCATCCAGTCCCATGGGTTAGCCAACCGCCCAACCACTGTAGTGATGGGATCGAATTTAGAATTTGGTTAGGTTTTGTCCCAGGTACCAGGGAAAAGAGTTCCCAGGCCCCCTAGCTGGATATTGATGCAAATTTAACATTAGTCATGCCACTTACACACCCAATATGAAATTGCCTTTTTCATAGATTCAGCCATCTTTAAAACAATCATTCACTGAAACCATAGTATCAGTGATCACAATCCTCCAAAATATCCGGTTGAATCTTAATTTCCAATCATTCCTTCAGCGGAGTACCTATGGCATCATTGGCAACCAGAACGCTCACCACCTGTCCACTCAGGGACCTTTTCAATAGTTCCTAGCTCATAGTACCCGGTAATATAATCACTTATAAGAACCAAGATGGAATCTCCATTGAAGATCAGCAAGATCAACCAACAGATCCATATAAAAGAGCCATGGACTCATCCGTTGAGGACCAGCAAGGTCAATCAACTAGATCCATGCCCAGTTTTAGAAAACAACTCTTACTCCTTGTTCCAATATCTTCCACGACGTACGTGTGGGTATCTTCGGTGACCCAGAGCCCGAGCACCGTATGGTCAGCACCGTCTAGGATCCTTCGCAGGTCACCTAGCGCTTCACTCATAGGCCGCTTCCTTGGTCCCTCATCCACCGTACTACCTGAAGCTCACCATTTAAATCGAACCGAGGCCGTATGGTCAGCACCGTCTAGGATCCTTCGCAGGTCACCTAGCGCTTCACTCATAGGCCGCTTCCTTGGTCCCTCATCTACTGTACTACCTGAAGCTCACCATTTAAATCGAGGCCGGTCAAGACCTCAGCCAACCATGCTACGCGAGACGTCCTCCATGGACTGTCCGACTTTATCAGTTAGGTCTCCACGATCTTAATCACAAGAAGATGGTCAAAATGCTTCCCCAGCATTCTTGACATAAAACAGTTTACAAACATGTCACAAACATAGTTAACAAAATGAACTCTCGTCTTTCCACAATATCCCTTATCAGTCCACATTACTTATTGTCTAGTCATTCTCATCCAATCACATCATTTTCCATCTCATCACCTCAGATTCATTTACATCATATATCATTTATTCACATGTCATCACATCTCATCCATTCACTCATATCGATGTCACATCATTTCACATATACATTCGCATTTATTATTCTACATACACATCCACATTCGTACATGCACATCCATACATCCACTTCCACATCCGCATTCATACTTACACATCCATATCCACATCCATACATCCACCTCCACATTCATACATCCACATCGATACATCCATTTCCACATCCATACATCCATTTTCACATCCACATTCATACATCCATATCCACATCCATATTCATACATCCACATCCCCATTCACCTTCATACATCCACATCCACATTCACATTCATACATCCACATCCAGATCTACATTCATACATCCACACATCCATTTTCACATCCACATTCATACATCTACATCCACATCATCCATTCATCCATCTACATCAACCCACATCATTCACACATCAAACCACATCATCCATACATCAATCTACATTAATCTACATCATTCACACATCGAATCACAACATCCATTCATCCATCTACATCAATCCACATCATTCACACATCAAACCACATCATCCATACATCAATCTACATTAATCTACATTATTGGGTGGTTGCAAGATGAGGGTACTCACTTTCGTTCACTCTCTCTAAAATTGGGGCATCCATGCATCTCGGGCGGAGTACCTCGATCGTGATAGTGCCGCGAATTAAAAGACGACACGTGCCTCCCGAGCCTAAATCGACATATCTCGATCGAGATGCCAACTAATGCCACGCTAGCAGGTCCGGGTTTCCAAGCGTCATCCATGTCACCAATACATGTCACCGCCACCACATTATCTCGATCGAGATATCTATGCCACTCGGATCCACATCAGGGCCACACTGTATCCCCCTAGGCATATTTGACTAGCACATCTCCATTGTCCACGTATCTCGAACGAGAAATTAACATCAAATCGCGACCATTCATTGTTCGAGGTAATGGGATACAATCTCCACCGTCCCCATATCTCGATCGAGATACAGAGATCAAATCTCAGCCGTTCGAATATCTCGATCGAGATACAGAGATACAATCTGCACCGTCCAAATATCTCGATCGAGATACGTAGATGCAATATCCACCGTCCAATTATCTCGATCGAGATACATAAACGCAATCTATACCGTCCATTCACGTACGTTGGAAGATGCGATCTCGGCCGTTTAAATATCTCGATCGAGGTATATAATGAATCTTGACCGTAGATATACCGTGTCGTGGTAATGCCTTTAAATCGTGGCCGTCCATGTACCTCGAACGAGATAGTAATATCAAATCTCAGCCGTCGATCCTTCCCCAACCCTAAAATTAGGTGTGTATCTTGGCCGTATGTTGCACTAACCCTAATATCCAGAGCGTTAATCTTGCAAACCCTAAATTGCATGATGTTACCGAACCTCGATCGAGGTTATAAAACCGGAAAACTTTCTTTTTTGCCTCATTCTCACAAGTCGTTTTCACTCTCCTTGCTCTCTTGATTTGGATTAGCATTAGTGAGCCCATTAGCATTGTTTTATAGCTTCATTAGTGCTACTTAGCACTAAGCATTAGACCCTTCACATTAGACCCTTCACATTTGGCTTAGGTTTTAGCATGGAGTCACACGAGGAGGGCCACAAGGAGGGCCGCTCATCTATTGCGGACCTCATCGCGGAGATAGACCGCGAGTTAGCGGCGTAGGAGTGCGAGACACTCCGTCTACATTACATATCGTGGCAGACTTGGAGGCGATGCTTGCGTCCCTTCGTAGCCTTCACGATATTGTTTATGTAGATGAGTGGATAGCCCACCATCGCACTGCTCCTGTGTCACATGGCCTGACATATCGTCAGGTCTGTGATCTTGCCCCTATTAGGGATGGAGCCTACCTAGATCTTTTCCTCGATAGTCGTGGGATGAGGCCTGGGGGGGCGGGCAAGCCCCTCACTATTTCGCGGTGTTCGCATCCTCGTATGGCGGCACATATCTATAGTCGATATGTTGCCACATATGGGAGGATGCCGAACAACCGCCAGATTTCCATATACTTTGCAAAGCAGTTATATGCGGAGTTTGTCTTAGGGGAGGAGGTGGATTACACCAGCCATCGTCTGGGTGGTGGTGCTGGCCGAGGCCGTCTCCAGGACCAGGGTAGGCGGCCTCCACCAGCCCTTCGTGTAGCACCTACCACAGATCCTTCATTTGTGCCATTGTCGACAGTAGAGGCTCTTGGCACCCAGGTCGGCATTGACGTACAGAGTACCACGGAGAGCATCCAGCACGTGGTGCGCCTGTTCTCACGATCTATACCGACGACAGATGTCGAGGTATTTACATATATATTACGTCTTAAGTTTTTTTGGTCATTTATCTACATGTTTATATATACTTTTCTATATTTTTACATGAGCAGCATGGTTGATTGTGTCACGTAGGTTCCCACACCTACCACTGAGAGGCTCACTCAAGAGTTGGTAGAGGCGAGAGCGGAGATTGACCGGCTCAGAGCTGCATTACAGATGGCAGAGGCAGCTACTCTGCAGAGGCACAGCATCTGAGAGAGTCCGACATCCAGCAGGTAGGTTTCTCTTGCACGTAAAAGAGTTATAATTAAGGTCCTAAGTTATAAATTTCTTTAAGTAATACCTAATGAGAGACTAATCAATTATTTTAATGCTTTACTTTTTTGCGTAGGCTCGGACCGAGGTAGAGAGCTCCAGAGCTGAGGCACAGCATCATCAGATTATGGAGCAGATTGCCTAGCACAGGGCAGAGCAGCTGATGCTGCATGTTCGAGAGTTTCGTAGATCCTCGGACGTGACAGTGCCTTACCTACCTTTATATCCACGGCCTGTCTCACAGAGGTTTTTCGACGACCTCTCCCGCAGGATGCACCACCCTTCCTACGTGATGCGTGCTGCTCTTTATGTATCGAGGACATTGATAGGACAGGTGGATATGCCCTGGGATGTGGACATATTTTCCACTTGTCTTGCATCACCCAGGAGCTAGTCCGGTTCTCAGCATGCCCATCCTGCCCTGCACGCGTCAACCTAGCGACGTACAGGGTATTGGGCATCGATGATCTTCACCCAGGCCTAGTTCGAGTAGATGCCAGGACTGGCAGGCCTGTCGACTTTACATCAGCTCTATGGACTTGGGACTCGACGCCTTCGACGATAGAGCCCAGGAGCCTGAGGTGCCTCCTGAGATAGAGTGGAGCTCACATGAGTTCGACGCTTACCAGAGAGTCCTACATGAGAGCCAGGTCACAGCATATGAGCGCGTGGGTGGTGCTGGCCCTAGTGGCACCTCGGGTGATGGTGCTAGCAGACAGCAGTGCTGCTTCTCATGAGCAGCGTGTCCTTACAGCAGAGGAGCTTACACGAGCAGAGTGGCAGACACGTACCATTGCAGATTATAGATTTTGGGTTTACAGACAGAGGCGTCTTGCATTAGCACGACGTAGAGAGAGAGAGAGAGGGCCATAGCAGCTTTTGGGACTCGTGAGCTCCCGAGTACACCGGCACTAGCTCACGATCCTGCCTTTGAGGCAGACCTCCCCGCAGACATTCGACGACCCCCGCAGCCGGCACAGCCTCCTCGACGTGCACAGCAGCCTCGACGCGCACGTCGACCCTGGCAGTTAGAGATGACGATTTTGATTGGGTTGCTGTTGATAGTGACTAAACTCAGACTAGCTGGGTTAGCTCACTTACATTGTACTTAGATTTTTGGGCAGTGACTAACCTCAAACTAGCTGGGGTAGCTCATTTTCATTCTGATGTACTTATTTGATGTTTATATCATTATGAGTTTTTTCATTATTGAGTATCATTACATTTTAGTTGATGTTCTTGATTTTATTATATTTTTTAACACTTTGGCTATCATATTGTTTGTTGAAAATCTCCATGCCATCGTACCCAAACATGCTCTGATGGGGACCAAACTTTGCAAGCATGGGGGGGGCACCCACCCCCACATGCTTGCAAAGTTTGGTCACAATCAGAGCATGTTTGGATTGGTAATTAGCGCCCAGTGCGAGTTTTTCAAGTCTCTTGGTGCTTAAGAGGCCATGGAAAATCCGGGCCTTCCCCATACCATCGTACCCAAACATGCTCCGATGGGGACCAAACTTTGCAAGCATGTGGGGGTGGGTCCCCCCCACATGCTTGCAAAGTTTCGTCCCCATCAGAGCATGTTTGGATTGGTAATTAGCGCCCAGTCCGGATTTTTCAAGTCTCTTGGTGCTTAAGAGGCCATGGAAAATCCGGGCCTTCCCCATACCATCGTACCCAAACATGCTCCGATGGGGACCAAACTTTGCAAGCATGTGGGGGTGGGTCCCCCCCACATGCTTGCAAAGTTTGGTCACAATCAGAGCATGTTTGGATTGGTAATTAGCGCCCAGTGCGGGTTTTTCAAGTCTCCTGGTGCTTAAGAGGCCATGGAAAATCCGGGCCTTCCCCATACCATCGTACCCAAACATGCTCCGATAGGGACCAAACTTTGCAAGCATGTGGGGGGGGGGGGGGGGGGGCACCCCCACATGCTTGCAAAGTTTGGTCACAATCAGAGCATGTTTGGATTGGTGATTAGCGCCCAGTCCGGATTTTTCAAGTCTCTTGGTGCTTAAGAGGCCATGGAAAATCCAGGCCTTCCCCATACCATCGTACCCAAACATGCTCCGATGGGGACCAAACTTTGCAAGCATGGGGGGGGCACCCACTCCCACATGCTTGCAAAGTTTGGTCATAATCAGAGCATGTTTGGATTGGTAATTAGCGTCCAGTGCGGGTTTTTGAAGTCTCTTGGTGCTTAAGAGGCCATGGAAAATTCGGGCCTTCCCCATACCATCGTACCCAAACATACTCCGATGGGGACCAAAACTTGCAAGCATGTGGGGGTGGGTCCCCCCCACATGCTTGAAAAGTTTTGTTCCCCATCAGAGCATGTTTGGATTGGTAATTAGCGCCCAGTCCGGATTTTTCAAGTCTCTTAGTGCTTAAGAGGCCATGGAAAATCCGGGCCTTTCCCATACCATCGTACCCAAACATGCTCCGATATAGGGACCAAACTTTGCAAGCATGGGGGGGGCGCCCACCCCGACATGCTTGCAAAGTTTGGTCACAATCAGAGCATGTTTGGATTGGTAATTAGCGCCCAGTGCGGGTTTTTGAAGTCTCTTGGTGCTTAAGAGGCCATGGAAAATCCGGGCCTTCCCCATACCATCGTACCCAAACATGCTCCGATGGGGACCAAACTTTGCAAGCATGTGGGGGTGGGTCCCCCCCACATGTTTGCAAAGTTTGGTCACAATCAGAGCATGTTTGGATTGGTAATTAGCACCTAGTCCGGATTTTTCAAGTCTCTTGGTGCTTAAGAGGCCATGGAAAATCCGGGCCTTCCCCATACCATCGTACCCAAACATGCTCCGATAGGGACCAAACTTTGCAAGCATGTGGGGGGGGGGCCACCCCCACATGCTTGCAAAGTTTGGTCACAATCAGAGCATGTTTGGATTAATGATTAGCGCCCAGTCCGGATTTTTCAAGTCTCTTGGTGCTTAAGAGGCCATGGAAAATCCGGGCCTTCCGCATACCATCGTACCCAAACATGCTCCGATGGGGACCAAACTTTGCAAGCATGTGGGGGTGGGTCCCCCCCACATGCTTGCAAAGTTTGGTCACAATCAGAGCATGTTTGGGTATGATGGTATGGGGAAGGCCCGGATTTTCTATGGCCTCTTAAGCACCAAGAGACTTGAAAAATCAGGACGAGGCGCTTATTACCAATCCAAACATGCTCTGATTGTGACAAAACTTTGCAAGCATGTGGGGGTGGGTCCCCCCCCCATGCTTGCAAAGTTTGGTCCCCATCGGAGCATGTTTGGGTGCGATGGTATGGGGAAGGCCTGGATTTTCCATGGTCTCTTGAGCACCAAGAGACTTGAAAAATCCGGACTGGGCGCTAATTACCAATCCAAACATGCTCTGATTGTGACCAAACTTTGCAAGCATGTGGGGGTGGGTCCCCCCCCATGCTTGCAAAGTTTGGTCCCCATCGGAGCATGTTTGGGTGCGATGGTATGGGGAAGGCCTGGATTTTCCATGGCCTCTTGAGCACCAAGAGACTTGAAAAATCCGGACTGGGCGCTAATTACCAATCCAAACATGCTCTGATTGTGACCAAACTTTGCAAGCATGTGGGAGTGGGCCCCCCCATGCTTGCAAAGTTTGGTCCCCAGAGCATGTTTGGGTGCGATGGTATGGGGAAGGCCTGGATTTTCCATGGCCTCTTGAGCACCAAGAGACTTGAAAAATCCGGACTGGGCGCTAATTACCAATCCAAACATGCTCTGATTGTGACCAAACTTTGCAAGCATGTGGGGGTGGGTCCCCCCCCCATGCTTGCAAAGTTTGGTCCCCATCGGAGCATGTTTGGGTGCGATGGTATGGGGAAGGCCTGGATTTTCCATGGCCTCTTGAGCACCAAGAGACTTGAAAAATCCGGACTGGGCGCTAATTACCAATCCAAACATGCTCCGATTGTGACCAAACTTTGCAAGCATGTGGGAGTGGGCCCCCCCCCATGCTTGCAAAGTTTGGTCCCCATCAGAGCATGTTTGGGTGCGATGGTATGGGGAAGGCCTGGATTTTCCATGGCCTCTTGAGCACCAAGAGACTTGAAAAATCCGGACTGGGCGCTAATTACCAATCCAAACATGCTCTGATTGTGACCAAACTTTGCAAGCATGTGGAGGTGGGTCCCCTCCCCATGCTTGCAAAGTTTGGTCCCCATCAGAGCATGTTTGGGTACGATGGCATGGAGATTTTCAACAAACAATATGATAGCCAAAGTGTTAAAAAATATAATAAAATCAAGAACATCAACTAAAATGTAATGATACTCAATAATGAGAAAACTCATAATGATATAAACATCAAATAAGTACATCAGAATGAAAATGAGCTACCCCAGCTAGTCTGAGGTTAGTCACTGCCCAAAAATCTAAGTACAATGTAAGTGAGCTAACCCAGCTAGTCTAAGTTTAGTCACTATCAAGATAGAGATCTAGTCAGCAGCACCGTCTCTAGCTCTCAACTGCTCTAGAATGCTCTCATGGTCATCCACTCGAAGCCGAAAACGAGGGTGAGAACTGTGTTTTCGGCTCTGTACTCGAACAAGAGTGAGCCTGGTAGCAACCACTAGATGAGAGAACTGAAATGCCTCTAACTCCCACTTCCCCTGCTGGAACTCAAGACTCCCCTGATGAAGTCGAATCTGCTGGTAGAACCGGCCTGCCACAATCATGCTATGGGCGTCATAAGAAAACCCATGATCATCCACTGTATCCTGGTGCACTTTGGCCTAGTGCAACTCATCAGATAGTAGTCTACTCCCTCGCTATTTCCCTCACTGGCAATAACAGCAAATACATCACCCTCCTGTAGCAAATCTGTCAGGTCATCATAACTGACCATGAACGCAGGACCTGTGTGCTCATCAGACACCACTGGATGTGAAGGATGCTCGGGGGAGAGGAATGTATGTATCCATGCATCTGCCCATCCTCTCGAGGCACAATGTGACCAATCGCCATCCATACATGCTCCACAGAAGCATGCAAACCGTCGTGTGTAAATCGTGGGGGCCGCCATGCACGTGCTCCTGATGGAATGTAAGCCCAAGGTGCCAGGTACTGTGTCACAATCATGGGAGGCTCTACGGTCAATCATGCCACCATCCACATGCTAAAAAAATCTCCTGACAATCCGAGCATCACGTTTGGGGTACGATGATGCTGCACTCCCACACAAATGTTGGGAGCACCACTCGAGTACGTGGCCCGCATCTCTGAACCGCTGAGCTGATGACGCCTCAAGGCACGTTTCACACACGCGCCCGCACCATCATGCTCTCCCTTCCCGTGACCAGTCTCAAAGAATGACCAAATCACTGGGATACTAGACTGCACATGCCACCTATAAATCCATAAAAGATAGTCTTAGTTATTGTTTTCTTTAAGATGTTCTAGTGAATTTAGTTTAATTGTAAATGTAAGAAAGCCATAAGTACTACCTGTAGAGCCAATAGAATTGACGTGATGACTTGAACTGTGCGCCACAACCATCCGACCAAACCCATCGCTGGACATGTCTGATCCCACAATCTCCTAAAAAATCGTCATGGAGACGAAAACAGTGTTGCACAAAATGTGCATCATGTGAACGATCATCACTGATATAGAAATGATACTCTCGAATAATGACACGGGTCTCGGGGGTACTCGCTATCCCATCTACATGAGCCTCTGCATGTCGATAGCTAATGTGGACCTAAATAGCAACCTGGTGAGGTAAGCAATACATACGTTTAGGACACAAAAAATCAATTAAGTAATGTAGCTCAAACATAAAACAAATATTACAAAATATAACCATTACCTGCTCTGAGAAGTAATACTCAGATTGTATCTCCTGAAAAGGTGTGAAAGTGTAGTTCTCTGCAAAATCAATCACAGAGACGACCACACCAATAGGAAACTCTGCTAGGCATGCTCGGAACTGACGATCCTGCCACTTGGCACAATGACTGTGCCGTATGTAGGGGTAGATCTGCTCCCTAAATGTGGCTGTGAAGTGACAACGTGGTGTATGTTTGTCCACGAGCTGCAACTTCCTGGACTGTCCACCACTCTGGAGCTGGTGTGTCACATACTCATAACGTTGCCATGCCACTATCTCTTGGTCACTTGCATCAAGATCTACCATCTGTAGATGTGCAAGTGAACCACATGATGTGCAAGTGAACCACATGATGTGCAATTGCTCTCCACACAAGGCATCCTATGGAACTGGGCATCCTCCGTGCATGCACACAAAAGAGAGTGGATGAAATCACGTGGACTACGAGGCAACTCTCTATGCCCACTAAGAGAACGGAACACATCATAAAAAAGTTTGAACTCAACATGGTAGCGACAACAACAACATGTGTCACGCTGACGTGAGTACCTCACAAACCAAGGCTTACACCCCTCAAATGACCTTTGCCCAATTTTAAGCTCTGGATACGAAGCCACAAACTGAGAATACAACTCAGTTTGGGTCATTTCAAGAAAGCAAGCACCGTGCTCAATGAACACTCCTCTTGTCACTCTCTTACGCAAAGCTTTCTTGAAAACTGGCGATGCACGACAATTCTCCTCCCAAAAACTTTCTATCAAGGTTCTAGTGGTTTCATCTAGTAGGCGATCATGCCTAGCTACACGACCACTACTCGCCCACATAGCACCAACCTCATTGGCATCTAAACTTTGTCGCCTAATAGACCCAACTCTAAGTGCGTGTGGTGCTATGGAAAGGATGCAAGATGTGGCACTAACCTTACCGTTCATTTGGGAGCTACTTATGGCTGCCACAATAGCCCGTCGAGCAGCCAAAGCGTCCGCAGAGTTCCTCTTCTGGACTATATAGGAATGACGAACACTTTGTAGCACCGCCATGCCAGCTCTCCTCTCTCTTCGACCTCCAATGTCGGAAAGCGCCATGTTGGGCAGATCAATCAAAGCATCAAGCACACATGCCTGTGATGAAGACGTGAGGTCTTTGAAATAGGAATGCAAGATTGCATGGGCACGACGATGTGCCCCTGACTTTGATAGTTCTTTCCTATCCACACGAAGGGCGCCCAAAGGAGGGGGGTGGGTTCTTGTAGAAGAGAGGACTCAAGAAGGGCGGGTTCATGTGGATTATCTAAACTGAGGGGTAGTGGGGGGGAAGAGGGCGAAGGGAGAGGAAGTGGAAGGAGGAGGAGCAAGGCTTGGATCATCGCCAACGGAAGGTGTTGCTCGTTGACGTGCTCTCCACTCTCTCTTTCTCTCACGAGCTACCCTTCTCCTCTCCTCCTCTTGAACTTGGTGGATGGGGGGGAGTCTAGTCCTATCACGTTTCCGACTCCTACGACTTTGAGAACCCATTCTCAAGGAAGCTAAGAGAGAAAATATTATAAAGGCTCAATGATGGGATAGTACTAGAGATAAGTGTGGGATAGTACTAGAGATGTGTGATTATATAGGAAAAATAGGTTATCCACTTCAAATCTCATTGGATTTCCTATCTAAGATTGATTGGATAACTAAGATAAACATAAAGATAATTAAAGATAAACTATTATCCACTTAAAAATTAATATTATTTATAATATTTATTAACAAGTCTAAATATTTATCATTACTAGATATATAAATATATCTTTAAAGATATCTTTTATTTTATAATTATATAACTGCTTTTTTTAAATAAAGTATTTTTTTCAAATTTTATTCAAAGGTTTATTCTACATAAAAAATTTTAAGAAATATAAAATTAAAAAATTTATTTTTTTTAAATTAATAATATGATCTTTAATAATATTTTTATTGATCTAATCCCAAAATATAATCCTTTAAAATTAGTGATTTTAAATTATTTTATTTAATAAGTTACATATATTTTATTATTTAAATTTCTATATTCTATTTCTCTAAATTACTAAATTAACTTTTCCAAAAATATGTTTTTGAAAAAAGAGGGGAGGTGGGAAGGAGCTGCCACGTGTCAGAAGCGTGCATGACACGTGGCATTCTCTTGACATGTGGCACTATTATGGTTGATGTGGCAATTCCATGATGTGGCATGCCATGTCACCATGTGCGAGATGGCATGCAAAGGTGGCAAGATGATGTGGCATTAATGATGACTAGGATGATGAGGTGGGGAGTCAACTAGGTTGACCATGTTGACATGGAGGGTGGAGGTGGCAAGCTGCTTATGTGGATCCTCTCGATGCTCACGTGGACATAAAGTGGCATGCATATATAAGGTTTGTGCCTACCCAAGCCTCACACATGGAATGAAACCTAAGCTGTGAAGTTTACCAAGCCTAGATTTCCAAACCTAACTAGGATTGGTTTTAGACTTGAAAAGGGGAGAGTGGACACAATATGGTAATTTTCACTTGGGAGGATTGAAAATGGACCTTCCCATACTCAAATCAAGCCAATTTTTTTTAATAAATTCATGGCAACAAGAGTATTGATCCCTTGAGTTTTTAGATTGAAAGATTCAATATTTAATTTTTTAGAATTAAATTACTATTGATTTAATAGGCCTCTTACAGTCATAATAAATTTTCCAAAGTAAATCTACAAAAATCAAACCGTTAGATTTGTAATTTTACCTTATACCCACATTATACTAATCTTTCCCAATCTAATCATCACTAGATCCATACAATTTGAGCATTTTAAATGGTAGATGTGGTGGGAGGATAAAATAGTATGTTTTTTAACAATTCTAATATCTTTTAAATAATATAAAAAATAGTAGAACACATCAAAAATTACTCGATAAATCAAGTTAAGCTCTATGTTATTTGTATTTGTGATATGCAAAGTGGGAACATCATATGAGTAATAATGTAAAAGTTATAGGCAATTTACTCACATTCACTATACCTGTCTAAACCTAGGACAGGGCCTGTATACAAACTTGGTTCCCAAGGAAAAGAAGATTTGCAACTATTGGATATTCGATCACATTATAGTTTTAGGTGCCCAACTTTGCATATGATGTTTCATTAGAAGACCTTGCAGTGAAAGTCCTTGGCTAACTATGAGAGATTGGCTATTCTTCTTGAAAAAATGCCTGTTTTCCAGCTAAAGCCAAGGGCGCCCACGACATGAAACTAGATAACCTCATCTTGCAACCACCCTATTCACAAATCAAACCTCATCATCCATTCATCCATCTACAATCCACATCATTCACACATCAACCCACATCATCCATTCACATCCGATTCACATGCCGTCATTAACTCACATCCCTTATTATTCATTCATATCACGATTCACATTCCTTGACATCTTATACCATTCATTCTAGTAGGAATAACACTTTTACAAAAATCCTTTTATGCATCTATTTAGGCATAAAATCAATTTTAAGGAAAATAACACTTTCAAATTATAAATAAACCTTTTATAAATTTTACTATGCATAAATTCCATTTTAATGAGAATAACACTTTCAAAATAAAAATAAATCTTTTATGCATTTTACTATGCATAAATTCTATTTTATTGAGAATAACAATTTCAAAATAAAAAAAAATCTTTTACGCATCTATCTATGCATAAATTCAATTTTAATGAAAATAATACTTTCTAAATAAAATTAAATCTTTTATGCATCTTTCTATGCATAAAATCAATCTCAATGAAAATAATACTTTTGAAATAAAAACAAATCTTTTTTGCATCTGTTTATGCGTACAATCATTTCTGATGAAAATCACTCTTTTAATATAAAAGAATTTCTTTTATGCATCCATTTATGCGTAAAAATCATTTATGCGTAAAAATCATTTATGCATAAAAATCATTTATGATGAAAATAACACTTTTAATATAAAGAAAATATTTTATGCATAAAATCATTCTAATGTAAACATTTTCTACTTATTAAAAAAAACATTATGAAAAACTTGATTCTATCCACCATTAATCATTCATCTAGGATAAAGAAGGGTTGGATTTACTAAAGAAGAGAGGGGAATGCCTTTTCAATGAGGCATAACATCATTATTTACTGTAAAGAAGACAAAAATCATAAAAAAACCATAAAATGAAATAGAAAAGAGAAGAATCTCCAACTTACAAGGAGAATTTGAGAGATTTCCTTTGGCTTGATGGTTTGAGGGATCTACTCTTGTTTGAAACAAGAGTGGCCACCAATCTTTAGAAGAGGGAAAGGTCAAAAACTAATGAATTATGAGTAAATTCACAGTTTTTGGCTCTTGGGAGAAGCAGGGTAACAGTGTAAAAAACACTATTAAGCTTCAACAAAGGGGAAGGCTTCTATTTATAGGAAAAAGTGAGCTTCTAACCAAGCCAACTGATTCTAGAATTTTCCAGATCAGTTTGGTCAAATTTTGACCATTTTTGGGTCAGTTTAGTCCACTTTTTGGATCTAGTTGAAACAGGAGAGAGGAGAGATAAAAATATCTCATTATTTGGGAGTTTAAAACTCTCCCACACATGTGAAATAGGCGCCTCCTTCATGAGGGAAATTCTCCCATATTGAGGTGTCAAAAATGCATCATTTCTTCTAAATATCTCTCTTTTTTAACTTTTAACCTTGTTCTTATGGTCAACTCTTCATCTTATGTGAGTATTTACTCATTTTTGGGAGATTTTTTGACCATTTTTGGGTCAGTTTAGTCCACTTTTTGGGTCAGTTTAGTCCACTTTTTGGATCTAGTTGAAACAGGAGAGAGGAGAGATAAAAATATCTCATTATTTGGGAGTTTAAAACTCTCCCACACATGTGAAATAGGCGCCTCCTTCATGAGGGAAATTCTCCCATACTGAGGTGTCAAAAATGCATCATTTCTTCTAAATATCTCTCTTTTTTAACTTTTAACCTTGTCCTTATGGTCAACTCTTCATCTTATGTGAGTATTTACTCATTTTTGGGGGATTTTCCTTTTATTCTTCAATTTATCTCCTCCCTACATTTGGATGAATCTTATTGATCCATAGGAACCTTAATTTAAAATTTCGAAAAAATCTTGACCCCTAGGATAAGGCCTCTTGAACAGATTATACTTGATTTCTAATGCACCTTTTGAAAATCTTTTTGAACTTCTGTTTCGGGGGAACTTATTTTAATAAGAAGATATATTTTTCCATCCAAAAATATTTTAAAACTTAATTACCACTCTCTAGAAGGTTTTCTCTCTCTAGACCAAAACTGGTAGTTAGAAACATGATCTTTTATATTTCTGAAGAGGGATTTGACTACAAGGGAAGGTACTGGACATCCTGAGAGGCTGGGGAGGAATCTTACATTCTATCCCACTTAAAAAATGCGAGATGTCCTCATCTCGCAGGTGAAGTATGATCTCTTTCATCTTCTTCTTCTTCTTCTTCGATCACTTCCAGTGTTTCTGCCTTGGAAGTGGACGGCCGATTTGGGAACAACTCTCTTTAACTTGCCCTATTCTGAGGTGGAGCTCTTGCATTACTTTGGATTGAAACTGCAGGTTGGATAGAGGGTCTACCTCTGGGATTTCCCTGTTGAAATGTAGAGAGAAAGAGACGAGACAAGAGACACATCATGTACGCTCCCAAAGACTGATTCATATTGAGGACAAGATACATGTTGAAATGTAGAGAGAAAGAGACGAGACAAGAGACACATCATGTACGCTCCCAAAGACTGATTCATATTGAGGACAAGATACATATATATAGGTGAGACCAAGTTAGGTAGAGTGAGCCATATATAGAGCTCCAACACCCCCACTCAAACAAGGGTCTCTAGCTATGGATGAAAAAACCCTTGGGGAGTACAAGGGAAAAACCCAAGCCCCTATACAAATGTGAAAATATGAACCAGAAGTAATGATGTGAAAGTGCATTGTGCATCTATGTACAAATATACAAAAGGACCAAGAGGTCTTAGTGTGCAATTGTGGAATGTGCAAAGTGCATGGTGTCTAGAAGATTACAACGATATATGTACAAAGCTACCATAAGAGTAAAGAGCCTAATCTAGAAAGAGTGAGCCCGAGGCAACTCCAAGCTCTGAGCGCAAGAGAATGAAGCGTGACTCATTGAGACCTTTGGTAAGAATATCTGCAATCATCTGGTCACTTGGACAATGTTCAATCATGATAGTGCCTTTGCGTACTTCGTATCGAACATAATGGTAATGCACAGCAATATGTTTTGACTTGTTATGTTGGACATAGTCTTTTGCAAGACTAATAGCACTCTGATTATCACACCGCAAGGGTGTACTAGAAAGAGGAGAATGGCCAATATCTGTCAACACTTGTCGAAGCCAAATGAGTTCACGAGCTGCAAGTGATGCTGCAACATATTCAGATTCGGTTGTAGAAACTGCAACACAACGTTGTTTCTTGCTGGTCCAAGAAATAAGACAACCATTAATGAAGAAACAAGTGCCACTAGTAGATCGCATAGATAAATGTGAGCTGGCCCAATCTGCATCTGTGTAACCCAAAAGAGAAAGAGATGGAATGGAGTCGGATGTGAATTGTCGTTGATAAACCAAACCATAATCTATAGATAAATGTGAGCTGGCCCAATCTGCATCTGTGTAACCCAAAAGAGAAAGAGATGGAATGGAGTCGGATGTGAATTGTTGTTGATAAACCAAACCATAGTCTATAGTGCCTTTCAAGTATTTCAACACGCGCTTTGCTGAAGACCAATGCTTAAGAGAAGGACATGCAAGGTGTTGCCCGAGATAGTTAGCAATAAACAAAATGTCAGGACGAGTGTTCAAACCAACAACTTGAAGACATCCAACCAAATTAGCATATGGTTGATTTGTAACAAGCTGGCCACCACCATCAGAAGTGTTTTTCATGGAACTCGCAAGACAAGGAGTAGTTGCTGAATGTGCAGATTCCAAACCAAACTTCTTAATAGTATCTTCAATAAACTTTGACTGTCGAAGTAATAAAATACCTTTGCTGCGATCCCTTTGAATCTGAATGCCAAGACACGAGTGAAGCTCTCCAAGATCCACCATATCAAATGCCGAAGATAACAACTGCTTACTTTGGTGTAGAAATCCCAAATCATTGGAAACAAGGATTGTATCATCCACATAAAGGGCAAGGATTACAAAACTACCATTTTGGTGTTTGGTAAATAAGTTGGGATCAGAAGAGCAAGAGAGAAAGCCATGGGAGGTAAGAAAAAGATCAAACTTGATGTACCAAGCCCGTGAAGCTTGTTTAAGACCATATAAAGCCCTATGAAGACGAGCAATAAGATCTTCCTTCCCTGCAATAACAAATCCTTCTGGCTGTTCCATGTAAATTTTTTCATTCAAATCTCCATTCAAGAAAGCTGTGCGCACGTCCATCTGATGAATTTCTAAGTCAAATTGAACAGCAAATGCCAATAAAACCCGAATACTAGTAATGCGAATAACTAGTGAAAAGGTTTTGTGATAATCAACGCCAGCAACTTGAGAATAACCTTTGGCAACTAAACATGCCTTGAATTTGTCAAAGGATCCATCTGCTTTAAATTTTGTCTTATATACCCACTTACACTTAATGGCAGTACGGCGAGGAGGTAGCTCAGTGAGTATCCATGTACCTTTAGAGATAAGAGAATCATACTCTGCTTCCATAGCCTCTTGCCATTGATCCTTTTGTGGAGAACATATAGCATCACTGTACGTGGCCGGATCTTCAGAAGTAGAGAAAACATTAGCCTCAAAATCTTCATCATAAACATGACAAGAACCATGCTCAAAATCAATAGGCAGATCAATAAAAATGTCAACATCATCAATGAGTGACAGCATTCGGAATCAATGGTTGTGAAGAGGAAAGTTGCTCTTTAGATGGTTGTGAAGAGGAAATTTGCTCTATAGAAGAAGATTCATCATCACACAAGAATGGAAAAGCTTGAAGCAAAGATTTAGTATCATCAGAATCATCCATGGACCATGTACCACCCATAAGCTGTTCATTGAAAATAGCATCACGATTCACAAGCACTTTCTTGGAGGACGGGTCATAGAATTTGTAGCCTTTGGAAGTGTCAGAATACCCAATAAAAATAACTTTAAGCCTAGGAGCATCAAGCTTTGCTCGTGTTTCTTTAGGAACATGAATGTAAGCAATACATCCAAAGGTTCGAAAATGAGATACAGAAGGAATTTCACCTGTCCATGCTGTGATGGATATCTTACCAGAAGGAGCAGTAGTAGGAAGATGATTCTGAACAAAGACTACTATCAAGAGAGCTTCACTCCAGAAGACATGAGATAACCCAGAATGAATCAGCATACATCGTATAGCATTGATAATAGTGCGATTCTTACGTTCATCAGCAACACCGTTCTGTTGAGGTGAATATGGAATAGTATGTTCATGATGAATACCATGGTCCGTACAATAACTCTCAAACTCACGAGACACATATTCTCCACCATTATCGCTGCGAAGTTTCTTGAGGCGACGTCCAGTTTGAAGTTCGGCAACCTTGTGAAATTGCTTAAAAATAGATAACGCCTCAGATTTTTGTTGAAGCAAGAAAACAACTGTATACCATGAGTAATCATCAATAAACGTAATGAAATAACGATGTTGTGTTCTCGATGGAGGCAAAGGTCCACAAATGTCAGTATGAACAAGATCCAACAAATCATGAGAATGAATTGAATTCGAGAGAGGAAAGGGTTTACGATTGTGTTTGCCAAGAGCACAAAACTCACAGATTCCCATATGAGGATGAGCTTTAAGATCCATTCCGCGTACAAGACCTTGACGATGAAGATTAAGAAGCTTTGAGAAATCAGCATGAACAAAGCGATGATGCCATATCTTGCAATCATGAACAAAGCGATGATGCCATATCTTGCAATCATGATCACCTGGAGCAGTGACAACATTTGCTACAGCATCATTAAGAGAGAGCTCAAACAAATTGCCATTACGAGAAGCAGTTGCAATAATCTGTCCATCTTTCTCAATGCGGCATTTGGTGTGGTTGAATCCAACAAACAAACCAAGATCAACAAGTCTTGCAACTGAAAGAAGATTATGTTGAAGTTCTGGGACATGTAAAACCCCTCGTAAAACTCGAGTTGAAGAAGATAAGGTGCCAAGATATAAATCTCCAATGCCCTTGACTTGGCAAGTTGTATCATCAGCAAGATAAACAACACGCTTAACAAGTAAAGAATGTTAGTTATGTAGCCACTTAGATTCATATGTCATATTTCCTATAGCACTAGAATCAATAACGAAAAGTGAACCATCACGTACATGAAGTATTGTGTCTGGGGAAACTGAACATAAAACACAACTTGTTTCAGGCATAACATTATCATGATGCTCGGCTGCATATGCTCGATTTCAATCTACATCAAATCGACGCTTAAAGCACATGGAAGAGGGATGATCAGATTTTCCTCAATAATCACAAGAAGAAGAATCTCTAGATAAACGTGGTTGTTTTGTGGTAATGTTGTGTTCTTCATCATATTGACGTGCCCAACAGTCATCTTCAGTATGACCATTCCTATTGCAGTAAGAACAATGCTTGTTAGGAAATTTGAGACGAGAGAAACTACCACCACGACGACCACCTCTACGGTTGCCTCGTTGAAAAGAACGCCTTCGCACATTAAAGGCCCGTTCCAACTGTTGTGACTCAGGCTCCTCTTGTTGTGAAAACATAACTGCATCATGACCAACGCTACATCGTTGTTGACGTTGAGAATACTCAATCAAAGATATGCAAGTTTGGTCAAAATCAAGACCGTCCTTGTTAGAAAGAATGGTAACAATGTTGTCATAAGATGGATCCTTTATTGTATCAAGAAGAATTGTAATAAGTTGCTTTCGTGGAACAGGATCACCCGCAGCAGCAAGTTGATTAATAATAGATTTGAAAGAATCAATATGTCCCGTCATAGCAGTACCAACTTCATACTGTAACTTTGAAAGCAAACCTCTCAAATAAAGTGTTTCTGTAACATACTTTTTCTGAAAATTTGCTATAAGATACTCCCATACGTCATGGGAAGTAGGAAAGTCATACACATCAAGCATGAGAGAATCACTAAGAGCAGAAAGAATATACCGACGAGATGCTTTATCACGCCTCTGCCAATCCATATAAGCAAGACGCCATGCATCAAAAACAGGGCCTTCTGTGATAAGAACGTTGTCAGAATTCGGAATAATAGGCTGAGACGGACATAGAGAATCGCCAATAACAACATCTCAGAGCTCATCGCCTTCAAGAATTAACAGCATCTTTGCTTTCCAACCGGGAAACCCTTGGCCTTGAAAAGAAGGAATAGAACGTTGGCCAGAAGGAAAACCATTGACGAGAACAGTCATAGCCATATCTATCTGCGAGAAGATGTATAAGATAAAATCACAAAATCTGCACACCATAGACAAGGACGACTGCAAGAGATAAGAGACGTCAATAAGAAAAGAGTCCTCAAAATAGCGAGACGTGGGACGCAAGATTCATTGGTAGACGCTTGATGAAAAAGCTAGATTGGTCGCTTTGCTAAAAATAGCAAAATCCGAGACGTGGGACGCAAGATTCATTGGTAGACGCTTGATGAAAAAGCTAGATTTGGCGGTTTGCTAAAAACGCTTGACGAAGAAGCTAGATTTGGGCGAGTTGCTAAAAACGCTTGACGAAGACAAAACCTGTGTGCTCACAAAGACACTTGATGAAGACGAAACCTGTGTGCTCACACAAAGAACCTGTTTTGTTGTTTTACAGATGCAGTTTGCCTGAACTGTCATAACTTTTGACTCACAACTCCGTTTGACAAACTTTTTTGATAGGATTCACCAACACAATACAATCTACGCACTGGTTTTGGTTTTAAGGACGCGATTAAGAAACAACTCTAATTACAACAAGTTAAGCTATAAAATCATGTAGACAACACATAATCAAAGAACAATCTTGTAAGACATGAAATTATAATCATGAATTTAACAAGAAGACATAGATGCTTCCCTCATAGATGCTCTGATACCATGTTGAAATGTAGAGAGAAAGAGACGAGACAAGAGACACATCATGTACGCTCCCAAAGACTGATTCATATTGAGGACAAGATACATATATATAGGTGAGACCAAGTTAGGTAGAGTGAGCCATATATAGAGCTCCAACATTCCTTGATTTTGGCAGATAGAACCCTGATTACTTTGGACGGAAGGGGCCGGAGTCTGGAATCTTGATCCCTGATTTTCTTGCCCTAAAAACCTTAATCCAATTGGAGTTCGGCAATCCATACTGCGATGTCCAAATCCTTGATAGTTATAGCATTTCACTCTCTTGTTGAAGGGTGGAACTTTTGAAGTTGAAATCCAGGGGATTGAGTTTCGGAAAAGGACATTTCTTCCATTCTAGAACTTCCCATATCCTAGGTTTGACCCTGATATCTCTTAGGCAGAGGAAGGTTGGAATCATCTTCTGGGAATAAAAACCTTTTGAAAGGTGATGGTGCTAGATTAGGCTTTGGCAAAATCCTTCACCGTCCGAACTGCTTCGGCCATGGAAATTGGCTTGGTATTCTTCACGAGGATATTCAAAGGTTCGTTCAGTCCCCGAATGAACTTGGCCACCATCAGCTATTCTTTATCCAGCGGAGGCGAGTATTTGAGGAGGAGGGCGAATGCTTGGTGATATGCTTCAATATTTCTATTCCCCTGGATTAACTATAAGAATTCATTCATCTTTGTTTCTAAAAAGCTGGGAGGATAGAACCTCGTCCTTAGGTAAATTTTGAGATCAATCCAGGTTTGGGTATTTCGGTCGAGATGGTTTGTCTCGCAATGATTCTCCATGCAACCTTGGCCGTTTCTACAATCTTTAACCTGGCGAGAGCCATCTTGCTTCTCTCATTGTAGCCAATTACATCAAAGTATTCCTCCATGGCCTCAATCCACTTTTCTACAACTTCACCTAACTATGAAGAGTTTTACAAACATCCAGGTCGAGCTTTTCTTCATCGAGTTGGGGGTTAACATTTCTACCACGACCTCGATCCATGTTCCTATTATCAATACACGAAAATTCTTGTTAAGTGTCTTTATTTATGAATCAATCCTTTATTTATGAATCAATCCGATTTTTTATTCAACTGATTTTGGGGTTCTTTAAATAGGTCGGCTCCCCACATAATCATGGGGTAAAGATACTCATATAGAACATATTATCAGATAACAATTCATTCAGAATATCTCATTCATATCTTTAACATAATAATGGTCCATCAGACTAAATTTTTCCATCTCAACAGTCCTCCATGGGGATCTCAATTTTTCAGATTTTTAATTTATCATCCCTTAACTTGATCCACTGATCAAAAGTTAATAGTAGTAATCTTCCAGCACAATCCCACTAATCTCATAGTGATTTGCTGAAGTCATTAACGTCATTCCAGTTATGAACATCATCACACAAATCAACTCATCAGTTCACAACCAAAATTTAAAAATCATATCAACCACATTCGATTTCATCATCTAGATAGTATTAATGCTTATAATTTCAAGTCTTAGATTTACTCGTATATACTGCCAGTAAAGAGCTGCAGTTATACCCTCGATATATACGGGTAGTCACGGTCCTTTGAACTATAAGGTAAAGACCATCATGTCTAGGCCTCAAGCAAGTCAGGGATTTCATGCAATTGTGGTACTTCCATCTGAAGACCCAATTACTAATTTATGAATCTCAGTTCAAATAACAATTTGTATGAATTTCATCACACAATTCTGATCTTATACTGCTACTTCATAAATTTTTGCCATTCTTGGCTTCTCGGTTGATCCTCATTAGCCAATTTGCTCTGATACCAATTGTAAGATCCCTGTCCCCACCGCGCAACGAAATCGAGGTGCTAGCAGCGGAAGTAGCACATCTTGCGCGGGGCAAGGTCCCACACTCGGGGCCTCAACCACGGATATCCGGACAGGTGACTAATTCCTCGGTTCTTCCAAAACCGAACTGGGAAAAACTTCCCTTGCCCGAAAAGCACAAGCGATTCCTCCAGGATAAAATTTTACTCTAATGTAGTCAAGGTCATTACTGACCAAGCTGATCCGACCTAACCTAAAGTCACTTGGTCAGATCAAAGAAGAAACTTGCACTTGGATCATAGAGATCAACGCTTTTTTCCTCATTGAGAGGCACAGCCGTTGATTCTTTTCCATAGAATAATTTTTGACCGCGATTTACTTTATCTAACGTACCATAACAAAATTGAGTCTCAGATTTAGGGATCCATTAGTGCAGCCTAACCCCATCTAGTCCCATGGCTTAGCCAACCGCCCAACCACTGTAGTGATGGGATCCAATTTAGAATTTGGTTAGGTTTTGTCCGAGGTACCAGGGAAAAGAGTTCCCAGGCCCCCTAGTTGGATATTCATGCAAATTTAACATTGGTCATGCCACTTAGACACCCAATATGAAATTGCCTTTTTCACAGATTTAGCCATCTTTAAAACAATCATTTACTAAAACCATAGTATCAGTGATCACAATCATTCCTTCATCGGAATATCTATGGCATCATTTGCAACCAGAACGATCACCACCTATCCTCAGGGGCCTTTTCAATAGTTCCTAGCTCATAGTACCCGGCAATATAATCACTTATAAAAATCAAGATGGAATCTCCATTGAAGATCAGCAAGATCAACCAACATATCCATATAAAAGAGCCATGGACTCATCTGTAGCCTAACCCCATCTAGTCCCATGGCTTAGCCAACCACCCAACCACTGTAGTGATGGGATCCAATTTAGAATTTGGTTAGGTTTTGTCCCAGGTACCAGGGAAAAGAGTTCCCAGGTCCCCTAGCTGGATATTCATGCAAATTTAACATTAGTCATGCCACTTACACATCCAATATGAAATTGCCTTTTTCACAGATTTGGCCATCTTTAAAACAATCATTTACTGAAACCATAGTATCAGTGATCACAATCCTCTAAAATATCCGGTTGAATCTTAATTTCCAATCATTCCTTCATCGAAGTATCTATGGCATCATTGGCAACCAGAACGCTCAGGGGCCTTTTCAATAGTTCCTAGCTCATAGTACCCGGCAATATAATCACTTATAAAAATCAAGATGGAATCTCCGTTGAAGAAGATCAGCAAGATCAACCAACATATCCATATAAAAGAGTCATGGACTCATCCGTTGAGGACCAGCAAGGTCAATCAACCAGATCCATGCCCGGTTTTAGAAAACAACTCCGTTGAAGATCAACAAGATCAACCAACATATCCATATAAAAGAGCCATGGACTCATCCGTTGAGGACCAGCAAGGTCAATCAACCAGATCCATGCCCGGTTTTAGAAAACAACTCTTACTCCTTGTTCCAATATCTTCCACGATGCACGTGTGGGTATCTTCGGCGACCCAGAGCCTGAGCACGGTATGGTCAGCACTCTCTAGGATCCTTCGCAGGTCACTTAGCGCTTCACTCATAGGCCACTTCCTTGGTCCCTCATCCACCGTATTGGAAGCTCACCATTTAAATCGAACCGAGGCTGGTCAAGACCTCGGCCAAACATGCTACGCGAGACATCCTAAGTTGACTCTCCCTCATTTGTTGCAACTTTATCAGTTAGGTCTCCACGACCTTAATCACAAGACGTCAAAATGCTTCCCCAGCATCCTTGACATAAAATAGTCATTTACAAACAGGTCACAAATATAGTTTACAAAATGAACTCTCGTCTTTCCACATTATCCCTCATCGGTCCACATTACTTATTCCACATTCCATTCATATGTGTACTCATTCTCATCCAATCACATCATTTTCCATCTCATCACCTCAGATTTATTTACATCACATATCATTTATTCACATCCCAATTCACATGTCATCACATCTCATCCATGTCACTCATTTATTCACATCCCAATTCACATGTCATCACATCTCATCCATGTCATCATTTATTCACATCCCAATTCACAATCACATCTCATCCATTCACTCATATCGATGTCACATCATTTCACAAACATATTCGCATTTATTATTCTACATACACATCCACATTCATACATCCACATACACATCCACATTTATACATCCACATCCATACATCCACTTCCACATCTGCATTCATACTTACACATCCATATCCACATCCACATCCACATTCATACATCCACATCCACATCCATATCCACATCCACATCCACATCCATACATCCATTTCCACATCCACATCCACATCCATACATCCATTTTCACATCCACATTCATACATCCATATCCACATCCACATCCATACATCCACATCCCCATTCACCTTCATACATCCACATCCACATTCACACTCATACATCCATATCCACATCCACATCCATACATCCACATCCCCATTCACCTTCATACATCCACATCCACATTTACATTCATACATCCACACATCCATTTTCACATCCACATTCATACATCCACATCCACATCATCCATTCATCCATCTACATCAACCCACATCATTCACACATCAAACCACATCATCCATACATCAATCTACATTAATATACATCATATTCACACATCAAACCACATCATCCATTTATCCATCTACATCAATCCACATCATTCACACATCAAACCACATCATCCATACATCAATCTACATCATTCACACATCAAACCTCATCATCCATTCATCCATCTACATCAACCCACATCATCCATTCACATCCGATTCACATGCCGTCATTCATTCACATCCCTTATCATTCATTCATATCACGATTCACATTCCTTCACATCTTATACCATTCATTCACATCCTAATTCATAGGACATCACATCCATTTTCATTTATCTGATTCATATCACTTCCATCCATCCATTCACATCTATTTGACTCCTATCACATCTCATCACATCTATTTATAAAATGTAAGAGAATTCTAATTTTTTGATATAAAGATTCTTTACGCATCTAATTAGGCATAAAGATAACTTTAGTAGGAGTAACACTTTTATAAAAATCCTTTTATGCATCTATTTAGGCATGAATTCAATTTTAAGGAAAATAACACTTTCGAATTAAAAATAAACCTTTTATGCATTTTACTATGCATAAATTCCATTTTAATGAGAATAACACTTTCAAAATAAAAATAAATCTTTTATGCATTTTACTATGCATAAATTCCATTTTAATGAGAATAACAATTTCAAAACAAAAATAAATCTTTTACGCATCTATCGATGCATAAATTCAATTTCAATAAAAAGAATACTTTCGAAATAGAAATAAATCTTTTATGCATCTTTCTATGCATAAAATCAATTTCAATGAAAATAATACTTTCGAAATAAAAATAAATCTTTTACGCATCTGTTTATGCGTACAATCATTTATGATGAAAATCACCCTTTTAACATAAAAGAATTTCTTTTATGCATCCATTTATGCATAAAAATAATTTATGCATAAAAAAATTTATGATGAAAATCACACTTTTAATATAAAAAAATCTTTTATGCATACAAATTTTATGATGAAAATCACTCTTTAATATAAAAGAATTGCTTTATGCATCCATTTATGCATAAAAATCATTTATGATGAAAATAACACTTTTATAATCAAAATAACAATTTCAATATGCTTTCTTCTATACATAGAATTTAATTCTAAAGAAAGTAACACTTTTTTAATAAAATATTTTTAGTATGCTTTTTTCTATACCTAGGATGAAAAATAACACTTTAAGAATACATATACGAGATGCGAATTACTCTTTTTAAATAATAAAAGGTAAAACTTATTTTACATAATTTTTAGAAAATTTTGCCATAACCTCCTTTGTATGGCTGACCATTTTTCAATTTTCAACTCTCTAAAATCAATTAGAATTTCACCAAGAGTATTTAAATCACTCTAATGTAAACATTTTCTACTTATTTAAGAAAAACATTATGAAAAACTTGATTCTATCCATTAATCATTCATCTAGGATAAAGAAGGGTTGGATTTACTAAAGAAGAGAGGGGAATGCCTTTTCAATGAGGCATAACATCATTATTCACTTTAAAGAAGACAAAAATCATAAAAAACCATAAAATGAAATAGAAAAGAGAAGAATCTCCAACTTACAAGGAGAATTTGAGAGCTTTCCTTTGGCTTGATGGTTTGAGGGATCTACTCTTGTTTGAAACAAGAGTGGCCACCAATGTTTAGAAGAGGGAAAGGTCAAAAACTAATGAATTATGAGTAAATTCATAGTCTTTGGCTCTTGGGAGAAGCAGGGTAACAGTGCAAAAAGCACTATTAAGCTTCAACAAAGGGGAAGGCTTCTATTTATAGGAAAAGGTGAGCTTCTAACCAAGCCAACTGGTTCTAGAATTTTCCAGATCAGTTTGGTCAAATTTTGACCATTTTTGGGTCAGTTTAGTCCACTTTTTGGATCTAGTTGAAACAGGAGAGAGGAGAGATAAAAATATCTCATTATTTGGGAGTTTAAAACTCTCCCACACATGTGAAATAGGTGCCTCCTTCATGAGGGGAATTCCCCCATACTGAGGTGTCAAAAATGTATCATTTCTTCTAAATATCTATCTTTTTTAACTATTAACCTTGTCCTTAGTCAACTCTTCATCTTATGTGAGTATTTACGCATTTTTGGGAGATTTTCCTTTTATTCTTCCATTTTTCTCCTCCCTACATTTGGATGAATCTTATTGGTCCATAGAAACCTTAATTTAAAATTTCGAAAAAATCTTGGCCCCTAGGATAAGCCCTCTTGAATAGATTATACTTGATTTCTAATGCACCTTCTGGAAATATTTTTGAACTTCTGTTCTCGGGAAACTTATTTTAATAAGAAGAGATATTTTTCCATCCAAAAATATTTAAAAACTGAATTACCACTCTCTAGAATATTTTCTCTCTCTAGGCCAAAACTGGTAGAAACAAGATCTTTTATATTTCTGAAGAGGGATTTGACTACAAGGTAAGGTACTGGACAACCTAAGAGGCTGGGGAGGAATCTTACATTCTACCCCACTTAAAAAACACGAGATGTCCTCATCTCGCAGGTGAAGTATGATCTCTTTCATCTTCTTCTTCTTCTTTAATCACTTCCAGCGTTACTGCCTTGGAAGTGGATGGCCGATTTGGGAACAACTATCTTTGACTTCCCTTATTCTGAGGTGGAGGTCTTGCATTACTTTGGATTGAAACTACAGGTTGGATAGAGGGTCTACCTCTGGGATTTCCCTGATTCTGGCAGATAGAACCCTGATTACTCTGGGGACGGAAGGGGCTGGAGTCTCGAATCTTGATCCCTGGGAAGGCTGGAATCATCTTCTAGGAATAAAAACCTTTTGAAAGGTGATGGTGCTGGTTTAGGCAGGACTTTGACATCAAAGGCTTTGGTGAAATCCTTCGCCGTCCAAACTGCTTTGGCCATAAAAACTGGCTTGGTATTCTTCACTAGGATATTCAAAGGTTCATTTAGTCCCCGAATGAACCTGGCCACCATCAGCTGTTCTTCATCGAGCGGAGGCGAGTATTTGAGGAGGAGGGCGAATGCTTGGTGATATGCTTCAATAGTTTTACTCCCCTGGGTTAACTATAAGAATTCGTTCATCTTTGTTTCTAAAAATCCGGGAGGACAGAACCTCGTCCTTAGGTAAATTTTGAGATAAGTCCAGGTTTGGGTATTTCGGTCGAGATGGTTTATCTCGCAATGATTCCTCCATGCAACCCTGGCCGTTTCCACAATCTTTAACCTGGCGAAAGCCATCTTGCTTCTCTCATTGTAGCCAGTTACATCAAAGTATTCCTCCATGGCCTCAATCCACTTTTCTACAACTTCACCTAACTGTTTCCCTTCACCTTTGAAGGGACGAGGCTGCGAACTATGAAGACTTTTACGAACATCCAGGTTGAGCTCTTCTTCATTGAGTTGGGGGTTAGCATTTCTACCATGACGACCTCGATCCATGTTCCTATCAATACACAAAAGTTCTTGTTAAGTTTCTTTATTTATGAATCAATCTGATTTTTAATTCAACTGATTTTGGGGTTCTTTAAATAGGTCGGCTCCCCACATAATCATGGGGTAAAGATACTCATATAGAACGTATTATCACATAACAATTCATTCAGAATATCTCATTCATATCTTTAACACAATAATGGTCCATCAGACTGAATTGTTCCATCTAAACAGTCCTCCATGGGGATCTCAATTTTTTAGATTTTTAATTTATCATCCCTTAACTTGATCCACTGATCAAAAGTTAACAGTAGTAATCTGCCAGCATAATCCACTAATCTCATAGTGATTTGATGAAGTTATTAACGTCATTCCAGTTATGAACATCATCACAGGGACTCTTCCCATTCATCCTCATTGTGGTTTTGCTTAGCTTATTACATTTCAACTAAATTTCAGGAATCATCATTTTTCAATCAGAATCCAAATCAACTCATCAGTTCACAACCAGAATTTAAAAATCATATCAACCACATTCGATTTCATCATCTAGATAGTATTAATGCTTATAATTTCAAGTCTTAGATTTACTCGTATATACTGCCAGTAAAGAGCTACAGTGATACCCTCGGTATATACGGGTAGTCACGGTCCTTGGAACCAATGATTTTATATTCACGTGATCACAAAATTTTTTTTGTTAATAACATGTGTTAACAT